>NC_138776.1:62388126-62958126 GCF_965119305.1 Pelophylax lessonae
TTCATAATAGCGATGGAGACCTTAGCTATAGCAATTTGTCAGGATCCTGACATATTGGGGATCATGAGTAAAGATTGAAACCACAAATGTGCAGACTTCGTGGGCAATCTGTTGCTGTTTATTACCTGGCTACATACCACTCTACCGCTCCTTTTTTTTTTTTTTGGTCAACTGTGCCAAATCATAAGCCATGAATATCAACTTACAGGATACAAAGGAGCAAAGGAGCCTTCAGGCTCAGTATTCATTCTCATGGCTAACTGTGTCGCTTCCCTACCTTGGGGTCAAATTGACTCCCCGGGTTTCATCACTTTACAAAGCCAACTACCTGGCATGATTTACTAAATTACTGGGGGATGTGTCTTCGTTGGGTAGAAATGCATCCGTGAAAAAGATGGTATTGCCTAAAATACTATATTATTTCAGAACTTTACCTATCTCAGTACCAATGGGGACACTAAGGCAGGTCCAAAGAGACATTCAACTTTATTGAGGGTGCCCAGGGCACTGACTGGGTGTCTATAGAAGCCCAGCTTGCTTCCCACTGCCTAAAGGTGCTTTGGCTTCCCTCAAAAACACCATAAAACCATGATGTGCCCCACACTTTCCCATTCTATTGGCCAATGGTAATTAACCTGTAGTCGATGGCATCTCTGCTTCCCTTACACTCCTGTCGCACCCCTTTTTAATAACCCTCAATTTCCACCAGGAATGTCACGTAATCATTTTAGTTGGTGGACAAACAAGGGGCTCTAACATATAGGACATTTTCTCGACCATAGGAGGTGTGCAACGCCTGCCCCCCCTCCTGTATTTTGTACAGGATTTGGAGAACTTTTTATGCACTCTGCAGAGGAAAAGTCCCGATCTTACAGTTCGAACAACTTTCAAAAACAGATCCATACAGGAGGCTCTTCAGCGCAGTTGAATCTCTATGTTGTACAAATCCTTTCTTCCCACCTAGTCGAAACTTCCTTATAAAATCACTTGGGAGAGGGACTTTGGCATTGTCCCCGAGGCAGAGGATTGGCAAAACTGGACCACATGAATACACAAGGGCATTATGAATGTTGCCCTGACTGAGGCAGGGTACAAGGTGTTTGCAAGATAGTACTTAGTACCTGAACACCATTTTAAAAATGTACCCTCCAATTTCAGGGGTTGTGGTCAGCTCTTTATACTTGGTGGACCTGCCCTAAGGTCCATAGTTTCTGTATATGGGTTCATTCCTTAATATACTCAGTCACTATGGTTAATATTACTAAAGACCTTCAGACTATTCTGCTCATCCACACAGACTTTAATCTATTATATGTTTCTGGCGGCTAAAATTGCCACCACTACTGTTTGGAAAAGCCCAGTGATTGACTTATCTTTAATGAAGCTAAAGTTAACTTGAATTATGCTACAGGAAAAAAATAATGTTAGTGTTCTACGGGATAAACCATCTCTGTTTAAAAAGGTAAAGACCCCCTGGCTTTCTTACTTGCAGGTATTGGACACTTAAAGAGGAGTTCCGCCCCCCCCCCCCCCCCACCACCAAAAAATACAAATACTGTAGCGGCTGACTTTTAAGATTAGAACACTTACCTGTCCAGGGATCCCACGATGTCGGGACCCCAGACGATTTTCTAATCGCCTCTCGGATGCTGCCGCTGCCAGCCATTCATGGGAAGGGAAACCGGCAGTGAAGC
This sequence comes from Pelophylax lessonae, assembly GCF_965119305.1. Lineage (NCBI taxonomy): Eukaryota > Metazoa > Chordata > Amphibia > Anura > Ranidae > Pelophylax > Pelophylax lessonae. The sequence goes on from NC_138776.1 coordinate 62,389,821, forward strand.
CTTTCAGCTTAACAGATGGGTCCCTACTGCACATTCCCGAAGCATGCTGCGCTCTCTAATTGGCCCGGCGGTGGAGGAAGAAGGAGGGGGGGACAGAACTTACGAGGAATCTAGCCGCGAAGATATCTCCCGGAAGAAGGGACAGGTACCGATCAAAAAAAATGTACCGCTCCCCCTAAAGGTGCCAATGGTGGCATCTGAGGGGAGGGGGAAGCAAACAAGCCGAGCTTCACTTTAAGGTTGTCACTGGATTAATGAACTGGTGGATTCCTGGACGGCATATCCGAACTATTTAACTTTCTTCTCATTTTCTCTCTCTTTTCCTTTCCTTTGTTTTCTTTTACTATCTCTTTACTCTGGTGCAATTTTGATCCTTTATTTCTGATTTAAGAGGAGTTCCACTCAAAAGTGGAACTTCTGTTCATCTGTCTCCTCCCCCCCTCTGGTGCCACAATTGGCACCTTTCAGGGGGAAGGGGGGGGGGGGGGAGTGGGTACCCGTTTTTGACAGGTACCCTGTCCCCACTTCTGTCGGACCTTGCGAGGTTCGTCAGAGGTTTGGCCCCTTACTCCTCCCTCTGCTTTGTGGCCAATTACCAAGCGCAGCGTGCTTAGCGCATGCGCAGTAGGGACCCAGCTGTGAAGCCGCAAGGCTTCACTGCTGGGTTCTCTTACCGGCCATGGCGGCAGCAGCACCTGACAGCCGATGGAAGCATCGGCTACGGTGCTGACATCGCTGGACTCCAGGACAGGTAAGTGTCCTAACATTAAAAGTCAGCAGATACAGTATGTGTAGCTGCTGACTTTTAATTTTTGGAGGGGGGGGGGGGCGGAACTCCGCTTTAAGGTTTGTGTCTAGGTTCTATATGTGACACGTTATCCTAAAGAATATGATGCTAATCTCAATACATTTTTTTTGATGATCTTATGATAGATGTAGAAGCCCAATGGTTGGTGCCATTGTAGTTCCTATGTATCTGTTATAGTTTGCTTTGCACTATTATAGTTATCACCTGCCCGGGTGGGTGGGTGTAGTTCTGCTTAACAGCTCTACTGGGCCTATGATGTTGGTCTGATTCAAGGCCCATTTGTCTTTTGGCCTCATCTTAGAACATGGCTGAACATATACTACTATTAAAAAAAGGGACTCTTCATAGTTGACCACCTTGGTGCAGTTTCTCATACCTACTAATTGACTTTCCATGGGACATTGGCTACCCTCCCTACATTTATGTTGAGGTTGTTATTTTCCTATATACGAACTATGATAACAGTTCCTTGTTGTACTTGATTTTGCTACTTTATAATATTTTTGTTTTTACTTGAAATCTTAATTAAAGATTGAAACAGAAATAGAAGTCAAATGCAGGTCAGGAGGTGGTCAAATGCAGGTCAGTCCAAAAGGAGGTCAAATATAGGTCAGAAGAAAGCCAAATGCAGTCCAAAAGCACAAAGTAAAAGGAACTCAGAAGTTTCCCAAACTGATGTCAAATCCAAGCAGCTGAAAACCTGCCACATTTGCCCATAAACACAAGCTCCTATTAGGTCATTACTCACATCTCACTTTCACTTAACCGAGAGAAACATGAAGCCGAAAATGTATCGCCCGTCGGCGTTGCAGATGATCGAGGGCACGCGCTGTCATTTGCCTCCTTACGGCACTAGATTTTAGACTTACATATTTCAAAGCCCTTGCATTAATTTTAAATGGTTGCTGCACTCTTAAAAGCCTGTGCATACTTCCCAATATTCCACGCACTTTTGGAAGTTTAAATGGGCTAGGATTTATTAAAGCCTGTGCTTTTCCATTACAGTGTCACCAGTTTAAATTGAATTTTAAGGCTGGTGGATGGAAGATGGAAAGCTTTTAAATTGAGATGTAATACCAAGCAAGCTGAAGAAAGGAATAGAGTTATAGTAGTGTATCGGGGTGAGCACCGTAACAGTTATGCTTCTTCTACTTTCCCAGGTAGAGAAAACACCACTAACATGATAGAAAACAACAAGCTATTATTTTACACTTCTGAGAAAGTATTGGGCTAGATAAATCAATAAACAAAAAGATGTGATGGACTCGACTTTCACTGGGTACTCTGTAACTACAAATTTTAGTTTATCCGAGCTTACCTGCAAACATTCAGTTCTAAAGCTCTACACACACCTCTGAATTTTTTAAACGAAAAAGAAGAGCGCTTTTCAGTGCCAACATTTTTGTCAACACACATGCTTTGGCACAGGTGATGGCAATGGTTTATTTATGCGAGACTGATCCAAATCATTTGGTGGAGAGAGGATTATGGTGTGGGGTTATTTATGCGAGACGGATCCAAATCATTTGGTGGAGAGAAGATTATGGTGTGGGGTTGTCTTTCAAGGATTGGGCTTGACCCTGGCATGATTTACTAAATTACTGGGGGATGTGTCTTCGTTGGGTAGAAATGCATCCGTGAAAAAGATGGTATTGCCTAAAATACTATATTATTTCAGAACTTTACCTATCTCAGTACCAATGGGGACACTAAGGCAGGTCCAAAGAGACATTCAACTTTATTGAGGGTGCCCAGGGCACTGACTGGGTGTCTATAGAAGCCCAGCTTGCTTCCCACTGCCTAAAGGTGCTTTGGCTTCCCTCAAAAACACCATAAAACCATGATGTGCCCCACACTTTCCCATTCTATTGGCCAATGGTAATTAACCTGTAGTCGATGGCATCTCTGCTTCCCTTACACTCCTGTCGCACCCCTTTTTAATAACCCTCAATTTCCACCAGGAATGTCACGTAATCATTTTAGTTGGTGGACAAACAAGGGGCTCTAACATATAGGACATTTTCTCGACCATAGGAGGTGTGCAACGCCTGCCCCCCCTCCTGTATTTTGTACAGGATTTGGAGAACTTTTTATGCACTCTGCAGAGGAAAAGTCCCGATCTTACAGTTCGAACAACTTTCAAAAACAGATCCATACAGGAGGCTCTTCAGCGCAGTTGAATCTCTATGTTGTACAAATCCTTTCTTCCCACCTAGTCGAAACTTCCTTATAAAATCACTTGGGAGAGGGACTTTGGCATTGTCCCCGAGGCAGAGGATTGGCAAAACTGGACCACATGAATACACAAGGGCATTATGAATGTTGCCCTGACTGAGGCAGGGTACAAGGTGTTTGCAAGATAGTACTTAGTACCTGAACACCATTTTAAAAATGTACCCTCCAATTTCAGGGGTTGTGGTCAGCTCTTTATACTTGGTGGACCTGCCCTAAGGTCCATAGTTTCTGTATATGGGTTCATTCCTTAATATACTCAGTCACTATGGTTAATATTACTAAAGACCTTCAGACTATTCTGCTCATCCACACAGACTTTAATCTATTATATGTTTCTGGCGGCTAAAATTGCCACCACTACTGTTTGGAAAAGCCCAGTGATTGACTTATCTTTAATGAAGCTAAAGTTAACTTGAATTATGCTACAGGAAAAAAATAATGTTAGTGTTCTACGGGATAAACCATCTCTGTTTAAAAAGGTAAAGACCCCCTGGCTTTCTTACTTGCAGGTATTGGACACTTAAAGAGGAGTTCCGCCCCCCCCCCCCCCCCCACCACCAAAAAATACAAATACTGTAGCGGCTGACTTTTAAGATTAGAACACTTACCTGTCCAGGGATCCCACGATGTCGGGACCCCAGACGATTTTCTAATCGCCTCTCGGATGCTGCCGCTGCCAGCCATTCATGGGAAGGGAAACCGGCAGTGAAGCCTTTCAGCTTAACAGATGGGTCCCTACTGCACATTCCCGAAGCATGCTGCGCTCTCTAATTGGCCCGGCGGTGGAGGAAGAAGGAGGGGGGGACAGAACTTACGAGGAATCTAGCCGCGAAGATATCTCCCGGAAGAAGGGACAGGTACCGATCAAAAAAAATGTACCGCTCCCCCTAAAGGTGCCAATGGTGGCATCTGAGGGGAGGGGGAAGCAAACAAGCCGAGCTTCACTTTAAGGTTGTCACTGGATTAATGAACTGGTGGATTCCTGGACGGCATATCCGAACTATTTAACTTTCTTCTCATTTTCTCTCTCTTTTCCTTTCCTTTGTTTTCTTTTACTATCTCTTTACTCTGGTGCAATTTTGATCCTTTATTTCTGATTTAAGAGGAGTTCCACTCAAAAGTGGAACTTCTGTTCATCTGTCTCCTCCCCCCCTCTGGTGCCACAATTGGCACCTTTCAGGGGGAAGGGGGGGGGGGGGAGTGGGTACCCGTTTTTGACAGGTACCCTGTCCCCACTTCTGTCGGACCTTGCGAGGTTCGTCAGAGGTTTGGCCCCTTACTCCTCCCTCTGCTTTGTGGCCAATTACCAAGCGCAGCGTGCTTAGCGCATGCGCAGTAGGGACCCAGCTGTGAAGCCGCAAGGCTTCACTGCTGGGTTCTCTTACCGGCCATGGCGGCAGCAGCACCTGACAGCCGATGGAAGCATCGGCTACGGTGCTGACATCGCTGGACTCCAGGACAGGTAAGTGTCCTAACATTAAAAGTCAGCAGATACAGTATGTGTAGCTGCTGACTTTTAATTTTTGGAGGGGGGGGGGGGCGGAACTCCGCTTTAAGGTTTGTGTCTAGGTTCTATATGTGACACGTTATCCTAAAGAATATGATGCTAATCTCAATACATTTTTTTTGATGATCTTATGATAGATGTAGAAGCCCAATGGTTGGTGCCATTGTAGTTCCTATGTATCTGTTATAGTTTGCTTTGCACTATTATAGTTATCACCTGCCCGGGTGGGTGGGTGTAGTTCTGCTTAACAGCTCTACTGGGCCTATGATGTTGGTCTGATTCAAGGCCCATTTGTCTTTTGGCCTCATCTTAGAACATGGCTGAACATATACTACTATTAAAAAAAGGGACTCTTCATAGTTGACCACCTTGGTGCAGTTTCTCATACCTACTAATTGACTTTCCATGGGACATTGGCTACCCTCCCTACATTTATGTTGAGGTTGTTATTTTCCTATATACGAACTATGATAACAGTTCCTTGTTGTACTTGATTTTGCTACTTTATAATATTTTTGTTTTTACTTGAAATCTTAATTAAAGATTGAAACAGAAATAGAAGTCAAATGCAGGTCAGGAGGTGGTCAAATGCAGGTCAGTCCAAAAGGAGGTCAAATATAGGTCAGAAGAAAGCCAAATGCAGTCCAAAAGCACAAAGTAAAAGGAACTCAGAAGTTTCCCAAACTGATGTCAAATCCAAGCAGCTGAAAACCTGCCACATTTGCCCATAAACACAAGCTCCTATTAGGTCATTACTCACATCTCACTTTCACTTAACCGAGAGAAACATGAAGCCGAAAATGTATCGCCCGTCGGCGTTGCAGATGATCGAGGGCACGCGCTGTCATTTGCCTCCTTACGGCACTAGATTTTAGACTTACATATTTCAAAGCCCTTGCATTAATTTTAAATGGTTGCTGCACTCTTAAAAGCCTGTGCATACTTCCCAATATTCCACGCACTTTTGGAAGTTTAAATGGGCTAGGATTTATTAAAGCCTGTGCTTTTCCATTACAGTGTCACCAGTTTAAATTGAATTTTAAGGCTGGTGGATGGAAGATGGAAAGCTTTTAAATTGAGATGTAATACCAAGCAAGCTGAAGAAAGGAATAGAGTTATAGTAGTGTATCGGGGTGAGCACCGTAACAGTTATGCTTCTTCTACTTTCCCAGGTAGAGAAAACACCACTAACATGATAGAAAACAACAAGCTATTATTTTACACTTCTGAGAAAGTATTGGGCTAGATAAATCAATAAACAAAAAGATGTGATGGACTCGACTTTCACTGGGTACTCTGTAACTACAAATTTTAGTTTATCCGAGCTTACCTGCAAACATTCAGTTCTAAAGCTCTACACACACCTCTGAATTTTTTAAACGAAAAAGAAGAGCGCTTTTCAGTGCCAACATTTTTGTCAACACACATGCTTTGGCACAGGTGATGGCAATGGTTTATTTATGCGAGACTGATCCAAATCATTTGGTGGAGAGAGGATTATGGTGTGGGGTTATTTATGCGAGACGGATCCAAATCATTTGGTGGAGAGAAGATTATGGTGTGGGGTTGTCTTTCAAGGATTGGGCTTGACCCTTTAGTTCCAGTGAAGGGAACTCTTAAGGTGTCAGCATACCAAGACATTTTGGACAATTTCATGTTCCCAACTTTTTAGGAACAGTTTGGGGATGGCCCCTTCCTGTTTCAACATGACTGCGCACCAGTGCACAAAGCAAGGTCCATAAAGACATGGATGGGCCAGTTTGGGGTGGAGGAACTTGACTGGCCTACAGAGTCCTAACCTCAACCCGACAGAAACACCTTTAGGCCTTAGAACAGAGAGTCAGGCCTTCTCGACCAACATTAGCATCTGACCTCACAAATGCGCTTTTGAAAAAAATAGTCAAACATTCTTATAGACACACTTCTAAACCTTGTGGACAGCCTTCTCAGAAGCGTTGAAGCTGTTATAGCTGCAAAGGGTGGGCCAACTCAGTATTGAGCCCTACGGACTAAGACTGGGATGCCATTGAAGCTCATGTGCGTGTTAAGGAAAACACATATGTTATAGTGATGTTTATGTAATATACATTTTAATGACTGTTGGCTTTTGTTTACTGATGTATATTATTACAGTACTCTATAATAAGATCTGAGGCCTTGATGAAGCGGGACTGCCCGTGAAATGCGTTGACCTGATAAATTCTAAAGCCAGAAAACAAAGTAACTTGGACGCCTCTGAAGAAATTCTATTGGATGAAACATGGCAGGCTGGACGTCGTGATGCTGGTATGCTTCTCGATCTGCGGCCACTAATATTCTCTCTGAAATGCTTGATTTGTTTATTATGTTTGTTAGTACAATTTTAATAAATCTTAGAACAATACTCAAAATGGGGCTTCACTATTATCGCTTGTCTCTTGGTGGTGGCTCTCCTATTCATGAGAGCTTAGGTAGCCTATTGCAAATGTGTATAGACATTCTGAGGAGAAGAGGAAAAGTTGGATAAGAGGATTCGGATGGAAGTTAGTTCCTTCACTGCTGACTCCCTCCCCCTTCTGCGATTTTCCTTTTTACTTCATACATATGGAGATCTAGTAAGCAGCCTCTACAAGAGCACTTTATGGTGTTGCGTGCTATCATCTTACACGACTGATGGTGACGCGATTTATTATGTATGGACAGTGGGCATATATCGCTTTTTACTTAGCGCTGCATTTGGACTTTTTAACTTATGACTTATGAAGAGGTCGATATGCACTTTCCCTGATATATCAGAATCGGCCACCAAGGTGACCGATATTGCTGATATTTCGGGAAAGTGCTTGTACGGGAGTGATGCCTGCAGGTAGAGGCATCACCCCGTAACGGCGTCCATAGCTGACGATCGGCTGTCTTGTAATGACAACCGATGCGGCTGAGAAGCCGCTCGGCTGTCATTACAAGGAGCGGGAGGGAACGTCCCCCCCCCCCCCTCCTGCCGCCTTCCACGGCTCGCACCGGTCTCGCGTCCCACCGGGAAACCCGGGGCAACCAGCCTGCACGGCCGCCAAAGACCCGATCAAAGCCACATTTTGCTCTGATCGGGTCTCCATGCAAAAACCCGGAAGTGATGTCATGAGTGACATCACTTCTGGGTACTGTCTGGCGCCAGATTAAAAAAATCATTGAAACTCTATGATCATTCCAGGGAGAACAATGGTCAGCTGTGTTTACAACAGCTGACTGTTCTTCTCTCTCAGCGGGGAACGATCGCAGGTGTCAGGCCAGCAATCGGAGCGACCTGCCCTGTGCATCGGCTTCTCCGCTGATGAGCGGGGGCGGGAGCGCACCGGCGGCGGCGCGCTCGCCCCCTAGCTGCCTGCGCGAGACCGACGTATACCTACGGTGGTTCGCGCAGGAGTGGCTGCCTGCCGCAGTATAACTGCGGCGGGTGGTCGTAAAGTGGTTAGTAGAATCACAAGAGCTGGATCATTTATAGGTTTACTTATGGTACTTGTTAAGTGGGGACAAGGATTTCCAACAGCTGGAGTATTCAGAATAAAATGCAGGCCTGTACCTGAGCGCCGAATATTCTACACTAAGGTTCACCTAACCTGGGGACGATCTGTAATCAATTAACGGTGTCTTACATTTCAAGCAGTATTAAACCCAAAAGCAAACATTTATCTTATTGCAGCTTACCAATTCTTAGATGTGATGGCTGCATTTGTTTCTTTTTTAGGCTTTATTCATACCTAGGCAATTTGAATTGCAGCCATAATTCCAAAATTCTAAATTACCTTGTAAAGGCACCCCAATCATGATGTGATCCCATTTTGGTGCTAGTGTTGCGCTGCAATCGCAGCAAAATCACAACATGTGAAGCTTGTTGCTCAAAAAAGGAGCAAAGCGTGTTGCGATTGTTCCGCGAGTGCAGTGCAACAATGGTGACAAAAATCATACCGTGATTGGGGTGCCATTAAGAAGTAATGGCATCTCAAATGCATCCGGAGTTTTGCTGTGATTCGCCTAGGTGTGCATGGAGCCTAAGGGTTTCTTTCTTCTATTTTCAGCTGGTGATCCAGCCAGCAAGTCTGTTTTCTTCAAAAGCACAAGCTTTAACCACTTTACGTCTGCCTGCAGTAATATTACTGCGGCAGAGTGGCTCGTTATCGTCTGACGACGTAGTACTACGTCGTCAGACACTCCCCTGTCTCGGTGGCCGCCGGAGGCTCGCTCCCGCTGTTTTCAGTCACAGCGGGAGTCGAGCCCGGGGAGGAGCAGCGGCGATCGCCGCCGCTCTTCCCCGATCGTCGGGGATCTAGTGTGGAGATCCGCCTGCTTGTGTAAACACAAGCGGGCGGATCTCCTAAGTGACAGGCAGGGTCAGATTGCAGGGTTCAGCATAGCTGAACCCTGGATCTGTCCTTGTGTCACTCAGTCACCTCCCCCCACACACATTAGTAAGCACCAGGCATACATTAACCCCTCCCTCTCCAATAAAATTAACCCCTTCCCTGCCAGTGTCATTTTTACAGTAACAGTGCATATATATAGCACTGATTACTGCAGTAATTTCACTGGTACCCTCAAAAGTGTCAAAAATGTCAGTCAAGGGTCCGATCTGTCCGCCGTAATGTTGCAGTCCCGCAAAAAAAAAAAAAAAAAAAAAAAAAACACCAAAAATGACATAAATCTTTCCCTTAGTTAGTAAACGCAATAACTTTTGTGCAAACCAATCAAAATACGCTTATTGTGATTTTTTTTACCAAACATTGGTAGCAGAAAACAAATTGGCCAAAAATTTTAAAAAAAAATTGGTTTTTACATCTTTTTTGGGGGGAATTTCATATAAAAAAAATGTTAAAAATATTATTTTTTCAAAATAAACGCTCTTTTTTTGTTTATTGCGCAAAAAGTAAAAATCGCACAGGTGATCAAATACCACCAAAAGAAAGCTCTGTTTGTGGGAAAAAAAGGACGTAAATTTCGTTTGGGTACGGCGTCGCACGACCGCGCAATTGTCAGCTAAAGTCGCACAGCGCCGAATCGCAAAAAGTGGCCTGGACGTAAGACAGCAAAATGCTCCGGTGGTAAAGTGGTTAAAGCAGATTACATGGTTGAGACAAACCACTTAAGGCTCCTTTCACACACTCCGTCCATTGGACGGAGTCCGTTTTTCTCAGCGGGGGATCGAGCCGCCGATCCCCCGCTGAGCAGCAGGAGGACAGCTGTGTCTCCGCGCTGTGTGCGGAGACACAGCTGACAGTTCCCCATGCATCTCTATGGGGGAAATCGGATGTCAACGGACCGTCAGTCCGTTCTCACCCGATCCCATCCGATCCGATCCGCTGGACGGATGGAAAATAGGGTTTCCATCCGTCCAGATTTGACGGATCGGGTCGGATGTCAGCGGACATGTCTCCGCTGACATCCGATGCCCCATGGGAATGCATGGGGGGGACCGTTCAGATCCGCCAAAAAAACGGACAGGCGGATCTGAACGGTCCGCCTGTGTGAAAGGGGCCTAACACAGGCAGGGGTGTTTAAAAAGATCAACATTTAACAACACAAAACCTTTGTCCCAAAAGGAAAAAAAATGCTGTAAATGATTAGAAAGTATGAGCTGAAGTTTGATGGTAATTTTTTAGTGGTTTTAAATCTGCTTATGCCCCCCTCCCCCTCCTCAACCCCAACTGACAATGCTGCAATCTGCTGTGCCTCCTGTTCTCATTCGTACAGAGTTGTGTCTCACTAATATAGGAGGGGGAAGATCTACTAAAACTGGTGCACACAGAATCTAGGGAAGCTGTGCTAAGTAACCAATCAGCTGCCAGGTTTTGTTGTCAAAGCTTAAAGGAAACGTTCACCTTTGGGAACATGTGACATGTTTCACCCAATTAAAGGGTGGAACATTTAACACGTTACCAGTGCTGCAGCCGACATACTCACCCACCCCCCCTCCTCCCTGTGGCAGCAATAGAAAAAGAAGTTCCCATACTAGCTGCCACTATTTGAAAACAGCCCAGTTATGCGGGGCTCCGCCCACGCGGCCACGTCTTTTAGACACACAGCTCCGTGTATCTGAATGAACTACAAGTCCTGACATCCTTTGCGGCTGTCAGCATGTAGTTCTCTATGAATTACCCCGACACTGTACCCAAATCTTTTTTATCATTTTTTTTTTTTTTTTTTTACACAAATAGACTTTCTTTTGGTGGTATTTAATCACCACTAGGTTTTTAATTTTTTGCTAAATAAACAAAGACCGAAATATGAAGGAAAAAAAAAAAAATTATTCATAGTTTATTATAACATTCTGCACACAGGTAATTTTTCTACTTCACTCGTGCACTGATGAGGCTGCACTGATGGGCACTAACAAGGTGGCACTGGTGGGGAGGCAATGGTAGGTGACACTATTGGGACTGCACTAATAATCAGTGCCCTGATTATCAGTGTACATGTCCGTTTTAGAGAAGCCATCAGTGTGAGGAAAGGAATGCCAATTACCGGCTTCTGTTTACATCTGTGATCAATGGTCATTGGACACTGCTGATCACGTAGTAAAGAGCTGCTAATTGGCTCTTAAAGTGGAGTTCCACCCTAAATATACATTAAAACATCCTGAAAAAGAATTGGATAATTATTTTTTTTGTTTCACTTCCCTTATTTATAATGAAAATTAACTTACCATCCTGCCACTTCCTCCTTCTACGGCCGCGGCCACCGATGTCACTTCCTCCTTTGCATTGACTCCTGGGAGAGGAGTGTCATCAATCCCAGGAGTCAATGCGCCTGCACCGGTGTCCCTCGTCACTTCCGGTGGAGGCGCGTCATTCCCTGCTGAATGAATGAGAACAGCTTCTGGGCATGCGCAGAACCAGCATTGGGATGGCGCGCCTGCCCCGGAAGTGACGAGGCATGGCATTCTGGGACTCCGACATCCAGGAAGAGGGACATGAAGAGGGACACTGCGGCTTCAGCTGTCCATACCACAGATGGCAGCACTGGACAAGAAATTTACAAGGTAAGTATTTCATCCTGCAGGTAAGCTAAACAGGGGACAGTTCAGAGGCTATCGTTGCTTAACTACCTCCCACCCGGGCCATTGTAAATATACGGCCGGGCGGGAGTCTCGTCCTTCTGAATGGACGTTCCGGAACATCCTTCAGAAGGAGAGAGATAGCGCCGCCGCGGGCACGCGCAGCGGCGCGATCTCGATGTGCCTGTGTCCCTCGGACACACGGCAACAACATTCGGCAGGAGGGCCCTGTGATTGGCCCTCCTGATCACATGACGGCTGTGTCCAATCACAGCCGTCATGTATTGTAAATAGAGCCGTTGTAACGGCTTCGATCTCTTCTCCTCCTGACAGATCCTGTCAGTGAGGAGAAGAGGGATGATCGGTGCTGCTGCGGGGGTGATCAGTGAGTATTTCTAATTACTCACTGATCACAGGGGGGGTCTGTGCTGGTAATCAGAACATTGAGCCAGGGATGCCCACCCATGACCACTAGGGATGCCCACTATGGCCACCAGGGATGGCAAGCAGGGCTCAGAGAGCCCCCCAGTGCCCTCCCTATCAGTGTTGCCCACCAATGCCATCTATCAGTGCTGCCCACCAGTGCCGTTATTCCAATCTATCAGTGCCACCCACCAGTGCCCATTATTGCCCACCAGTGCTGCCTATCAGTGCCCATCAGTGCCCTCCATCAGTGCCGATCAGTGCCACCCATCAGTGCCGATCAGTGCCGCCCAACAGTGCCACTATCAGTGCCCATCAGTGCCCAGTGCTGCCAATCAGTGCCCATCAGTGCTGCCTATCAGTGCCCATCAGCGCTGCCTATCAGTGCCCACCAATGCTGCATATCAGTGCTATCAGTGCCACATATCAGTGCCCATCATTGCTGCATATCAGTGCTACCTATCAGTGCTGCATATCAGTGCCACCCCATCAGTGCCACCCCATCAGTGCCACCCCATCAGTGTCTCCTCATCAGTGCCTGTCAGTGCGGCATCATCAGTGCTCATCAGTGCAGGAAAAAAACATATCTATTTACAAAATGTTATAACCTAAACAAAAAAAACTTTTTTTTTTTTTTTCAAACTTTTCGATCTTTTTTTATTTGTGCACCCAAAAAGAAAAAACCTGGTGGTGATCAAATACCACCAAAAGAAAGCTCTATTTGTGGGGAAAAAATGACACAAATTTGGTTTAGGTACAGTGTTGCATGATCGCGCAATTGTCATTCAAAATGCAACAGCGCTAAAAGCTGAAAATTGGTCTGGGAAGGAAGGGGGTTTAAGTGCCCTGTATTGAGGTGGTTAAATGCACTAGCCCTGACTGTTCTAGGGGTATTTTTATCTAAAAAAAATAAATAAATTTGGGTGGAACTCTGCTTTAACCTCAATCTGTGATCAGCTGTGTTGTCCAGACACTGATCACAGAGCGCACCCCCGCAGCAGGCGCGATCATGGGAGGCCTAGGGATGCACCGATCCAACTTTTTTGGTCCCGATCCCAATCTTTTGCTTTGTGAAATCGCCGATCCGGAAGTACTGTTTTGTGAGCTTAGAACAAAATAATACTTCTGGATCGGTATCGGTAGATACCTTATAACAATTGTGCATTAAGAGGTTAAACTTCCCTCCTCCGGCAGAGGAACGAAAAGATACATTGTATTCATTGTGTTTACTTAACTGGGAGATTGACAGGCATTTGCAGGAGGCTCTTTTTTTTTTTTTTTCTTTGACAGCTGTTCTCTGCTCCCTCAAAGCTATGTAAAGAGCAAAACTAGATCAACCCGTGGATCTGTTAATTTTACCGATCCCCCAATCCAGCTATTATGGCCATATCGGCGCCGATATCCGATCCCAATATCGGATCGGTGCATCCCTAGGGAGGCAATCATATGACAACCTTCCATAACTAGCCAGCCGCGCTGTAGCCATCATTTGGCTATAGTGCAGTCGGCAAGTGGTTGAAGAAGTTGTATGCAAGCCGCGGTGAAGTCGCGGCAGCGTGAACCCAGGCTTAACTAAACAAGCTGAAGTTAGAAGCGGATTGGTTACTATGCACAGCTGCACCAGATTTAGTAAATCTCCACCGAGGTGCGTTACTGGCCAGACCACCAGGTGAAAACAAAAGGGGAAAAAAAGACAAAGAAAAGAAAACTGATGCACCCGCCACATCTAATATTTGGGAAGCTGCAATACATTTCCATTTTTTGGTTTTGCGTTTAATGCCGCTTTAATAAATAGATACCTTTAATACTTCTTCTGCCTTTTTCCCCCGTTACTCTTATTTCTATTCCCTGGGACTAAAACTCTAGAGACAATCTAAGGTCATAATCTTTTTCTGAAAATCCCAAAAAGCTTTTTCAATACTTGATTTGAATTTAGAATGTTATTGCTTTTTATGAGCCAGCCGCAGGGGCCAGCATCGCAGAGGAGAATAATGACAGCCCTCCGCCTCCACACCACATAAACACAACCTGTTCCACATCAGCCGCTGCTGCTTTACTCTGTAGCTAAAAATCAAGCCGACTAGTCTAATTCTTCTACCGGAACTTTAATATCATGCCGGTTTACTGCCTCCGCCTTTCTTCTCAGTTTATCTTGAGACATCCCTCCTTACTTTGCACATTGACATCTTCCCAGATAGACTTCATAGTTATATAGAAGTACACCGATCGATCAAACTCCCCGATTCCTTTTCACAGCAAGAATCTAAATGTAAGCACATATCGAGGTGGAATTGGGACAGAATTTTTGGGTGCTGAGGTTACTGGTGCAGTAGAGGTTAACAACCTAAAGACCAGGCCTTTTTCTGACATTTGCTGTTTACATGTGTAGCACCCTCCTAGGTAGGTGCTAGAGGGAGAGTATAGTTTTTGGATCCTGTCTGCTTACCAGCGGGATTGCAGGTAAATCTACATTATTCTCTGCCTACGGGAGAGCAGGATCTGTTAGTGAGGTCTGCTCAATGTTCTCAGGTGCAACTCATTCTGTCTGCAGAGTGTTTCACATTGGTACAATAGGGAGGCATGTTGGACAGTGGGAGGAAACCTGACAAATGAGTGCACAGGTGTTTGATATAGCCCTGGTGACTTGGCAGAGGAAAGTGCCTTGTTGCATGCTGGAATATTGTATAAATGCCAGGAGTACATGTGCTCAGGTTTTTTGGGCTGGATAGCAGCGTCCCGGAGGGAGGGGGCAGCTGCCTCCTCCTTTGTAGAGGTGCCCTGAGGCCTCAGATGGTCGACCTGAGGGCCTAAGGAGTGCTAGAGAGGAACTGAACTCAGAGGTCCTGTGGAGCTGACTGAGAGGGGAGACACTGAAGGATCTGATTCTGCAGTACAGATCTGTGTCAAGAGGCCTGACCTGAGGGGGGCCACCCCTGCAGCTAGAAGAGTCAGTGGACGGGTGTCAGCAAAGGGGATGCTAGCGAGTGTCCTGAACAGAATATAGTTCACCGAGTCTATTGCTGAAGAGAAAGAGCAAGGAGAATTAACCCTTTCAATACATGTGGCAGGATGGACTAAGCAGTGCAGCTGCTTTCACAAGCAACCTGGTGAGGCCAGGTGAGAGTTGTCCTTATCCACTGTGAATGGTTACAGTTTGAGTATCCCACTATTCCCCCCTCCCATCCAAGTTCCAAAATAAACACTAAAAACCAATACCCCTGGACTGTATTTTTGAGTGATGCGCCATCGAGTGTAAGGAGGGATGTGTGAACTGTACCCTAAGTGACTGTGTGCTGGTAATCAGAAGAGGCCCAACTAGTAGAGTTACAGCAGCGGTTGCTACTGACAACGGCCGAGTATTTGCCCAAGTAATGCTATGTCTTCTCAAGCAAAGTACTGGTGTGTTAGCGGAAAAAGTAATGTCTGCTCTACAGTCCCCAGTGAAAGTGCGCTGCCAAGTCATGGTCACGGCAGTGGTTGCTTTTTGCAACAACCGCACAATAACCTAGGAAACACTATGTCTTCTCAAATAAAGTGCTGAACTGTCAGTGGAAAAAGTCATGTCTGCTCTACAGTGATTAGTGAAAGTGTGCTTCCAAGTCTTGGTCACGACAGTGGCTGCTATCGACAATGACCAAACAGTTACCAAAGAAACATTATGTCTTCGCAAGTAAAGTGCTGGAGTGTTGGTGGAGAAAGGTGTGCTGTATTGTAGGAGAAAATGGTGTCTGCTTTACAGTAATCAGTGCAAGTGTGCTTTTAAGTTCTGGTCAAGAAGGCAGTGACCGGGTCGTGTCAGGGGTTGTGTCTGTACATGTACTGTGAAAGAAAATGTCTGCCGTGCAGCCGGTTACAGCGGGACAATTTCTAACAGCAGTGAAGGATTTTGGTTGGCTTGTGAATGGAGAAGTGCAACTGAAGCTCAAGTACAGACAGAAGAGGCAGATGTATGCGTGTCTGTGGCAGTGAACACAATCTGCATTGCAGTACCATTCGTGCCAGTTGGGCAGAGTTATGGCAGCGGCGAAGGGGTTACTGCACCGCGCGGAAAGCATGCGCTCAAGAGATCTGCCTTGCAGGAGGAGCCACCGCCAGAGAGTCAGCTAGTCTGGGGCCGTGGACGGAGTTGCCATCCACAGGTTGGCAATCCGAGTGGGGGAAGGGAGCTGAGATGTCCCTTCGGGACACCATCGGGTGTAGCTGAGGAGCAGACGTGTGTGGAGGAGCAAGATGGTGGATGCCGGAGTGAGCCAGAGCGCAGGGGCTATCCTACGTGCTGGCAGAGAACTTGCAGAGCAGACTGAATCACAGAATCCAACCCGGTTTGACACAGGGACCCGACTGATGCCCAAGGGAGGTCTTGCCTTGTGTAGCGGAGGGGACACGGAGCATCTAGGACTGGTATGTAGTAGATGCCTAAATGTGTTAATTCGACTGGGAGCGTGGGGTCAGTGTGGGCACTGGTGACATGCTGCTAAAGCTAGAGAGAAGTGATTGCCAGCCCAGAAGAATGTATGTGAACTGGGAAGTAGGAACCACTTCAGAACTGCTGACACCCATAGTGGCTACCCCTTTTGGAAGAGGACGGGAAGTGCCAAGAGCACCGCTGGGGCCGGGAACAGTGATGCAAACCTGCACAACCATCTGCCAAACCAGGGAGACCCACATCTGTTCCCTTCTATCCTTGCAAAAGAAGATGGGGATCAGCGAAACTGCTACAGTTTCTTCACTTGGAAGAAGGACTTTTGCCACAAAGAACTTCTCCTGTTAAAGCCAGGGGCTGCTACCTGGAGGGGGGAAAACCCCTATTTCACAGAGACGTCCCATTTAATGGACTCTTTGCGAAGATCTTCTTGGCCTTGGGCCACTATTGCTGCTAAAAGCAGTGTAGATAAAGGACACTTTGCAAAGATACTTTGTTTAAAGGACACTTTGCAAAGATCCTTTGAGCAATGTTGTAATTAAAAAAAAAAAAAAAAAAAAAAAAAAAAAACAGCCGGCAAAGTTTGACAGCTTACATGAATTGTGGAAATGCCAGGTTAAGATCGTTAGGGAGGCTGAATCGAGATCACGATTTTTTAACAATAAATCATGCAGCTCTATCTCATATGTGTGGTTTGAACACCATTTACATATGGGTGCCATTTACATATGTGTTCGCTCCTGCGCATGGGCTCAGAGGGAAGGAGCACTTTATATATTTTTTTTTCCTATTTTACTTTTTATCATTACACTGTTCATTTTTTTTTTTTTATCCCTCTTATTCCTATTACAAGGAACGTAAACATCCCTTGTAATAGAAATCGGCATTAAAGGTCCTTTTTATTGAGAGCTCTGGGGTCAAAAAGACCCCAGATCTCTCATTTATCTTTAAAAGAAAATAAAGTTGATGGCCGAGACCCGGAAGTGACATCAGGGGTCGCTCTGGCCCTCCAAGGGCATAAAGCCAAGTAAGGGTCATAAAAAGCAATAACTTTCAAAAGCAAAAAAAAAAAAAAAAATTGGGCTTTATGAAAAAAAGTTAATGGGCGAGAACCTAAAGTGAAGTGAAGTCAGAGGTCACTCCAGTCCTCCAAGGGCGGGAAGGGGAGGCACCTCTCCCGCCACCTATACAAGTGATCCTGCGGTGAATCCGCCACTGGGACCATTTTTTATCAGAAAGCAGGCCGCCTACTGCAAATAAAGATTCCGGGTTATTGGCAGCTAGCTGCTGCCTTAGCATCGATATTTACCGTTAAAGTAAAGACATATTTTTACAGTTAGGTCAGCAAGTGAAATGCAGGGCTTGAAAAATTTGCTTTGAATTTAGGAACCACTTTTTTTTTTAACTAACAAATTTTAAAAGTTTATTTTAGGGGGCACAAAAACGCAATAAATTACCAATTTTTTGGCAAAATAAAAAAGCCGAGGTTGCACTAAGTAAATAGATAACCAATACGTCAAATCCTAAACATGTCAGTACCCTATATTTTCCATAGGCGACGCCCCCTATAAGTCATCAGTTTAGCTTTACGAAGGAGGTCTGGTGCTAGAACTATTGCTTTCATTCCGGCGTGCGTGATGATTTGTAAGGTGCATAGCAATCTACGTTTTTAGGGGTAGGTGCCCTGACACTTACTCTTGGACGCGTGTATATGTGGGGTTGGGGGTGGCCCAATTTTTTTTTTGGGGGGGGGGGGTGTTTATGTGCTTGGGTGGAACTTCAATTTTTTTTACAATTAAAATTTTTTTTATTTTACTTAACTTTAAAAAACTACAAAAAGTTTCCTATGTGAGGATTTTGTTTTGGTGAGAGGTCCAAAAGACCCTACATGTCTCCTCTGTGCTTCGCTGAATGTAATGCAATGCACATCGCAATGCATTACATTCTTTCCTGGCCTTGACAACTGTCCACGGGTACCCAGAAGTGACGTTACACGTTACTTCCGGGTCAACAACTAGAAGGGGAGGAAAGCGGACGTGTTGTCTGCAGCACTGGGAACATGTTACATTTTCCATCCTAAAAATGGGTGGAACATGTAACACATTCCCAAAGGTGAACGTATCCTTTAAGTTTACTTAAAGAGGAACTCTACCCTTAGCATTAAAATTTTTTTTTTTTTAATCACTGCTGTGACAATGGGATCCAACTTGGGAGACCCCCAGGTCACATGACATGCCAAATTCAATGTTTCCCTATGACAGCTGTCTTAACTGATACTACACAAGTTGCTCAGACTTTAGAAAAGGTTCCTGCACTGCTTTGGTCCAACTTGGGTGCAATTCCAGCCCTTGTACAGGTTTCTAAATAGCATCCAAGTCGGATAAAGTAAGAAGGAAGTCACAGGGCGAAGTCGCAGGCAAAGTCGTGCCGTCACAGCAGTGTGAACCGAGCCTTAAAATCATAGTTCCCCTTTATTAGGAAACTGCCTATGCAGGTAGGGGGTGCCTATAGATGAAAACAAATGTGCAGCTCTGACCAAAGTTGAATAATGTTCTTGCTTTTGGTTTGGGCCATTTAGGTACTTCCTGAAGCCCAAATGAAAACTCCCAGAGATCGCATCATCCCATCTTGCCTTTTGCTAGGACATTGCTAAGAGACTCCTAGCTCTTACATATGTGCGGGTTCAGTTCCCAGCAGGGGTCTGGTACGTTCCTGTTCACCGGTTCAGGTGCAATTCAGGTCCGCATTTTGGCCAGAATTTGCACCTGAACTGGACCCAAACACGCACAGGACCCTTTTAGAATGCGGATTGCGGCCGCCCCGGACCCGTGTCCATTGAGAGCCGTCACACTGGCATTTCATGCGAACTGTATGTGGGGAAACCCACGTCCAATTTGCACATACCTATATGAACCCAGCCTAATGGGCCATACACACTATAAGATTTTCTTAAGACTTTTTCCTTTAGATTTACCAAAAACAGATAATATGGAGGTCAAACCTAAACACTTTCAATTTGTATGCAATCTGGCAGGCCCTTGCACTGCATAGAAAAGGTAAATCTGAAGGAAAAAGTCTTCAGAAAATCTTATAGTGTGTATGGCCCTTTAGGCTCTAGCTCTAGCTTCTAAGGCTCCATTCACTCTAATGCAACTCCAAAAGTCCCACGATTTCCAGTGCAACTTTCAAATTGACTTTGATCTAACTTTACATTCAATGCACCCAAGTCGTGCAGGCACTTTTTCAAAATCGCTGCAACTTTAAGTCACACCAATCTGAATGGGTACTATTAAAAAGAATGGCTGAGACTTGTCATGCAACTTGTCATGTCCAAAGTCGCATGACATGAAACTAAGTGGGAATTGAGCCTTAGTGATCACCTCCAGTATGTTTTTTTTTTGTCAACAAGAGTTACTCTTTATTGTTTAGGGAAACCAATAAATCAAAGGGTTTAGTTTCTGCTTTAAATTGCATTATATAATCTCCGAATGGACAATCAGGAGGCTGAATACCCAGTGGAAATTATATGGGGGGGGGAAAGAGTGGCCTGGTTAAAGCTTAAATATAATGGCACCTTCCCCTATAGAGTAAAGGTAGGAACAATGGGTCCAGGTATGCCAAATAGGCGGATCTGGAAGGAGGAGATTTAAATGTGCCTCTCAAAAAATATTCTAAAGAAACATTCTATAAAAAAGGTATCAAAATTTATTGAGTATCTATATCATAAAAGTCACATCATATAGACATTACAAACATATACATATATATATATATATACACATACACACACATATATACACACACACACATAATATATTATATTATATATATACATACATATATATACATATATATATATATATATATATATATATATATATATATATATATATATATATATATATATACATACATACACACACACACACACATATTATATATATATATATATATATATATATATATATATATATATATATATATATATATACATACATACATACATACATACATACACACACACACATATATAAAAATCAGAATGATCACTAAAGTACAGTTATCCCAAAAGGGCATTACGTGAGTAAATATGCTGCTGGAACAACGCGTTTCGCTGTGGATGCTTCATCAGGGTCCAGCAAGTTTTATTTCACAATAAGATTATACAGAGATATCAAGTCCACTGTTCATAACTGCATCAAGAGAAGTGATATATATGATGGGTAACACAAATTAGTACAAGATTAAAAGCAAACAAAAAAAATAGCCACAGGTCCCCTCCCCATATTGATGGGTCAAAGGAGGAATTAACGTTCCCTTTACAGAGAAAAGGCCACTTTTAAAATGTATTTCTATTGGGTCCCAACAAAGTCAGAGAGTCCATGAATGATCGGGGGGCTGCATAAAAAGAAATGCTGATGATGAAATTATCCACCATGGGCTCAGAGTCCGTATTTGCCTGGAGCAAATCCCACCATGAGGGCTAAGACGGAGGAGTAGCCTCTCAATGTTACAGCCAATCAATGGCTGATGGGTTTGTTCAAAGTTTTAGAACGGCATATCAATGTTCTGGGGGGACCGCAATCGAACGAGGCTGAATACCCAGAGGTAGCCGGGAAGAAGATACTAGTGGCCAGCCGGCGAGGAATGCAGAGGCTGCATCGCTGGAAGGTGGAGGTAATTTGTTGAGTTCCGTTGCGTTTTAAATGCCCAATAGCGTTCAGCAAAATAATGGAATACTTCCGCTGATGTTGCAAGTCAGGGCTTCCCAAACTTTTTTTGGCCGAGACCCACTTCTGAATGCAGTTATTTTTCGGGACCCACTTGCAGCAATTTTCACGTCATAGTGCCCCTTTACACATCACAGTGTTATACTAGTGCGGTATGACTTAACTGGTTCCCGACCGCCCGTCGCAGTTTTTATTTGTAAATTACTTTACTACTGCTTTAGGCCTGGTTCACATGTATGCGGGTTGGCGGCCCACATTTGCACAGGCATAGCAGCCTATTGATTTGAATGGGCTGCTATGCTCTTGTTTTCTGCAGAAAAAATGTGCATGCAGCATTTAAAAAAACCCAGTGGCCTTGAAATCCATCCTGCTTTTGCATCATGCGACTTACCTGCAGTTCCTTCACTGGCAAACTTTCTGCGTTTTTATATACAGTGCCTTGCAAAAGTATTCATCCCCTTGAACTTTGCGACCTTTTGCCACATTTCAGGCTTCAAACAAAGATATAAAACTGTAATTTTTTGTGAAGAATCAACAACAAGTGGGACACAATCATGAAGTGGAACGAAATTTATTGCATATTTCAAACTTTAACAAATAAAAAACTGAAAAATTGGACATGCAAAATTATTCAGCCCCCCTAAGTTTATACTTTGTAGCGCCACCTTTACAGCTGTAAGTCGCTTGGGGTATGTCTCTATCAGTTTTGCACATCGAGAGAAATTTTTGCCCATTCCTCCTTGCAAAACAGCTCGAGCTCAGTGAGGTTGGATGGAGAGTGTTTGTGAACAGCAGTTTTCAGTTCTTTCCACAGATTCTCGATTGGATTCAGGTCTGGACTTTGACTTGGTCATTCTAACACCTGGATATGTTTATTTGTGAACCATTCCATTGTAGATTTTGCTTCTTCCACATGTTTGATGTGTCTCCCAGGTGGCTTGTGGCAAACTTTAAGCGACACTTTTTATGGATATCTTTAAGAAATGGCTTTCTTCTTGCCACTTTTCCAGATTTGTGCAGTATATGACTGATTGTTGTCCTATGGACAGAGTCACCCACCTGATCATGGGCCTCTTGGCTGCATCTCTGATCAGTCTTCTCCTTGTATGAGCTAAAAGTTTAGAGGGACGGCCAGGTCTTCGTAGATTTGCAGTGGTCTGATACTCCTTCCATTTCAATATTATCGCTTGCACAGTGCTCCTTGGGATGTTTAAAGCTTGGGAAATCTTTTTGTATCCAAATCCAGATTTAAACTTCTCCACAACATTATCTCGGACCTGCCTGGTGTGTTCCTTGTTCTTCATGATGCTCTCTGCGCTTTAAACAGACCTCTGAGACTATCACAGTGCGGTTGCATTTATACAGAGACTTGATTACCCACAGGTGGATTCTATTTATCATCATTAGTCATTTAGGTCAACATTGGATCATTCAGAGATCCTCACTGAACTTCTGGAGAGAGTTTGCTGCCCTGAAAGTAAAGGGGCTGAATAATTTTGCACGCCCAATTTTTCAGTTTTTTATTTGTTAAAAAAAGTTTGAAATATCCAATAAATTTCGTTCCACTTCATGATTGTGTCCCAC
Organism: Pelophylax lessonae; assembly: GCF_965119305.1. Lineage (NCBI taxonomy): Eukaryota > Metazoa > Chordata > Amphibia > Anura > Ranidae > Pelophylax > Pelophylax lessonae. The sequence goes on from NC_138776.1 coordinate 62,412,555, forward strand.
TTATTGTTGATTCTTCAAAAAAAATTACAGTTTTATATCCTTATGATTGAAGCCTGAAATGTGGCAAAAGGTCACAAAGTTCAAGGGGCCGAATACTTTCGCAAGGCACTGTACGTGGGCCCAGCATTTAAAAACACAGTTTGCGTGTACAGGAACTGCAGGTAAGTCGCATGGTGATAAAGCAAGATGGATTTCACGGCCACTGCATTTTTTTAAAATTCTGTATGCTCCTTTTTTCAGTAGAAAACGCAGGCACAGCAGTCCATTCAAATAAATGGGCTGCTATGCCTGTGCAAATGTGGGTCGCCAACCCGCATACAAGTGAACCAGGCCTAAAATAAGTCATCAAGCAGTATCTGGCCTACCTGGTGACTGGTCCTGGTGCTCAGCTCTGATGCGATGCACTGCACTCTGATAACGGCTCCACTCAGTCCGACTCCTACCCCTCCCATACAGAACAGCGCACACGGCAAGGGGCGGGTCGGAGCGTCAGTGGAGCTCAAGGCCCCACCTGCCTGCTCGTAACACAGTGTGCAGCAGATGCCTGGGCAGCTATGACTGCTCTAAATACGCCGGCGTATGCAACTGGGTCGCGACCCACAGTTTGGGAACTCCTGTTCTAAGTAAATAATTGTGTGAAAGTGTACACCCTTACCACACTGGGGTGATGAGGGTGCACAGTGAGGAGACAGAGGAGGAGGGTGTACTGCATACTGCTATTATGCAATAAATTGCCACGCAATACTTTTATTGGCAATGGAACAACCCCTGTCTGGTAAGAATGAGGATTAGGGGGTCAGCAAACACTGTACAGCACTCCTAAAGACTATGCAGCATCAGCATACATAATGAGCCACTATGGCTTCCCAATATACAATTATTAACCACCTAAGGTCCACCCTATAGCAGTTTTATTGTTACAGGGTGGCACCTGGATCATGTGTATATACGTGATCTATCTCTTCCGTGATTACACACAGCAGAAGCTGATCGGCGGGTGCAGAGTACCCGATGTCCTCCGCCACCCGCCGATCATTAGACAGAACTGTGGTCTGCCTATGTAAACAATGCAGATCGCCGTTCTGACAAGAGGGGTGTGATGGAATATGTGTCCCTGCAAAGCACAGGATCAATTGCATCTCTTCCTCCTAGTAATAACACCTCCTCCACAGTAGTAAAACACTGGCTAGGCACACAGTTAACCCTATAATCACCCCTGATGTTAACCCTTCCCAGCCAGTGTCATTAGTACAGTGACAGTATATTCACTGGTCCCCAAAAAGTGTCAGCAAAGCCCCGTACACACGTACCGATTGTCGGCCGTAAATATTCGGCCGACGACCGATCGGCCGATTGTCGGCTTGTTAGTATGATGCTTCCGACAGCCGACAGCGCATTTTAAGCCGAACAGAATCTGTCGTGCAGGCATTAAAATTTTTGTTGGCCAACACCAGAACGGTCGATTGTTCCTCAGTCAGTACAGAATTCGGCCGACAGACAGATTTGCAAGACTGGGCATGGTCAGAGAAGAAAAAAACACACGGAAAGTTAACCATCACATGACATCACTTCTGCAGTCGGCTGTTGTTGGCCGACAAAATTCATGTGCAATCTTTGGCAGTTTTCAACAGACACGACAGCCCTGGACAAAAGACGGCCGATCGTTCGGTCGACGATCAGTACGTGTGTACGGGGCTTTAGTCTCCGATTTGTCCACCGCAACATTGCAGTCTCCGATCGCCGCCATTACAAAGTATAAAAAGGTTTTTAAAAATTCCATAAAAATATCCCATAGTTTGTAACATTCACGTAAACCAATCAATATATGCTTATTGGCGTTTTTGTTTTTACCCAAAAATATGTGGCGGAATACTATTGGCCTAAGTTTATAAAGAATTTAGATTTTTTTTTTATTGGATAGGTTTTATAGCAGAAAGTAAAAAAAAAAAAAGAAAAGAAAATATAAATAAATAAATATATATATATATATATATATATATATTTTTTTTTTTTAAATTGTCAGTATATTTTTCATAACGCAAAAAGTAAAAACCGCAGAGGTGATCAAATACCACCAAAAGAAAGCTCTATTTGTGTGGGGAAAAGGACATAGATTTTATTTGGGTAGTGTCACACGACTGCGCAATTAAAAGTTAAAGTAATACAGTGCCGTATTGCCAAAAAATGGCTTGGTCATGAAAGGGGGTAAATCTTCCAGGGGTGAAGTAGTTAAGCCTGCACAGATCTATTGAGCTCTATTGATCACTTGATCTCTGTTTTGGCACAAATGCATTCTATAGAGCAGGTCTACCATTGCTCCTACTATAATCTAGGTCATCCTATATCCATGCAGTGATCAGGGATGACATCATAGGACCCCTCCTGCAGCCCCCCCTCCCATATACTTACTATACAGCCCAGTCCCAGTGCGCAGCCGGGCGATGACGTCACTCCCCTCTTTAGAAGCTTTCTGTACCTTCCGGGCTCCCGTCGGCCTTCTCCAACCACGCGTCACCATAGCAACCCAACGTAAACACCGCCCCATGCTACTTACTGGGAGCCAACCAACCAAACCGCATCCATCAGGGACAGGCAATGCACGGCTACATGGAGAGCACAGGTAATACCGAACACACAGCAATCAGTCCATATACACCACCTACACAGACACGATAGCGGCTGTGCTGGGACCTGTAGTGCCTCTTAGTCTGGAGGGGGGTAAAAATAAAACTAAAAGCAAAACGTTTATTTTTAAATTTGGATTGAATTCTATAACCCCTGCCAGGTTTTTTGCCACCTCTATCTTATTGGTGAGATTTCCCTTCACTTCCTGTCCCACATCCAAAACAGGAAGTGAAAGCAAATCGCTGCAAATAAGCGAAGCCCTGGTTGTCACTGGTGTCCCCATTGGAAAATTTTCCCTCCATTCCTGGTCTGGTGACAACCCAAAATGTAAGACGTCCCTTCACTTTCAGTGATGACGGTCACTGGGACAAATAGAGAGGGTGGAGGGGGGATCTCCCTAAAGTGGACACAGACAGCTATAACAACGTACAGTTATTGTTATTCATCTCCACTCCATCAAAAACTAAAAAAGTTTGGCCTTTATTTCTACTTCAACTGCTTCCACACCGGGCGAATTCTGCCATTCCTCACCTACATGTATAAAACATTTTTTTGCTAGAAAATTACTCAGAACACCCAAACATTATAAACAAATATATATATTTTAGCAGAGACCCTAGGGAATAAAAAATGGCGGTCATTGCAATTTTTTTTATGCCACATTGTATTTGCGCAGCAATTTTTGAAAAAAAAAAAAAAACACACTTTCATAAATGATAATAAAAAAAAAAACAGTAACAGTAAGTCCAATTATTTTGAATAATGTGAAAGATGTTAAGTTGAGTAAATAGATACCGAACATGTCACGCTTTAAAATTGTGCACACTCGTAGAATGGCACCAAACTTCTGTACTTAAAAATTTCCATAGGCAAAGTTTTAACATTTTTGCAGGTTACCAGTTTAGAGTTAAGGCCCGTACACACGTGCAGATTGTCGGCCGTAAATATTCGGCCGACAACCGATCGGCCGATTTTCGGCTTGTTAGTATGATGCTTCCGACAGCCGACAGCGCACTTTCGGCCGAACAGAATCTGTCGTGCAGGTGTTCTAAAATTTTGTCGGACCCGTGAAAAAAAAAAAATCGGACCTCGTCACTTCCGGTGACAGAGCATCACAAAACAGCTGATGGGAGTCGTCCGTACGCATGCGCAGAAGACATTTTTCGAGGTTTGGCAAAATTATAACAGAGAGCGGACAGCTGATTGAGATAAGGCGGGGCTGAGGTGCGACGGAGGACACCGCCGCGTCATCGAGACATTAGGGAGGGAGGCACATATGCAGAGCTGGTGGAGGAGGCGGGACGGAGGTGCGGCCGTGTAATATATGCAGCACTTAAGCGACTCCTTATGTTTTATTATCTTTATTAATTATCGTATTATTTATCCTTCGGATTTCATTACATTTAGTATTTCTATAATACAAAATAAGAAATACTAAATGTAATGAAATCCTAAGGATAAATAATACGATAATTAGTAAAGATAATAAAACAGAAGGAGTCACTAAAGTCCTGCATTTATTACACGGCCGCACCTCCGTCCCGCCTCCTCTATTCAGCTCTGCAGATGACGCGGCGGTGTCTTCCGTCCCACCTCAGCCCCGCCTCCTCTCATTCAACTGTCTGCTCTGTGTTTTATAATTTTACCAAACCAAGATAATGTCTTGTGCGCATGCGCACTTGAGACTCCCATAACCGGAAGTGACGAGGTCCGATTTTTTCACGGGTCCGACAAAATTTTACAACACAGGCATTAAAATTTTTGTATGCCGACACCAGAACGGCCGATTGTTCGCCAGTCAGTACAGATTTCGGCCGACAGACAGCAGATTTGCAAGACTGGGCATGCTCAGAAAAGAAAAAAAACACAGGGAAAGTTAACCATCACATGACATCACTTCTGCAGTCGGATGTTGTTGGCCGACAAAATTTGTGTGCTGTCTTTTGCACTTTTCAGCGGACACGACAGCCCGGGGACAAAAGATGGCCGATCGTTCGGCCGACAATCTGCACGTGTATACGGGGCTTAAGGCCTCTTTCACACCGGCTTTCCGATCCGGTCCGCCTGTCAGTTTTTCAGGTGGACCTGATCGGTCCGGATGCTCCATGCAGCAGCAGATGTCAGCGGTGACATGTCCGGTGACACCCGTTACTATCCAATCCGATCCTGTCCATGAAATCCGGACAGATGGAAACCCTATTTTCCATCTGTCTGGAGGATCGGATAAAAAAAGGACAGGCGGTCCGTTCTCATCCAATCTCCCATAGAGGACAGTGGCGATCTGACAGCTCAGTCTCTGCACACAGAGCAGTGACAGAGCTGCTCAGTGGGGGATTGGTGGATAGATCCCTGCTGAGCAAAATGGACACACTGCCTGTGTGAAAGGAGCCTTACAGAGGAGGTCTAGGGCTAGAATTATTGCTCTTACTCTGACGTTCACAGAAATACCTGTGGTTTGAACATAGTTTACATATGCAGACGCTTCTGCGTGCATACACAAGGGGACAGGGGCACATTACATTTTTTTTTTATTATTATTATTCTTTATTTTATATATTCATTTTCTTTTTTAGTTTTACACTTTCCCCTTAAAAAAAAAAAAAAATAAGCAGAAAGTGTAAAACTAAGGGCTCTTTCACACGGGTGCTCCGTATGTCTGTAAATCATCCTATTTTTTTGCGGATGATATACGGACATAATGTATGTCTATGGGATTGCGGATGTCAGCGGATGACCATCCGCTGACATCCGATTTGCGTCCTTTCAGTTCTGTTCCGTTTTTTGGAACGGAACAGAACCCTATTTTTGTTCCGTTTAAAAAACGGAATGGATGCAAAATCCGCAATGCCCATAGACTTACATTATGTCCGTATATCATCCGCAAACGGATGGGATGATATACGGACATACGGAACGAACACTCCAATGTGTCATCTGTGTCCGCAAAAAAAAAGTCACTGATCGGAGGAAAAAACTGAACACCCGTGTGAAAGAGCCCTAAAAAAGAAAATTAATATAAAATAAATAATAATAATAATAAAAAAAAAAAAAAAAAAAAAAAAAATCACTTTTATTTCTATTACAAGGAATGTAAACATCCCTTGTAATAGGAATAGGGTATGACAGCTCCTCTATATGGAGAGATGTGGGGTCTATAAAGACCGTCCATAAGATGTCCCCCCCCGCCGCCTGTAACAACAATCAAGCGGCTGAACTGCTGCTGTGATTGTTTTTACGGTGCAGGGAAATCACCGGCAGAAAAAAAAGATATCTATATGATGCCTGTAGCTGCACCCATCATTCAGATATCTCCACTGAAAGCCCAGGGCGTCCTATGACGTTCAGCGGTATGGAAGTGGTTAAAGCAGAGCTTTCCCCTAAAGGGGGAAGCTTTGCTTGTTTGCTTCCTCCTCCCTTTGCTGCCACATTTGGCACCTTTCTGGGGAGGGGTACCCGTACTCACTTCTGGGGGACCTCGCCACAGCAAGGTCCCTCTGCAGTAGTGAATTGAGTGTGAAGCCACAAGGCTTCACTGCCGGGTTCCCTTACAAGGAATAGCAACGGCACCTGAGAGCCAATTAAAAAATCAGCTGGGGTGCCAACATCGCAGGATCCCTGGACAGGTAAGTGTCCAAAAAGGGAATGCTGGAATGTTTGTTGAGAGCTTAAAGGGTTAGCTCACCTTTATAGAAAAAAGGTAAACTAACACTAGATCCCCCCTCCTTACCGTTGGTCACTGCTGTACTTACCCCTGGGGTTGCTGACAGCCACAGCCGCTCTGGGGACTTGAAATAGTCGCTCTTCTCCATTAGCACTTCCAGAACAGACCAGATGGATTCTGATTGGACAGTGCTTTTAACCGGTTGCCGACCGCCGCAAGTACATATACTGCGGCGGTCAGCCCCGGCCAGGCAAAGTGACGTATATATACGTCACTAGCCTGTCACTTGCTTGTGAGCCAATAGCGGGCAAGCCCCGGCTCGTTCCCCGGGAAGTCAGTGCGTGTGACCGGCGGACCCGATGTCCGCTGTGAAGGGAGAAAGGCAGGCGGCTGATGTAAACAAGCCACCTGTCATTCTCCTCTGTGTATGAATAGTGATCATACGGTTCTACTATGTAGGACCCTTGATCACTGTTCCTACACTAGTAGCCATGTCCAATCACAGTAAGAAGCACGCCCCTAGGGACACACTTAACCCCTCCTTCCCCAATAAAGTTAACCCCTTCCCTGCCAGTGTCATTTTACAGTAACAGTGCATATGTATAGCACTGATTACTGTAGAAATGTCACTGGTAACCCCAAAAGTTTCAAAAATGTCAGTCAAGGGTCCGATCTGTCCGCCACAATGTCGCAGTACCGCGAAAAAAAAAAAAAAAATTGCAGATCACCGCCATTACGCGTTAAAAAAAAAAAAAAAAACAAAAAAAAAAACACCAAAAATGACAGAAATCTTTCCCTTAGTTAGTAAACGCAATAACTTTTGCGCAAACCAATCAAAATACGCTTTTTGCGATTTTTTTTTTTTTAACCAAACATATGTAGCAGAAAACAAATTGGCCAAAAATGTTAAAAAATTTTGATTTTTACATTTTTTTGGGGGGAATTTCATATAAAAAAAATGTGAACAATATTGTTATTTTTGCAAAATTGACGCTCTTTTTTTGTTTATAGCGCAAAAAGTAAAAATTGCACAGGTGATCAAATACCACCAAAAGAAAGCTCTGTTTGTGGGAAAAAAAAGGACGTCAAATTTGTTTAGGTACAGCGTCGCACGACCGTGCAATTGTGCGTTAAAATCACGCAGTGCCGAATCGCAAAAAAGGCCCTGGTCAGGAAGGGGGTAAAATCTTCCGGGGCTTAAGTGGTTAATGTGCAGCTGCGGGGTTCTGAGCGCAATCCCAGAGGGAAGTACAGCAGAGACCCGGTGTTCGGTCAGATGGCAGTACCAGCACTGAACACAACATATTGACGTGAATGGGCGCCGCTTCAAGCGGTTGCGGTGCTCCATCGGTTCACTTGTCAAAAGCGATATAGAAAATGTAACAAGCATTCGGGAGGTGCCAGTGAATTCCTGTCCGCTACCCCGGCACTGCTCTGGGAAAAGTGATCCACCGCAAATCACTCTTCACAAAGCGACACAGGTGTAAACAAACCCTCGTGGCTCAGGCACATGGATGCATTCCGGCGTTCACCTCAAGAATTCATTGTCTTTCCACACCCGGGAGTCACAGCTGCAGCCAGCAGTCCATACCAATCAATGACAGGCTGACACATGCTGCAGCTTTACATCTATAAGCCCTGGTTCACACTGGGGTGGCTGTGAAATCGCACTACTTCAGCAAGATTTCAAAGCCGCAGATCAGTGCAATTTGCACCGCTGATTTCATTGCAGCTTGTGACTTCATTTAACAGATATCCATGCTAGTCGCAATGAAATCTGAAAAAAGTTGTGAAGGAAACGTTTTCATAAATGAGTCACGACGATATGAACGGTTCCATTGCCGGCAATTGGGTGCGACTTGTCATGCAATTTTGGAACTGTCAAATCACACCGGTGTGAACGAGGGCTAGGTAGATTTAGACATCTCTTAGTCCCCATTCACATCGGGTCAAATCGCATGCCAAATTGGAGCCTATTGCCTGTAACGGCACCATCCGAATCGGTGCGACGCTGACTTTGTGGCAACGCACCGATTCCCAAAAGTAGGCTCTGCATTGCTTTTGGCAACTTCGGGGCGATTTCAATAGACATCTGTGCAGGAACCCGCGCAGAGGTCTGTCAAAACACCCCTGAACTCACACTGACATGCGGGTTTGAAAATTCAGCTGAACTCGCACGATTTCAAACCCACCCTGAGTGTGAACGAGGGCTAAAGGCCCGTACACATAAGAAAATCTGTAGGGAAATTTCGTCCGACGACCGATCTGCCGATTACCGGATTGTTAGTATGGTGCTTTTCGACAGCAGACTCCGACTTTTCGGCTGACAAAATCCTGATGTGAAGGCTATAAAATTTTTGTCGTTCGTAATACAACGTCCGATTTTCGTCTCATTAGTACAGATTTCGACGGAAAAAAATCTTAAGAGCAAGACTAGGCATGCTCAGAGACGAAAGAACACCTACAAAGCAATCCAACACATGACATCACTTCTGAAGTAGAATTCTGTCATCTGGGAAAATTCGTATGAAAATAACCTCTTCACTTTTCACATCAGACTAGCATGCCACAAAAAACAGACGACAGATCGTTCGATAATCTGATCGTGTGTACGGGGCTTAAGGCTTGATTCACACTGCTGCGACTTAGGATGTGACTTGTGAGACCCCAAGTCACATGACATGTGAAATTCCATTTTAGTCAATGAGAGCTTTCCTTATTAGCACTACTGAAGTCGCTCTGATTTTAGAAAAGGTTCCTGTACTACTTCAAGGTGATGTCTATCCAACTTGTGCCCATAGACTTTAATAAAAGTCTCCTTCAAGTCGGATCCTCGTCTTAGTTGATGCGATTTGGATCCAATATTACAGGAACATTACACAGCTATTCCCTGGAGCTGCGTCAAAGTTGCCTGGCAAAGTCATACTGCAGGTTTCGGCGGTGTGAACTGAGTACTCGCCTCTGCCTTCCCTCTGAAGCCCGATCTGCATTTGGATCACGCTTCAGAATCTGACAGGTGTCAAAAAAGCGATGTAGTGCCTCCTCACTGCCTGTTTTAGGCTAGGTTCACACTTATGTGAATTGGATGCGGGATTCCCTGCATCCAATTCGCATGACAGGAGACTGTGACCGGCTTTTGATGGAGGCGGTTCACACAGCTCCGGGTTGGCTGCGGTCCGCACTGGACAAGGGTCCTGTGCGTCTTCGGCTCATTTCAGATCCAAATTCAGGCAAAAATTTTGACCCGATTCACACCTGAAATGGAGAACAGGAACCCACCGGACCCCTGCTGTGACCCACCGGACCCCTGCTGTGACCCACCGGACCCCCTGCTGTGACCCACCGGACCCCCTGCTGTGAGCCACGGCCGCAGCTAGTGTGAACCCACCCTTGACCCCTGTTTTTGCCAACAAACGCGCTTGTGGGTAGGGTGGTCACCGCATCCCTTTAAACCAGGACACATTAATTACACAGGCTCTGTGGCTGATTAGGCGGTAATTAAACTCACTTAGTGCCTTATGTGCATTATATCAGCCTCAGAACCTGTGTAAATAATAGTGTCCTCGAATAAAGGGATGAGGTGGCAGTCCTAGTTGTGGGGTGTTTGCAGCGTTCCCCATTTGCTTGAGTTTGTAGTGTAAAGTGGACTCATTGCCCACCGATCGCTACATGTCGGGTACATTTTGCTGCGGGCATGAAGCATTGCGACCCCAACATGTAAACAAACACCCCAGTCTCCTGCCTGGGGGCAGTTGGCAAAAACGCGCTTTTACCATGCGTTTTTTTTCACCCCCCCAACCGCACATATAAATGAAGCCTATCCCAGTGATTGCACACATTGAGGACCCATAGACGTCTCCCACTTGTGACGGTCATCCTTAGTTCAGCAGCAGTTGGCGTGTTCCCAGCCCTGGATATAATGCAGATGGAATGAAATAAGAACGTTACCTGTAGTCATGAATGTCGCAGAGCTGGCAGTGGTGTTGCTCTATGGATTTGTAAATGGGGAGGAGGAGAATCCGGCATGGCTTGTAGGAAGGATCTGTGACACTTGGCAAACAGCTGAGGGGAGGGAGGGTCTGCTGTGATTATTACAGGCTCAGGCTTGTCCTGATCTCCCAACGTGGAAAGGAAACTCTGACTGCCTGCCAGATTATAGGAAACATTACCTGTTGTATCAGCATTGATCTCCCAGACATCCAGATTGAGGATGGGTTCACACTGATGTAGTGCGAGAAGCACAGCGATTCCTGTGCTGCATCCGAATCGCCAGCAGTTCACACTGTGCTCTGCAAACCGCGGCGGGTGTCAATATAAAGTTACCGACACCCCAAAATCGGTTCGCAGAACGCAGTGCAAAGGCATAGCTCCCAACTGCCACTGATTTTGAACAAGATCCCTCTATCCTTCTCATTTGTCCTTCATTCTGGTCTGATCTATATAGTTGTATATAAAATGCACTATTTATCTTTAAAAGTGTGTTTCCCAGTGCTGACTTTTTCATTCAAATTTCTAAATTGCTGCATTTTTAAATTTCAAAAGCCAATATAAAGGAATAGTCTAGTGGTAAAAAAAAAAACAAAAAAAAAAACAAAAAAAAAAACAAAAAAAAAAAAACACTTGTGGGTTTAACCTCTTCTGGAACGAGAGGATTTGCCCCCTTAATGACCAGGCCATTTTTTGCGATTTGGCACTGCGTTACTTTAACCAACAATTGCGCGGTCGTGTGACGCTGTACACTAATAAAATCTTTGTCCTTTTTTCCCCCCACAAATAGAGCTTTCTTTTGGTGGTATTTGATCACCTGTGCGATTATTACTTTTTGCGCTATAAACAAAAAAAAACGTCAATTCTGAAAAAAAAAAAAAAATTATATTTTTCACTTTCTGCTATATAACATTCCCAAAAAAAAAAATTCAAAAATCAAAATTTTTTCATCCTTTTAGGCCAATTTGTATTTTGCTACATATTTGTAGTAAAAAAAAAAATCCCAATAAGTGTATTTTGATTGGTTTGAGCAAAAGTTATCGGGTCCACAAACTAGGGGAAAGATTTGTCTTTTTTTTTTTTTTTTTACTAGTAATGGCGGCGATCTGCAATTTTTAGCGGGACTGCGACATTGCGGCGGACAGATCGGACCCCTGACATTTGACACTTTTGGGGGGGACCAGTGACATTACTACAGTAATCAGTGCTAAAAAAATGCACTGTTATTTTAATAATGACACTGGCAGGGAAGGGGTTAACCCAGGGGTGATCAAAGGGTTAAGTGTGAGCCTAGGGGGTGTTTTCTAACTGTATGATGGAGAGACTTGTGGAATCAACACAGAGACCTGTGACCCTTAATAGGAGGAATACAGGCGATCTGTTTTCATTCAGCCCCGGTTCACATTAGTGCGATCGTGGAGATGGCATGTAATTCGGAGCGCACTGCTCCTAAATTACATGCGATCTCATGTGCGGTGCAAATTTCAGCCTTACACTTTGGATGGCTGAATTCGCACCGCATTAAACTCGCACCTGAGGCTTTTTTTATCCACAGCAGAATCGTATCGCATAGTGGTTCACACTTGTGCGATCCGATTCTGTGCGAACTTGCAGATCACACTGCGATCGCAACTGTGGGTGCCGTTAACTTTTAATTGACACTCCCTGCGTATCGCATATGGCAGTGTGAACTGCCAGAGGTGCGTATGCAATGCGGGATCACGCTGCATATTCGCAGAGTTCCCGCATTGCACAAATGTGAACCGGGACTCAAGAAAGAACAGCGGTCTGCTGTGTTTACAACAGCAGACCATCGCTCTCTCTCAGCGGGGAGCGAATGCTGCCGCTGGTCCTGTTGATCGGCTTCGTAATGGGGGTGGTCGCGTGCACGCCCCCCAAGAGCGCTCCTGCAAACTGCCGTACAGGTACAGGGGTTCGCACAGCCGAGCCAGCCTGCTGCAGTATATCTGCGGCAGGCGGTCGGCAAGTGGTTAGTGACACCCCAAAATCGGTTCGCAGTGCAATCGAATGGAATTGGATCACATGAGTCTAAACACCCATGCGATCCGATTCCAGTGCGGACAAAAAAAAAGTCCTGCACTTTTTTGGTGCAGACCGAGTGCGAATTGAGCCATACAGAATGCTCTACATTTGTATGTGATTTGTACAGGAATCTGGTGTGATTCCTGTACACATGACATGCAATGCTCTAAACTAGATGGCTTAAATGTGAGCCCAGCCTCATGTTTAATCAAAGACTTATTGAACACCGCACTCCACAAGCTCTTTCTCATTTTTCTCAGAGCATTTTGAAATTTTTTAGGGCCCATATACATTTGTAACGCATTGACGCCTGTTTTCTGACATGGCTTTGCATTAGGCGTCCTTTAAATTCAATGGGCTTCAGAAGCACAAAAAATGTCCAAAAATTAGACAGTAATCACTAAGGCCGGTTCCCACTGATGCGGTTGTAGACATCGCATGCGATTCGCAACACATTCCTGTGCACATTACATGCAATGTCTGTGTGGTGCAAATTCAGCCATACAGTTTGTATAGCTGAAATCGCATCGCATTCACACCAAAATGGTTCAGGACCCTTTTTTATGCCCGCACTGGAATCAGATTGCATGGATGTTCAGATCTCGTCCATCTGATTCCACAGTTCGCACTGCGTTCTGCAAACAGATTTGTGGGTGTCATTAACTTCATATACTGACACCCGCAGCGGTTCGAAGTGCACATTGTGAACTGCCTGTGATTCTGACGGGGTGTGGTAACCCGCACAGGAATTGCTGATGTTCCAGCATCGCACCAGTGTGAACCTAGCTTTAGGCTGGCCATACATTATACAATTTTCTTTAGATTTACTTTCAACTATGTAGCACAAGGGCCTGCTTAATTGGATACAATTGAAAGTGGTGTTTATTTTTTGACCTCATTATTTGGGTTTTGGTAAATCTAAGACCCGGTTCACACTACTCCGACTTGGGATGCGACGTCAAGTCTCTTGTCATTACAAATTCAATGTAAATCAATGAGAGCCGTCTTAATATGCACTACTGAAGTGGCTCCGACTTCAGAAAAGGTTCCCGTACTACTTCAAGGCGACCTCTATCTGACTTGTGCACATAGACTTCAATGGGAGTCGCCTCTAAGTCGGATCCTTATCTATTTTCAAGCGACTGTGATCAGACTTTCCAGGAAGAAGAAAAAGATTAGCCAGGCATTCCCCACAGACAAAGTCGCCTATCATTTAAGTCTCTTCAAAGTCGCGCTAAAAAGTCGCTCCTTCATGGGGCGACTTTCTGGTCACGGTAGTGTGAACCGGCTCTTAAGGAAAATTGTACAAGCGCACTGAACATGTATGGCCAGCCTTAGGCTCCATTCACATTAATGCTTTTGTTCATGCTTTTTATTTTTTTAACAGGAGTTCCTATGGAACTCTTTCACATCAGCGCATTTTTGCGCCTCTGCATTTTGGAAAGGGTCAGGGACTTTTTTCCCCCACAAAATGCAGCGTTTTGCATGTAATAGACTTCAATGGGCAAGCATTTAAAATGCAAGTCCTGTGTTTTTGATGTGTTTTGCATTATTTATTCTGCCCAACAACAAATTGGCCAAATAAAAAGAAAATAACAAAATAAGCATGAAAAATGCATCAAAAACGTGAACACACAAGAAAAAACACTGCTGAAACGCTCAAAGCAACATGCATAGGTGTGAATCGAACCTTAGGCATTACCTGCAAATGATCGACCCTGGACACAGACTGCCAGCCCCTGATTGCTTTCAATGGGGCTTACGCTTGTACCTAATCACTGGGTACACCTGCTTGGTGTCTTGCATGTAATTACTAAGGCCTGCTTCACACAGGCTTCAGCTTGTATAGGAGTAATGTGAACAGCAAGCTTTTAGGGCCAGTTTACACCAGGACATGGTGCAGGAAACCCACTTTCTGTGCTGCACCGCATTCAAAATGTATTGCAGTTGCGATCTGCAGCAAGTGTCATTATTAAGTTAATGACACCCCAAACGCAGGTCGCAAATTTAGTGTTTGCCCACACTGGATTTCATGGTACATGGTGTTTGCAGTTTGTTTCTAAAAGTAGTGTGGTGCGGTTACAGCCCAAAATGAATGGGCTGAATGTGCAGTGCACAGAACCGCGTGTAGAATCGCACAGCGCGTTCCTGGTGTGAACAGGACCCTCACAAAGCATTTGCAGTGCTTTCAGCAAGCTTTGAATCAGCTCCAGTTTGTAAATTTTGAACACAGATTCCAATGGGAGTGCTGGCTGTCATCTTAACGCCTCCTGACCGCCTGATTTAACCCTATTTTTGCCAACAAACATGCTGTTGAGCGATGTGATAGTTCATTGATTCTTCTTGTCAGTGTGAAACTGTGATATACAGCGTGCATAGCGTCAGCGATCTGCTGATCGCTGGTGCGATGCTTTCCTGGCTCCGAAAACAAAAAATGGTAAATGCACATTTTTTTTTTTAACTGCACAAAAATGTGTGTTTTTATTGTAGCACTAACCACGTAGGGCTTGCTGTGTGATGACTTCTCGGGCATTCTCTGATTACCTGCAGACTGTCATCTCGTTTCCGCTGAGCAGTACGGTTCGGAACGGTACACCTTGATCAGGCTTGCGTTTCCACCGCCAATAGTACCTTTGCTCAACAGTACCTCAGGTCAACAGTACCTCAACAGTGTAGCTCCACCCTGTTGGTACGATACTAATGTGCTTGGTACCCCAACGAAAGGATCCCAAAAAAGTGGTACGTTACAGTTTGGAATTAGGGTACCATTCACAACTTTTGACAATGGAAACGGCAAAAATTGCATACCGAACTGTACCGCTCAGTGGAAACGAGGCATTAGGGTACAGTTCACACATTCCTCCTTACTCCCAATGGCTCGTTACTCAATAAACAGTCCAGGGGTATTGGTATTTATTGTGGAACTTGGATGGGAGAAGGGAATAGTGGGATACTCCAAGTAGATACCGTTGATAAGGAGAACTCTCACTTGGCCTCACCAGGTTACTTGTGGAAGCAGTCACACTGCTTTAACCACCTTGATACTGGGCACTTTGACCCCCTTGCTTTCCCGGCCAATTTTCAGCTTTCAGCACTCTTACAATTTGAATAACAATTACATGGTTATGCAACACCATACCCAAATTTGATTTTTATCATTTTTTTTCACACAAATAGAGCTTTCTTTTGGTGGTATTTATTCACCACTAGGATTTTATTTTTTGCGCTACAAACAAAAAAAAAAGGCTGCAAATTTAGAAAAAGAAAAAAGTGTTTTTTCTTTGTTTCTGTTATAGTTTTGCAAATAAGTAATTTATCTTCATAAATTTTGACCAAAATTTATACTGCTACATATCTTTGGTAAAAAAAAAAAAAACCCAAATCAGGGTATATTATTTGGTCTGTGTGAAAGTTATAGAGTCCAGAAGCTATGGTGGCAATTATTGAAAATTGATCCCACCTGATGTACTGACGGCCTATCTCATTTCTTGGGGCCTGAACATGTCAAGACAGTACAAATACCCCCCAAATTACCGTTTTTTGGAAAGTAGACAATCCAGAGTATATAGTAAGAGGCATGGCGAGTTTTTCCAAAGTTGTAATTTTTTCCTAAAATTCTTTGGAAATTTAAGAAATTATTATTATTACAGTATTTATTTTTATTTTTTTTCACAAAAATGTCATATTAACAAGTTTATTTCTCACACACGGCGTTGCCATACTTGCAACTACACCCCAAAACACATTCTGCTACTCCTCCTGAGTATGGCGATAACATGTGTGAGATTTTTCACAGCCTGACCACATAGATAAGCGCAACATCCAAATAGCACCTTCAGCCATAATCCACTTTAAGACCAGGCCTTCTTCTTACCCTTTTTGTTTACAAGTAAAAGTCTGTATTTCTGCTAGAAAATGACTTAGAACCCCCAAGCAGTATATATTTTTTGTAGCAGAGGCCATGGAGAATAAAATGGTGGGTTTTGCAAATTTTTATGTCACACGATATTTACGCAGCAGTTTTTTCTAACACAATTTTACACACTAATGCATAAATACATTTTATTAAATTTCAATGCACACAGAGACAGTATAATACCCAAATATTCAGTAAAATATAAAATATGGCGTTGCGCTGGGTAAACAAATACCAAACATATCACAGTTTAAAATTGCACACACTTGTGAAATGGCGCCAAACTTTGGTATTTGAAAATCTCCATAGGGGACACTTTATAAGCCTTTATTGGTTACCAGTTTAGAGGTACACAGGTGGTCTGGTGCTAGAATTATTGCTCTTGCTCTGACATTCACGGTGATACCTCACATGTGTGGTGCTATTGCTGTTTACGTATGCGTACTAGACCAATTTGTGCATTCGCCTTTACATGCGAGCATGAGGCCGCTTTAAGGCCCCGTTCACATTGCAGCGACCCGACTTTGCCGGGGGACCTCAT
Source organism: Pelophylax lessonae (assembly GCF_965119305.1). Classification (NCBI taxonomy): domain Eukaryota; kingdom Metazoa; phylum Chordata; class Amphibia; order Anura; family Ranidae; genus Pelophylax; species Pelophylax lessonae. Next base: position 62,429,328 of record NC_138776.1, read on the forward strand.
AGGTCGCGGCGCGCTGCTCACCCCGCGACCTCAGAGCGGCCGGCACGGACTTCATTACATTGAAGCATATGCAGGTCGCTCCGGGTCGCCCCAAAGAAGCTCCGGACCCTTTTTCTAAGTCGGAGCGACTTGTGTCGCTCCTATTAGAACGGGTCCGCAGCTTCTCTATGGAAGGCGACCTACGGCGACCTGTCAGGCGACCAGGTCACCTGACAGGTCGCCTCAGTGTGAACGGGGGCTAAATGTTTAATTTATTTATTGGTGGGACATTGCTACACTGACAAATGTTAATCGGCCACCTGCGGACACTGACAGATGTTGATGTCACAATGGTGGGGGATCTGTGACAGCTCTGTGTGAAAATTAACCTTAAGCCCCGTACACACACACAGATCGTCGTCATACAAATGTTCGTCTTTTCTCCCCGGGATGTCGGTGTCTGTTGAAAAGTGCAAAGACAGCACAAGGACAGCACAAGAATTTTGTCCGCAGACTTCAGCTGACTGCAGAAGTGATGTCATGTAATGGTTAACTTTCCCTGTGTTTTTTATTTTCTGAGCATGCCCAGTCTTGCAAATCTGCGGTCTGTCAGCTGATTTCTGTACTGACAGGCGAACAATTGTCCGTTCTGGTGTCTGCAGACAAAAATTTTCATGTTTGCAAGAAAGACTCTTGTCCGCGGATTGTGTGCAGACATCTGTCGGAGGCACCATACTAACACGCATACAATCGGCAGATCTTTCGTCCGCCGACGTTTGTATGACGACGATCTGCGTGTGTGTACGGGGCTTTACACACAAAGCGGTCACAGATCTTGCAGGTTATTTTTTGTTAAAAGGTGAACTCATCAATACATACTCTGTGCAGGGTCCACCCACACAGGGATAACACATTAGTTATATACAGACAGGCCCATTGATGTCTATTGGAATTCAACAACTGCTGAGGCACAGCCACTGCTCCCAATCTGACATCGGAATGGTGGACAGCCCTGAACGCAATCCTTGTGAATTCAGAGGCACACACCCATGCAGATGTTGAACTGGGAAAAGCGACTGTGTCTGTGCATTCATTGCATCCCCATAGACATCGATGGGACTGCCAGTACAGGGATGCACAGAACACCTATGTATCCCAGTGTAAGTAAATACGGCCCTCACATTGGCATCTGTGAATGAGGCCTAAAAATGAATACTGATCCGCTTATTGCTATGGAAGTGAGGCTGGGTTCACATATGTGCAAATTGAATGCGGTTTTCACCACATCTAATTCGCATGATATGCGAGTGTGACCGGCTCTTACATGTTCGGGGCGGGTGTGGTGCGAATTTCAAAAGGGTCCTGTGCATTTTTGGATCTGGTTCAGGTTCGAAATCAGGCAAAAATTCGGACCTGAATTGCACCTGGACTGGTGAACTGAAACGCATCAGACCCCAGGCTTAAAACCGCAGCCACACATATGTGAACCCGGCCTTATGCCTCGTTTCCACTGAGTGGTACGGTACGGTTCGGTTCGGTACGGTACGGTTCGGTACGGTACACATTGCGTTTCCACTGCCAATAGTACCCTTTTCATGATAGGCGTGGTGTAGCTGGTCACAGCAGGAAAGCTGTGATAGACGATTCTCTGTCAACCAATCAAAGTTCTTTAGAGTGTAGCTCCACCCAGTTGGTACGGGTCTAATGTGCTTGGTACCCCAACGAAAGGGTACCAAAAAGTGGTACGGTACGGTTCGGAATTAGGGTACCATTCATAATGGAAACAGCATAAATAGCGTACCGTACCGAACCGAACTGTACCAGAAAGCTCAGTGGAAACGCGCAATTAGATTTCTTTTTTAAATCTTAGCAACTCAAGTACGTCTGAGACATTTGAACGTCCTGGTCTATGAATATAAACATTGTCTGGGTCTCTTCTAGTCTCTTCAGAAGCACCTCTGCCATTTTGTGGTGTGCTATACCTCAAAATAGCCAAAAGGAACACCGTGGCCCCTTTCACACAGGCTGGTTTTTAATTGATTTATATGATTTACAACCATTCTTCAGACATTACTTCATGTGTATATTACGGCAGAGAATCGATGAGAAAAGCTGTGGTAAATCTCCTCAGAGCACAGGTGAGGTGATTAGGTTCAGTCAGGTCACCTGTGAGGAGACATCAGTATGTGACAGGACTGGCAGCATGGAGCCCAGACACTGACGTCTCTCTGAGCTCCTGTCTTCAGTAATTTACACTGCTGGAATAAAAGGTAAAAACTTTCTCTTTCTTGGGTAGCATTTATTGTATCTGTGTTATAAGAATGAGACATATTTATACATTTAAGGCTCATTCACACCAGCAGTTGTTTGGTTGCATTTGGCAGTGCTGCCCAATGCAAGAAAAAGGCAATTTGCCTCCAGGCTTCTGTTCACACCTGTGCAGAGAAAAGTAGTTCATGTCGCATTTTTCACCAAATGTCCCACTGCGCTGTAATGCGTTACAACACATAACATTCACACACTAGAAACACTGCGATACGTTTAAACAGTGCACTGCAACGCACGCACATTATGCACACAACAGCATGCCCTGTGTGTTATGAAAGAGCTCTTAAATGTTACGGGGCCATTTTAGAGGTTAAGAGGATAGTTTATTGGTCCCTTCACATTTTTAAGGCAACCCACTCATGATTTTGGCTGGTAGTGCACCTTGACTCCTCAAAAGTCAAAATGCATGTAAAAACGCAGTTGCATCATGTCTGACAATGTAACACACAGTATGTTTGTTGTGGTATACTGTACAGAATAGCATTGGCAGCTATTGTATGTGTGTGCCTGGGGCCATTTAACCACTTCCTTACCAGGCCTATTCTGGCACTCCTCTCCTACATGTAAAAAATCATCATTTTTTGTTTGCTAGAAAACTACTCAGAACCCCCAAACATTATATATGTTTTTTAGAAGAGACCCTAGGAAATAAAATGGTGGTCGTTGCTTTTTATGTCGCACAGTATTTGTGCAGCAATATTTCAAATGCACTTTTTTTTGAAAAAGAAGAAACAAACAGTTTCGTGGAAAAAAAAAAACAAATAAAAACACTAAGGCCCCTTTTACACTAGTGCAACTTGTCCCGCGATTTTGGACCGCAAAATCGCATGACAAGTCGTTTTCCATTATTTTCAATGAGCCCCATTCATATCAGTGCGTTTTGAAGTTGCCCCAACTTCAAAGTAGTTCCTGCACTACTTTGGCACAATTTTAATGCGTTTTGAGGTATATAGCCCTGAGCCATTGCTCAAAATCACGGCAAAGTCGCGTCAAAATCGCGCCGAAAAATCGCGTCGCATAAGTGTGAAAGGGGCTGCATTCACACTTGAGCGTAGCGTTTTACCGCAATTTTTACCGCGATTTTCAGGCGTTTTTGGAGGCAGCCATTAACATCTATCAAAAACGCTAGTAATCAGCCCAAAAAGAAGCTCATGTACTTTTTTCAGCTACAGGCAGTGGTGGGATTCAGCCGGTTCGCACCGGTTCCATAGAACCGGTTACTAACGTTCTGCGAGTTCGCAGAACCAGCTGAATCCCTCTGCGCGTCCGAGCGCAGTACAATTGAATGTCTCGCGCTCGGACCGCGCAGCCGTGGCGGCCAAGGAGCGGAGCAGTGCGCCCCGACCCGCCCATTCTGTGACAATAGCGAATGAGAATTCACTATTGTCACACGGATCCTCCTCCTGGCCAATCAGGGAGCGGGTCCTCCCGCTTACTGATTGGCCGAAAGGCAAACACCGTGCCATTGGACGAGGAGGAGGCGCCGCGGGAGGACTGAAGACTTGGAGACGCGGGGAGCCGGGGACTGAAGAGAAGCTGCGAGAGAGGTAAGTGCGGGGGGATCGCTGGCACTCTGCAATCATTGAGGGCAATGTGTGGCTGGCACTCTGCAATCATTGGGGGCAATGCTGTGGCTGGCACTCTGCAATCATTGGGGGCAATGCTGTGGCTGGCACTCTGCAATCATTGGGGGCAATGCTGTGTTCTGGCACTCTGCAATCATTGGGGGCAATGTGTGGCTGGCACTCTGCAATCATTGGGGGCAATGTGTGGCTGGCACTCTGCAATCATTGGGGGCAGTGCTGTGGCTGGCACTCTGCAATCATTGGGGGCAGTGCTGTGGCTGGCACTCTGCAATCATTGGGGGCAATGCTGTGTTCTGGCACTCTGCAGTCATTGGGGGCAATGCTGTGGCTGGCACTCTGCAATCATTACGGGCAATGCTGTGGCTGGCACTCTGCAATCATTAGGGGCAATGCTGTGGCTGGCACTCTGCAATCATTGGGGGCAATGCTGTGTTCTGGCACTCTGCAGTCATTGGGGGCAATGCTGTGGCTGGCACTCTGCAATCATTAGGGGCAATGCTGTGGCTGGCACTCTGCAGTCATTGGGGGCAATGCTGTGGCTGGCACTCTGCAATCATTAGGGGCAATGCTGTGGCTGGCACTCTGCAATCATTAGGGGCAATGCTGTGGCTGGCACTCTGCAATCATTGGGGGCAATGCTGTGTTCTGGCACTCTTCAATCATTGGGGGCAATGCTGTGGCTGGCACTCTGCAATCATTAGAGGCAATGCTGTGGCTGGCACTCTGCAATGATTGGGGGCAATGCTGTGGCTGGCACTCTGCAATGATTGGGGGCAATGCTGTGGCTGGCACTCTGCAATGATTGGGGGCAATGCTGTGGCTGGCACTCTGCAATCATTAGGGGCAATGCTGTGGCTGGCACTCTGCAATGATTGGGGGCAATGCTGTGTTCTGGCACTCTGCAATCATTGGGGGCAATGCTGTGGCTGGCACTCTGCAATCATTGGGGGCAATGCTGTGGCTGGCACTCTGCAATCATTAGGGGCAATGCTGTGGCTGGCACTCTGCAATCATTGGGGGCAATGCTGTGTTCTGGCACTCTTCAATCATTGGGGGCAATGCTGTGGCTGGCACTCTGCAATCATTAGAGGCAATGCTGTGGCTGGCACTTTGCAATCATTGAGGGCAATGCTGTGGCTGGCACTCTGCAATGATTGGGGGCAATGCTGTGGCTGGCACTCTGCAATGATTGGGGGCAATGCTGTGGCTGGCACTCTGCAATCATTAGGGGCAATGCTGTGGCTGGCACTCTGCAATCATTGGGGGCAATGCTGTGTTCTGGCACTCTTCAATCATTGGGGGCAATGCTGTGGCTGGCACTCTGCAATCATTAGAGGCAATGCTGTGGCTGGCACTTTGCAATCATTGAGGGCAATGCTGTGGCTGGCACTCTGCAATGATTGGGGGCAATGCTGTGGCTGGCACTCTGCAATGATTGGGGGCAATGCTGTGGCTGGCACTCTGCAATCATTAGGGGCAATGCTGTGGCTGGCACTCTGCAATCATTGGGGGCAATGCTGTGTTCTGGCACTCTTCAATCATTGGGGGCAATGCTGTGGCTGGCACTCTGCAATCATTAGAGGCAATGCTGTGGCTGGCACTTTGCAATCATTGAGGGCAATGCTGTGGCTGGCACTCTGCAATGATTGGGGGCAATGCTGTGGCTGGCACTCTGCAATGATTGGGGGCAATGCTGTGGCTGGCACTCTGCAATCATTAGGGGCAATGCTGTGGCTGGCACTCTGCAATGATTGGGGGCAATGCTGTGTTCTGGCACTCTGCAATCATTGGGGGCAATGCTGTGGCTGGCACTCTGCAATCATTGGGGGCAATGCTGTGGATGGCACTCTGCAGTCATTGGGGGCAATGCTGTGGCTGGCACTCTGCAGTCATTGGGGGCAATGCTGTGGCTGGCACTCTGCAATCATTAGGGGCAATGCTGTGTTCTGGCACTCTTCAGTCATTGGGGGCAATGCTGTGGCTGACACTCTGCAATCATTAGAGGCAATGCTGTGGCTGGCACTCTGCAATCATTGAGGGCAATGCTGTGGCTGGCACTCTGCAATCATTGGGGGCAATGCTGTGTTCTGGCACTCTGCAGTCATTGGGGGCAATGCTGTGGCTGGCACTCTGCATTCATTAGGGGCAATGCTGTGGCTGGCACTCTGCAGTCATTGGGGGCAATGCTGTGGCTGGCACTCTGCAATCATTAGGGGCAATGCTGTGGCTGGCACTCTGCAATCATTGGGGGCAATGCTGTGGCTGGCACTCTGCAATCATTAGAGGCAATGCTGTGGCTGGCACTCTGCAATCATTGAGGGCAATGCTGTGGCTGGCACTCTGCAATGATTGGGGGCAATGCTGTGTCTGGCACTCTGCAATGATTGGGGGCAATGCTGTGGCTGGCACTCTGCAATCATTAGGGGCAATGCTGTGGCTGGCACTCTGCAATGATTGGGGGCAATGCTGTGTTCTGGCACTCTGCAATCATTGGGGGCAATGCTGTGGCTGTGTAAGGTTCTGGCACTCTCAGTGCCTCCTATCACATTTATTCCGGGTGATTTCCATCTACCTAGACAGAAGAAACACATATAGGTGTGTTTCCCTTTAAGGCTGAAGCTGTCATCACCCAGCGCCGGACTAGATGGCTATTTAGGGCGTCGGTTCTCACTCACATGTGTTCGTTCAAACACCAGTACCTGGATACTAATCTTGCTTGAAGCTTCCATGCTTGCAAGCTCTCCTCGCTGACGAACCTCGCTGCGCTGATCCCTGCATCCTGCTACTGGATCATCCGCATCTCCTGAGCGATCCTTCGGCTATCGCTATTAGTGCTAAGTACCCCACAGGGGAAATCTCTATAGACTTGTACTAGGCTTACACTATTTAGCTCTGCATAGCAAGGACTGTCTTTTACATCTGCATAACTAGATTGCTAGCTCTTGAGGCTACTGCTACTATTTCCTGCACTGGGTTGATCTCTCCTGTATGCACCTGCTACTCTGTCATCTGTTATCATACATGATCGCTAACCCTTCCTGCATCCATCTGCACTGTCTCACCTCAAGTGTCTGTCACCTACCACTTCCACTCAAACCTATCCCTAAGACCTTTATCATTGTCTTACCACATGTATATAAAGTCACACTAGGAACCAGCTTAGTTACTGTGTGTATTTACTGGCTGAAATAAGACCTTCCATACATGATGAGTCATTGAGGTTGGGATTGGTATCTCAGCATATCTCCTACATGACTACTGACGTGGAACTACTTCTGCAGCTGAAAATCCACACCTTATAAGAAACGCAAGGAGCGTTACAGATTGAACGAACCCAAAAAATGGATTCAGCAGAAATAACCACTCAGGTGACACAATTAAAACAGCAGGTATCTGCGTTAATACACGCACTTGCTGAATTGAAAAACGACAATCAGGCTCTGTCGCAGCAGGTAATTAGGCTGACACAACTTACCTCTGCTCAGTCCCCTGAACCCAAGATAAATCCCCCTTTGGTATTTACAGGCGATCGCAAAAAATTTCGCGAATTTAAAAACGCATGTGAGTTACTTTTTTTGCTAAAACCTCGTACCTACCTTACTGATCACATTAAGGTTTGTACTATTATTTCTTACCTATCAAACGATCCTCGAGCCTGGGCAGATTCTTTTTGAAAAAAACGACCAGCTTCTCAACTCCTATGCCTTGTTCCTGGCAGAGCTCACTAGCCTATATGATGACCCCAATAGGCAGAGTACTGCTGATCTTCAGTTAAGATCCTTGAAACAAGGAAAAAGGCCTGTAGAAGACTTTGTCGCAGAATTCAAGAGATGGACCCTTGATTCAGGATGGAATGATGCATCTCTGAAAACCCAATTTAGGCTTGGCCTATCAGAAGCCGTCAAGGACGAGCTCGCCCGAGCAGAGATGCCAAAAACCCTGGATACATTGATACAACTCAGTATCACCATAGATAGAAGACTACGAGAAAGGAAGTCTGAAAAAATGGAAATGCCATTATCCAGTTCTTCTCAGAATTCAGCTATTGACCCCACTCCTAAACCCGCTCCAGGTAACCACAGACCCCGGCTACCTAAGGAAAAAAGGAGACCTAGTAGATATGGTGATCCTGCCTGGTCATGGTCCGAGCCTGCCTCAAACAGTCGACCTTGTCACTCTGACACATCCCATTTGGACCCTGATCCTACAGAGATGGATGAGGAGCCTATGGAGATTGGTGCCATACATGCTAGGTTGTCCTCACAAGAAAAAAGAGATCACAGGAGAATCTGTGGCCTTTGTTTTTATTGTGGTGAAGGGGGACATTTCATTACATTCTGCCCAACCAGACCCCATAGGCCTAAGGCTCTCCCAATGGAGGCCAGGCGAATCCGAAGGGTCTTCCCTGAAAAACAGCCTGGAAATTATCAAGGCTGTTGCCAGCCCTGTCCCCGTTCTATATCAGTGAAGGACACCCAGAAATTAACAAATATTGGAATAGATATTCCTTCAACTCCAGTGAACTTTATACCACGTTCAAAAAACCCTCCTGTACCACCTCCTGAGGATACTCCTATTTTTGCAAGCACATTTCTGGCTTCCGATGAAAATACAGAGATTCTTGCACCTGACTGCGTACGCGCTTCTAATGGCACGGTGGTATGTAGGAAGGATCTGAGGATGTTTGAAGAAGCATTGGTTGCTAGGTCTACTAGGATTACTTCGGATGGTTATGCGTCCGATTTTAGTGAGGGGTCCATGTAGCAGACACCCTAACAACAAGTGATCCGATTCTCATCGGCTACCAACCTGATCCAATTTTTTTTTTTTCTTCCCGATTTTCATATCGGCAACCAGTCTTATCCGATTCTCGCATCGGAGACCAGTCTCATTCCGATTCTCATATCGGCAACAAAAAAAAAAAAAAAAGAGAAATTTTTTTTTTTTTCCTTCCGATTTTCGCATCGGCAACCAGTCTCATGTGATTCTTTTATCAACAACCAGCCTTAGAGGCCTTCCGGAGCCGGCCTTACGGGGGGGGGGGGGGGGGTAATGTAAGGTTCTGGCACTCTCAGTGCCTCCTATCACGTTTATTCCGGGTGATTTCCATCTACCTAGACAGAAGAAACACATATAGGTGTGTTTCCCTTTAAGGCTGAAGCTGTCATCACCCAGCGCCTGACTAGATGGCTATTTAGGGCGTCGGTTCTCACTCACATGTGTTCGTTCAAACATCAGTACCTGGATACTAATCTTGCTTGAAGCTTCCATGCTTGCAAGCTCTCCTCGCTGACGAACCTCGCTGCGCTGATCCCTGCATCCTGCTACTGGATCATCCGCATCTCCTGAGCGATCCTTCGGCTATCGCTATTAGTGCTAAGTACCCCACAGGGGAAATCTCTATAGACTTGTACTAGGCTTACACTATTTAGCTCTGCATAGCAAGGACTGTCTTTTACATCTGCATAACTAGATTGCTAGCTCTTGAGGCTACTGCTACTATTTCCTGCACTGGGTTGATCTCTCCTGTATGCACCTGCTACTCTGTCATCTGTTATCATACATGATCGCTAACCCTTCCTGCATCCATCTGCACTGTCTCACCTCAAGTGTCTGTCACCTACCACTTCCACTCAAACCTATCCCTAAGACCTTTATCATTGTCTTACCACATGTATATAAAGTCACACTAGGAACCAGCTTAGTTACTGTGTGTATTTACTGGCTGAAATAAGACCTTCCATACATGATGAGTCATTGAGGTTGGGATTGGTATCTCAGCATATCTCCTACATGACTACTGACGTGGAACTACTTCTGCAGCTGAAAATCCACACCTTATAAGAAACGCAAGGAGCGTTACAGGCTGGCACTTTGCAATCATTGGGGGCAATGCTGTGGCTGGCACTCTGCAATCATTGGGGGCAATGCTGTGGCTGGCACTCTGCAATCATTGGGGGCAATGCTGTGTTCTGGCACTCTGCAGTCATTGGGGGCATTGCTGTGGCTGGCACTCTGCAATCATTAGGGGCAATGCTGTGGCTGGCACTCTGCAGTCATTGGGGGCAATGCTGTGGCTGGCACTCTGCAATCATTAGGGGCAATGCTGTGGCTGGCACTCTGCAATGATTGGGGGCAATGCTGTGTTCTGGCACTCTGCAATCATTGGGGGCAATGCTGTGGCTGGCACTCTGCAATCATTAGGGGCAATGCTGTGGCTGGCACTCTGCAATCATTGAGGGAAATGCTGTGGCTGGCACTCTGCAATGATTGGGGGCAATGCTGTGGCTGGCACTCTGCAATGATTGGGGGCAATGCTGTGGCTGGCACTCTGCAATCATTAGGGGCAATGCTGTGGCTCGCACTCTGCAATGATTGGGGGCAATGCTGTGTTCTGGCACTCTGCAATCATTGGGGGCAATGCTGTGGCTGGCACTCTGCAATCATTAGGGGCAATGCTGTGGCTGGCACTCTGCAATCATTGGGGGCAATGCTGTGTTCTGGCACTCTGCAGTCATTGGGGGCAATGCTGTGGCTGGCACTCTGCAATCATTAGGGGCAATTCTGTGGCTGGCACTCTGCAGTCATTGGGGGCAATGCTGTGGCTGGCACTCTGCAATCATTAGGGGCAATGCTGTGGCTGGTACTCTGCAATCATTGAGGGCAATGCTGTGGCTGGCACTCTGCAATGATTGGGGGCAATGCTGTAGCTGGCACTCTGCAATCATTAGGGGCAATGCTGTGGCTGGCACTCTGCAATCATTAGGGACAATGCTGTGGCTGGCACTCTGCAATCATTAGGGGCAATGCTGTGGCTGGCACTCTGCAATCATTGAGGGCAATGCTGTGGCTGGCACTCTGCAATCATTGAGGGCAATGCTGTGGCTGGCACTCTGCAATCATTGGGGGCAAATGAACAGCCGATCAAAGCTGATGTCCTTAAAGACATGAATGAATGAGTTTGGGGTGGAGGAACTTGACTGGCCTGCGCAGAGTCCTAACCTCAACCCGATAGAATGCCTTTGGGATGAATTAGAGCGGAGACTGCGAGACAGGCCTTCTCTCCAACATCAGTGCCTGACCTCACAAATGGGCTTCTGGAAGAATGGTCAAACATTCCCATAGACACACTCCTAAACTTTTTGGACAGCTTTCCCAGAAGAGTTGAAGCTGTTAAAGCTGCAAACCCTACGGACTAAGACTGGGATGCCATTAAAGTTCATGGCAATGTAAAGGTAGGCATCACAAAACTTTTGACAATATAGTGTATTTTTTATATCCAGCCTTGCAGATTTTGTCCCAGGTTCTATTCCCTATTGTGCACACAGCCGCACCACAATCTCAGAACACAATAACCAGGCAGTGAATGTCTTTTGAGATTTAATGCTCTTTGAACTTGGTTGGGGTGTAGGGATGATCCTTGGGATACTCCGGATTTACTGCACAGTGTAATAGAGGACACTCTCAGCTTGTACCAAGACTCCTCAGTGTGGACCCCTTTTTTGGACTAGCAGTAGATGAACAGACAATCCGGGGAACTCCACTTACAGGAGTAGTGCTGAGTTAGCAGCGCTGGAGCAAGTACTCACGGGGTTAAGCAGCAACAGTCACCAGTATCTCTCTCTGAGGCCTATGCTCACAGATTTCCTGTATACTTGAATGGGTGTATCCTTCCGAAACCAGCAAGACACTTCTCCAGTGAGCCTCCAGGCCTCAGTGACCTCCCTCTGGCTTGACTTCAGAAGCTCTCTAAGCAAGCCCCCCAGCTCTCCCTGAGCTAGGACCTCGATGCTCCTGTCAGAAAGAGGCCCCCCAGCTCTCCCTGAGCTAGGACCTCGATGCTCCTGTCAGAAAGAGGCCCCCCAGCTCTCCCTGAGCTAGGACCTCCATACTCCTGTCAGAAAGAGGCCCCCCAGCTCTCCCTGAGCTAGGACCTCGATGCTCCTGTCAGAAAGAGGCCCCCCCGGTTCTCCCTGAGCTAGGACCTTCATACTCCTGTTAGAAAGAGGCCCCCCCAGCTCTCCCTGAGCTAGGACCTCGATGCTCCTGTCAGAAAGAGGCCCCCCCAGTTCTCCCTGAGCTAGGACCTTCATACTCCTGTCAGAAAGAGGCCCCCCAGCTCTCCCTGAGCTAGGACCTCGATGCTCCTGTCAGAAAGAGGGCCCCCCCAGTTCTCCCTGAGCTAGGACCTTCATACTCCTGTCAGAAAGAGGCCCCCAGCTCTCCCTGAGCTAGGACCTCGATGCTCCTGTCAGAAAGAGGCCCCCCCAGTTCTCCCTGAGCTAGGACCTCGATGCTCCTGTTAGAAAGAGGCCCCCCAGCTCTCCCTGAGCTAGGACCTTCATACTCCTGTCAGAAAGAGGCCCCCCAGCTCTCCCTGAGCTAGGACCTCGATGCTCCTATCAGAAAGCAGGCCCTCCCCAGCTCTCCCTGAGCTAGGACCTCGATGCTCCTATCAGAAAGCAGGCCCTCCCCAGCTCTCCCTGAGCTAGGACCTCAATGAACTCCTGCAGACTTTAGTTAATCTGCCCAGAAACCCTTCAGGCTGGGTCTTCTTCTCCAGGACAAGTGCCCTGTTGCTCCAGGCCCAGACCATTTATGCACCCCCTCTGCCTTCTTCTGGTCATTCTCTCCCTCAGGGATTTGCTGAGGCTGTATGGATATTCAAGTCCAGGGTCTGCCTCTTCCAGCTCTCTATATTCTAGAACCCACTTAGATGAACCTGCAATTAGCAGGACCAGAACAGCCAAAAATATTCACACTCTGCTCCACTAATTACAGAGTAGCCCAAAAAAATAACCTTACCCTCACTAGATATAGGAGGGGTGCTGCAGTGTGTGTGTGTGTGTGTGTGTGTATGTATATATATATATATATATATATATATATATATATAGAACAGTGCATTGCGAAAGTATTTGGCCCCCTTGAACTTTTCGACCTTTTGCCACATTTCAGGCTTCAAACATAAAGATATAAAACTGTAATATTTTGTGAAGAATCAACAACAAGTGGGACACAATCATGAAGTGGAACGAAATTTATTGGATATTTCAAACTTTTTTAACAAATAAAAAATTGAAAAATTGGGCGTGCAAAATTATTCAGCCCCTTTACTTTTAGTGCAGCAAACTCTCTCCAGAAGTTCAGTGAGGATCTCTGAATGATCCAATGTTGACCTAAATGACTAATGATGATAAATAGAATCCACCTGTGTGTAATCAAGTCTCCGTATAAATGCACCTGCACTGTGATAGTCTCAGAGGTCCGTTTAAAGCGCAGAGAGCATCATGAAGAACAAGGAACACACCAGGCAGGTGCGAGATACTGTTGTGGAGAAGTTTAAAGCCGGATTTGGATACAAAAAGATTTCCCAAGCTTTAAACATCCCAAGGAGCACTGTGCAAACGATAATATTGAAATGGAAGGAGTATCAGACCACTGCAAATCTACAAAGACCTGGCCGTCCCTCTAAACTTTTAGCTCATACAAGGAGAAGACTGATCAGAGATGCAGCCAAGAGGCCCATGATCACTCTGGATGAACTGCAGAGATCTACAGCTGAGGTGGGAGACTCTGTCCATAGGACAACAATCAGTCGTATACTGCACAAATCTGGCCTTTATGGAAGAGTGGCAAGAAGAAAGCCATTTCTTAAAAATATCCATAAAAAGTGTTGTTTAAAGTTTGCCACAAGCCACCTGGGAGACACACCAAACATGTGGAAGAAGGTGCTCTGGTCAGATGAAACCAAAATCAAACTTTTTGGCAACAAACGTTATGTTTGGCATAAAAGCAACACAGCTCATCACCCTGAACACACCATCCCCACTGTGAAACATGGTGGTGGCAGCATCATGGTTTGGGCCTGCTTATCTTCAGCAGGGGCAGGGAAGATGGTTAAAATTGATGGGAAGATGGATGGAGCCAAATACAGGACCATTCTGGAAGAAAACCTGATGGAGTCTGCAAAAGACCTGAGACTGGGACGGAGATTTGTCTTCCAACAAGACAATGATCCAAAACCTAAAGCAAAATCTACAATGGAATGGTTCACAAATAAACATATCCAGGTGTTAGAATGGCCAAGTCAAAGTCCAGACCTGAATCCAATTGAGAATCTGTGGAAAGAACTGAAAACTGCTATTCACAAATGCTCTCCATCCAACCTCACTGAGCTTGAGCTGTTTTGCAAGGAGGAATGGGCAAAAATTTTAGTCTCTCGATGTGCAAAACTGATGGAGACATACCCCAAGCGACTTACAGCTGTAATCGCAGCAAAAGGTGGCACTACAAAGTATTAACTTAAGGGGGCTGAATAATTTTGCACGCCCGATTTTTCAGTTTTTTATTTGTTAAAAAAGTTTGAAATATCCAATAAATTTCGTTCCACTTCATGATTGTGTCCCACTTGTTGTTGATTCTTCACAAAAAATTACAATTTTATATCTTTGTTTGAAGCCTGAAATGTGGCAAAAGGTCGCAAAGTTCAAGGGGGCCGAATACTTTCGCAATGCACTGTGTATATATCGATCTCTATCTATAATATATTTATTTTACATGTATACATTTAAATGTTTCAAAAGCGGTTTTATATTTTCACAGCATGGTGTAAGCTATGACTTTTATCAAATGATTTCACAGTTCTATATGAAAAGACAATTTTACGGGGGCGTGCCCGGAAGTAGCCATGTGAGTGTGCTCTGCGAGGCTCTCAGCTGTGGCGCGCACCTCTCCCCGCTCGAGCTTCCAGAGACGCTGAAGCCAAGCCAGCCAGTTAAGGAGGGATAGCAGACTTCCAACCCTCGGATAAACCGCCCTCGCAAGGAGGTCCCACGGAGCGGGTGGAGAAAGGAAGTAGCGGCGGGACGGGGGACAGGAAGAACGGATCGGCGGGTCTTCCCGCAAGTACGGTAGACGCGGAACGGTACCGCCACCTGCCTCGCGGCATCCACCAGCTCTGCCCTGGTAGCAAAGGAAAGCCGAAGTGCAAAGCGGTAGGCATTAGATCCGGGAAGGTCTCGTCGGCCGGAGCAGCCAGGCACTATACTATCGGCTGAGAGGAGGGAAGTGGAACCGCGGGGCCAAGATCCCCTGATACAGCCTGGTAGCCACGAATCCCCTGAAAACCCTGGTAACCCCGCCTGAAAAGCTACACAATTAAGAGGATAGGGGGAGCAATAGCCCCTTAGGTAAAGAACTGTAAAAAGGAGTAAGTTCACAGAGGACAGGAGCAATACGGCTGACAAAAGTGGATCCTCGGGAGAGATCTGGTCTCGTGAGTACTGGGGTCTGTGTAATGTGGAACTAAAGTGAAAGTAATATACTGTGTGTTCCTGTTGTCGAGGGCTATACACTTTAAAAGAGTGGGGGAATGAGCTAAAATAGGCTAAGTTCGGAAAGAGTCTGGTATCAGTTGCTAGAAATTTGTCTCTCTAGAATTACGTGAATAGTATACCGGGAGAATAAAAGGTCCTCATACGGTGGATACAGGAGAAGGGCAGGAAAGGATGACCCTCACTAAGAGGAGGAAAGGAAAGAAAAATACAGAAAAGACAAATACAAGCAAGTTGGAAGGTGAAATAGGTCGATTTTTTACCAACAGCCAGAATTCGGTTAAAGGGGCAAAAATGGCATCAGTAAGCTTAGATGCTGGTGACCAGCCCAACTCCTTGCTCACTTCCCCTACTTCAGAGAATAGTGTAAATAGCCCAGGTTCTAGACAAGGAGAGTCGTCAGCTCCAAGTACCCCTACACAGTCTTTCACACAGATCTCTGAACTTAAAAAAATGCTACAAGTATTACCAACAAAGGTAGACATTGAAAAAATGATAAACAGGCTGGAGGAAAAACAGCGTCAGGAACTACAAGGAGTTAAAAAGGACTTACAAAACATGAAAACTCATTTAGCAGAACAGGAAGCCACCACCAGCCAAATAAAAGAAAGATTAGTAGCATTAGAGGCAAAAAATGACACCCAGAGAGAAATGGAAGATAAAATACAACTGCAATTAGAAGACATAGAGAACAGGAGTCGCCGTAGTAACCTGCGATTACGGGGGATACCGGAGACCGTAAGCAGTGAAAAATTGGAGGGGATAGCGACAGGGATTTTTAAACAAGTGTTAAAAGAAAAATACCCTGAAAACTTTGAAATTGAGAGGATACACAGAGTCCCCGGCACTAGAAGAATGGAATTAATGAGACCAAGAGATGTGATTTGCAGGATACACCGCTATACGCATAAGGAATCCATACTGAGAGCAGCGTGGGAAATTGGGGATATATTAGTGGAAGGAATGCCAGTGAAAATATATTCAGATTTATCCAAAGGAACGCTACGGAGAAGAGCTATTATAAGACCCCTGCTGGATCTGGCGAAGAAGGCGGGGTGTACATATAGATGGGGGTTCCCCTTCTCTGTGACTTTCCGTAGAAATGGCCGCTATTTTAACCTTAAAACCTATCAAGATAGAGGGGCTTTTTTCCGATTCATAGAGACGGATCCGATAGAGGTGATAAACTGGTTAGGCCGAATTCCGTGGGAAAGAGGCATGGAGTACCTACAACAGCAAGAAGAGAGAGGAGTAGACCCCGAATAACCGTAAAAGCTGTGGATTTCCCCTGAGTGATCTAAGTACTGTCGCTTATCCCTCATTTTCGCCCGAAAGTTTGGAGGAATAATATACCCTTTGAACTGCGTTTTTTTGGTTTTATTGTTTCCTCCCCCCTTTTTTTTTTTTTTTTTTTTTTTTTTTTTTTTTCTGGGGGCACTTAAAGGAGGGTACTGTTGTTAGACCTTCCCTTGTATTTTGGTCACATAAGATAAAAATTTCCTTTTTTTTTTTTTTTTTTTTTTTTTTTTTTTTTTCCACTTCCAGGATGGTTCTTTTTTGGACCTCCCTTATATTTTGATTACACAAGACTTAAATATTAAATTCCTTTTTTTTTTTTTTCCACTTTAAGGAGGGTACTGTTGTTAGACCTTCCCCTGTATTTTGATCACATAAGATAAAATTTCCCTTTTTTTTCTCCACTTAAAGGATGGTTCTTTTTTGGACCTCCCTTATATTTTGATTACACAAGACTTAAATATTAAATTCCTTTTTTTTTTTTTTTTTTTTTTTTTTTCTCGACAAAGAGAAGGAGGAAGAGGGAGAGAAAAGAAAAGAGAATCCCCCTTTTTGATCCAGCACATTCGGTTTTGTTTTGATTAATATATTCTAATTAACTGCAGTACAACTGTTCTAAACAACTTGAGCAAGAGCGCTGATAGATATTGCTGTATAGCTATATATTTACCTTGTGGGGTTTTTTTTTTTTTTTTTTGAGGGGACTGGGGGAGAGGCTGAGCGGGGGCATAGGTGGGGAGGAGGGGGAGGGAAATCAGAAGCAAGTTCAAATATGGGATGGTGTCTACCGATGCTATAAAGCTGGTTTTGGCTGAGCTCCAGTTGCTCGGGGGTCCCTCCCCCTCCTCCCCCGGCTGCCGCCTTTTACCCTCTGTTCTCCCCTAATGAAGGGGAGAGGTGGGTGGGGGAAATGTGAAGAGGTTCAGGAGAATCTCCTATCCACAAGATAATTGGAGGAAGAGAGGAAAGGGAATTGCTGCCTCTCTGGAGTTGGGGCCTAGAAAGGGGGGAGGAGGAAGCATGTGGGAGCGGGGGGTGAGGGAAGATATATTTAAGTGTCCTCGCCCGCTGCCTACCATAGCCGGGAGGGGGGAGAGGGAGGAAGAGGAGAGAGCAAAGAGAAATTTTTTTTTTTTTTTTTTTTTTTTTGGCTTTCTCCTCTCTTCTCTTCTTCCCCCCCCCCCCCCTCCCACGTTGTAACTATTTTTTTGCATCATTATGTTGAAGTTAGGGGCTGTTATACTCAGAGAGAAGGGAAACTGGCTTGGGCTTCATAAATTAAAAGGTTGAAGATAGATTGAGCGGGAGGGGGCGCGAGAGAGCCCGCAGAGAAACACTCCGGGGCATATAGACCCACGGAGAAAGTCACACAGGTGGCACCTATAAAGTGCCGTGTGAAATAGGGATAAAATATTTATCCAAGGTGACGGGAGAGAGAAGCGGCCTTTAGTGTAAGACCGGTCTCTCTCACACGTCATCTGAGGGAGAGGGAGGGGGGTTTTTTTTTTTTTTTTTTTTTATCCACGGCTGTCGATGGAGGATTTAAAAATTGTCTCATATAACGTCAAAGGGCTAAATGTACCAGAGAAAAGACATATGCTAGTAGCAGAGTTAAGACGTCTTCGCACTAGTGTTGCATTTATACAGGAGACACATTTTAGGACAGATAAACTACCCTTTTTAAAAAATAAACACTTCCCATATGTATATCACTCCACGTATTCAAAATCGAAGTCACGGGGGGTGTCTATACTAATAGCAAACGAGATCCCATGGACCCTGCAAGATAGTGTTCAGGACCCTGAGGGGAGGTTTCTATTTGTTAAAGGACGAATTGGCGATATACAAGTAACAATGGCAACGGTGTATGCTCCGAATAACCGACAAGACAGGTTTATATCCAGAACTTTAGGTGAATTGGTAAGTTTTACAGAGGGCCAATTAATTATAGGTGGGGACTTTAATGTACCAATGTCACCAAAATGGATACTTCATCAGGGTCCTCAACACTTACAGGGGGAATGAATAAAAGGATTTTAAAGGCTTTATATGATGCCCAACTGATTGAGGTCTGGCGCCTACAACATCCAGCTGAAAAGGACTACACATTTTACTCGACACCACACAGGAATTATTCCAGAATAGATTTTTTCTTTATACCTCATGGCCAGCTTCAGGCGGTGAAAGAAACTGGAATAGAAAGCATTACGTGGTCTGATCATGCACCTATAACGTTAATATATAGCCTAGGAACAAACCCTACTCAGAGGGGGAATGTGTGGAGGCTAAATGAGAGCTTGCTACAGAGAGAGGAGATATTAAAAGAAGTAGAGGAAGAGATGAAAGTCTTTTTCGAGATAAACGATCGGCCTAGCTGTGGTATAGGAACGTTATGGGAGACGCACAAGACAGTAGTTAGAGGCATTTTTATTAAACATGGGTCACGCATTAAGAGGGAAAGGAATAAACAGCTGTCACAACTTTTGGAAAAACTCAGAATTTTAGAGATAGAGCATAAACAAAGCACTGCAGATAAAACAATAGCAGAATTAAAGTTAGTCAGAAGGCAAATAACAGACCTTTTGCAGTATAAAGCGAAGGCCGCAATACAAAAAGGGCATAAGCTAAACTATGAATCCGGTAACAAATGTGGAAAAGCACTGGCTAGATCCATTCAAAGGCAGAAATCAAGGTCATATATACCCCACATTACTACAGCTAAAGGCATTAAGAAATCACTGCCAGCACAAATATTAGAGGAATTTGAAAACTACTATTCTGCGTTATACAATTTAAAAGAAACGTCGCCTAGGCAAGAAGATATGGAAAGTTACTTAGCACAATCGCAATTACCTAAATTAAAGGAGGAAGATCGAGAGTATTTAGAGACGAGGATCACTATAGAGGAGATACAGCAAACACTAAAAACAATGAAACAAGGGAAGGCACCCGGACCTGATGGCCTGACAACATGCTATTTCCAGACTCTGATTCACATCTTAGGTCCCTATATGGAAAAATTGTATAACGCAGTAGATATAGAGGGTAACCTGCCCAGGGATACTCTTACAGCTCACATTTCACTAATATTAAAAGAAGGTAAGGACCCTGCACAATGTAGCAGCTATAGGCCTATATCCTTATTAAATGTAGACCTAAAGCTGTATACTAAAGTTTTAGCAAATAGACTAGCAAGAATCCTCCCAAGTATAGTTCAGCTTGACCAGGTAGGCTTCATAAGATCGAGGGAAGCAAGAGACAATACTACAAGAATATTGAACTTAATTCAAGTAGTGAAGGAAAAAGAAATACCCTGTGTAGTCCTGAGCACGGACGCTGAGAAGGCATTCGATCGGGTGGGATGGCCCTTTTTGTTCTCGGTGCTCGGACACATCGGATTAGGAGAGGTCATGTTGGATAGAATAGCTAGAGTATACACAGAACCAACGGCAAGGGTGAAAGTCAACGGGCTTCTGTCAGATGCTTTCCCAATAAGGAATGGTACAAGACAGGGGTGTCCACTGTCGCCCCTGTTATTTGCTTTGACAGTAGAGCCTTTCTTGTGTAGGGTCAGACTAAATCAAAATATTAAAGGTGTAGAGTTAAAGGGGAGACAATATAAGATAGCGGCTTACGCAGATGACCTATTATTTTCTTTGTCTAGCCCCGGTATTTCGCTGCCGAACCTGATACAGGAATTCAAAAAATTTAGGACCATGTCTTATTTGAAAATTAATTATGGGAAATCAGAAGCGATGGGGGTGGGGATGCCTGTATCCCAAATTAACCTATTGAAAAGCAACTTCGGCTTTAAATGGAAGGAGGAAGCAGTTAAGTATTTAGGGACATATATACCGGCAAAAATATCACAAGCCTATGACTTAAATTTCCCACCTTTGTTGAAAATGACTAGGAAGCTATTGGAACAGTGACAGGGAGGTCTCCATTCCTGGTTCGGTAAATGTAATCTGGTGAAGATGACGATCTTACCAAAATTCCTTTACCTGATAAGAGCATTACCGGTGAAAATTCCAAGGGCCTTTTTTAAGGCAACACATTCCCTATTTCTGAAATATATATGGTCCCGTAAAAAACCCAGAATAGCACGTAGAACTTTAACCTTACCAAAGAAGAGGGGTGGGTTGGCATTTCCTGACGTTTACATATATTATCAGGCAGCACAGGTGAGCAGAATATTAGATTGGTGGCATCAATCGGAAAACAAAGTATGGGTACAAATCGAACAGGCCCAAACGGAAGTAGACCTGAAAAGAGCTATGTGGTGCTACGAATCACTGCCTAAAGGTCTGAAACAACACCCAATAATTGGAAACACACTTCGAGTATGTACACAATCAAACACATATAATAAGTTGACAGGGAAAGAATCACCTTTGTTCCCGATTCTGGGGAACCCTCAGTTCATCCCGGGCCTAGATACTAGACAGTTTTCAACATTGAGGGAAAGGAAGCAGGAACAAGCCTCGTCTTTTCTAATACAAAACAAATGGCCCACAGTTAATCAACTGGCTGATAGAAATGGACCATTTGATATACCCTTCTGGCAAGCGGTCCAATTACATCATTATCTGGCCTCAATATCAAACCCGAGTAGCTTTGGTAGAATATTAACAAGATTTGAAAATTATTGCGTAAAATCAGGAAATATGTTGCGTACACTATCGATTAGCTATGACATGTTAATAAACCCAGAGGAACAACCGCAGCTCCCATGGGTGGAAAAGTGGGCAAGAGATCTGGAGAGGGATTTGTCGGAGGAGCAGGTCCAGAGGATAGTGAAACTTGCCCTTAAGACAGCTAGATGTACGAAGATTCAGGAGCTGAATTATAAGGTTATAACAAGATGGTACATTACACCCAAGAAAATGCATGCTTGGTTTCCGAGTGAAACAAATAATTGTTGGAGATGCAGAAAAGAAATAGGCACTGTTTATCATATCTTCTGGACCTGTTCTGATATAAGACCATTTTGGAGAGGGGTTAGGAATATTATACAGAAATTTACGGAATATAAAATAGAAGAAAACCCGGCATTTTTTTTGTTACACTTATCAGACATACCGGTAAGGAGATATGAAAGCTCTGTTATTCCCTACCTGGTTAATGCGGCTAAAGCATGCATCCCAGGTAACTGGAAAAAAATACAACCACCCTCACTAGCAGAATGGACAAATAGAGTAGAAGAAATTAGAAGAATGGAAGAGTTAATTGCTTCTGCACAAAATAGACAGGAGAAATACAAGAAAATTTGGGATCCATGGAATCATTTTATGGTTTCTGAGGAGGGAAACAATTTGTTATAAGGTAAGGGAGGAGGAATAGATTTGAGGTGAAGACGAGTTCTCCTAATCGACAGCCGTGGATCAAAGGGGTTTAGATTAAAATAAATTTTTTTTTTTTTTTTTTTTTGTTTTAGGGTGGGTAGGGGAGGGAAATGGAAAAAAGTGGGAAAAAGTACAGGATTATAGGATAAATAAGATATAAAAGAAAAGGTGTAACGATAATTATTGTAATAGAGATAGCCATTATGCTAAAATGATAAATGTATGTATTGTTTGAAAATCCTGAATAAATTTCATATTTGAAAAAAAAAAGAAAAGACAATTTTACGAGACATCAGTGGTTCCATGGACCTGTTGGATCCCTCGGCTGTCCCCGGAAGGAACTGCAGTAAGAGTTGGAGTGCTGCAATGAGGTGCACTGCTGCAGACAATTCCTTGGCTGGGTTTTAATTGCCTCAGGATGTAATGCTAGCGGGGCTGAATACAGCGTACGGGATTATGAATGTAATATGGGAGCCCAAGCTTCTCCCATTTCTTGACTTTTTAGAAATCGTCTTCTGGGAGTCATTCTCCATGATGATTCACTCTCTAACAAAATGGCTATTTTAGTCTGTAGTAGTCTCCCGGGTCTATTAACAAAGTCATGATTTGCTGTTCATCGCAGTGACACAGCTGCTTTTATGTTGGCATATATTACATAAAGTAAATCTGTGTTTCTTTTTTTTCATTGTAGCTGAGGGCTTCCTGCAGGTTCTGTTAAGCTGCTATTGCTTAGAAAGTAGTAGAAATCCAAACACTATATATTTCATAGGGACTGTGCTTTCCGGCTGTATGACTGCCCTTGATTACATGCTCCGCAATGTATAGTATATCGTGCCACACTATTAAGCTGCCCATAGATCAGTATTTCTCAACATTATTCCAGTCATGGCAACCTTTAACCACTTCAGCTCTGGAAGGATTTACCCCCTTCATGACCAAGCCATTTTTTGCTATTTAGTACTGTGCTATATTATTAGCACTGATCACTGTATTGGGCACCTTTCACATGGGCTGTCAAGATCCGGTCCGCCTGTCAGTTTTTCAGGCGGACCCGATCGGAGAATCCAGTCTCTTCTATGGAGCTGCAGATGTCAGTAGACACATCTGCTGACACCCGCCGCCATTCGATTCAATCCTTTCCACCAAAAACAGATTAATGGTGGTCCTATTCCCCATCCGTCTGGCAGATTGGATGGCATCAGATGACAGTCCGTTTCCATCTGATTGCCCTATAGAGGAGAGCAGGACTGCATAGTGGAGTGGACACAGACCTGTCATCCGATTGCTCAGTGGGGATAAGCAGAGATATCCCCGAACAAGCAGATTCCGCTTAGCGGAGACGCCCGTGTGAAAGGGACCGAAGTGTCACTGGTGGTCAGAGTTGTATAAAGTACTCGAAACCCATACTTGAGTAAAAGTACAAGTGCTCTATCAAAAAGTGACTTGAGTAGAAGTACTAAAGTATTCAACATTTTTTGTACTTCAGTATTGCGTAAGTAGTTTTTAAAAAAATTTTGCTACTTAAAGCGGAGTTCCAGCCTAACACACGATGCGGCCACCCGAAGCCTCGCTCTTCTCCCTCTCTGCTCTCCGGCGCCGGCATCACTGGTGTGGGCACCCGGCTGTGACAGTTTGCGGCTTCACAGCCGGGTACACACTGCGCATGCGCCAGTTGCGCTACGCATCGTGGTTGGCCGGCAATCTTCTGGGACCTCTGACATGTCCCAGAAGATTGCAGGGAGGGAGGGGGAGAGGAGAACTTCCGCTCAGGGCGCCGCGGCGCTCCGAGCGGAAGTGGGAGCAGGTACCTGTCAAAACTAGGTACCCGCTCCCCCCCCCCCCCCAAAAATGACATGCCAAATGTGGCATGTCAGGGGGTTAGCACTACCTAAAGCGGAAGTTCCACTTTTGGGTGGAACTCCGCTTTAAGTACTGAAAGTAAAAGTACCAGTAGTTTTGAAAAAAAAATGCTACTCAAGTACTGAAAGTAAAAGTACAAGTACTGTATAATGTAGTTATTAAAGAAAGAAGTCAAAAGTTTGAACATCATATTGTTTTTTATTATTTCAAATGCAGCTTTTATTTATACATACAGTAGCATTTATTTTCGTATGCGCTGATAATACACATGTTTTGAGCTTCATGAAACCTGCCATCTACTGTTCTGGCAGTGGTAATTTTTATAATTGTAACGAGTAACTATGCAGCACAAAAAAAATATATCGGAGTAGAAGTATTGAAATCATTGAAAAAATGTAGTGAAGTAAAAGTGGAAGTAGGAGAAAAAAATTCTACTCCAGGAAAGTACAGATACCGCCTTTCCGTACTTAAGTACAGTAGTGAAGTAGTTCTACTTAGTTACTGTACATCTCTGCTGGTGATGTCATTGTCAGTTCCCCCCAGTGTCAGTTAATGTCAGTTGCTCCCTGCACTATCACAGTCTCACTATAAGTCATTGATCGTTGCATTACTAGTATAAAAAAAATGAAAAATCCAGTATACAGTATATTACATCGTTTGTAGTACAGTATATTACATCGTTCGTAGACGCCATAACTTTCATGCAAACCAAACAATATATACTTATTGGGATTTTTATTTTACCAAAGACGTAGCATAATACATTTTGGCCTACATTTATAAAGAAATTTTTTGATTTTTTTTTTTTTTTTTTTTTAAACTTTTTTTTCCTTTTCTTTTTTTGGATATGTTTTATAGCAGAGTGAAAGTGAAACATATTTTTTTCAACATTTTCTGTCCTTTTTTGTTTATTAAAAACAAAACAAAAGAAAGTTCTATTTGTGTGAACAAAAAAAGATTTGAATTTATTTTGGGTACAGCGTTGCATGACTGAGCAATTACCAGTTAAAGCAGTGCAGTGCTAAATAGCAAAAAATGGCCTTGTCATGAAGGGGGTAGAACCTTCTGGAGCTGAACTGGCCGAACTTGGATCCATCTATGACTGGCTTTACTCATACATTCTAATCTTGTTCCTGTCTCGCAGTGCTCTGGTTATATTTGTGCATACTCATCCAGAAGGAGATCCTACAAGGCCAGAATTACTGGTTCACAGAGGCGTACCTAGGGTTTCCAGCGCCCTTGGCGAAGAACTGTATCAGCGCCCCCCCCCCCGGGAGAGAGAGTTTGACAACTGTATCTGCGCCCCCCCCTGGGAGATAGAGTTTGACAGAGAGAGATGGGGGGGTTTACAGAGAAAGGGGGTGACAGAGAGAAGGGATATCAGAGAGAGAGAGGGCAGGTGACAGAGAGAGAGGGCAGGTGACAGGGAGAGAGGGCAGGTGACAGGAAGAGAGATAGGGGAGTGATAGGGAGAGAGAGAGGGAGTGACAGAGAGAAAGAGAGGGCAGGTGACAGGGGGAGAGAGAGAGAGAGAGAGAGAGGGGGGGGGTGACAGGGAGAGAGAGAGAGAGAGAGAGAGAGGGGGGGTGACAGGGAGAGAGAGAGAGAGAGAGGGGGGTGACAGGGAGAGAGAGAGAGGGGGGGGTGAGAGAGAGAGAGAGAGAGAGGGGACAGGTGACAGGGAGAGAGAGAGAGGGCAGGTGACAGGGAGTGAGAAGGGGTGACAGGGAGTGAGAGGGAAGGTGACAGGGAGAGAGAGAGAGAGAGAGAGAGAGAGAGAGAGAGAGAGGGGGGTGACATGGAGAGAGAGAGAGGGGGGTGACAGGGAGAGAGAGAGGGAGTGACAGGGAGGGAGAGAGAGAGGGGGCAGGTTACAGGGAGAGAGAGGGCAGGTGACAGGGAGTGAGAGGGGGGTGACAGGGAGTGAGAAGGGGTGACAGGGAGTGAGAGGGCAGGTGACAGGGAGTGAGAGGGCAGGTGACAGGGAGTGAGAAGGGGGTGACAGGGAGTGAGAAGGGGGTGACAGGGAGTGAGAAGGGGGTGACAGGGAGTGAGAAGGGGGTGACAGGGAGTGAGAAGGGGGTGACAGGGAGTGAGAAGGGGGTGACAGGGAGTGAGAAAGGGGTGACAGGGAGTGAAAGGGAGTGAGAAGGGGATGACAGGGAGTGAGAAGGGGGTGAAAGGGAGTGAGAGGGGGTGACAGGGAGTGAGAAGTGAGTGACAGGGAGTGAGAAGGGGGTGACAGGGAGTGAGAAGGGGGTGACAGGGAGTGACAGGGAGTGAGAAGGGGGTGACAGGGAGTGAGAAGGGGGTGACAGGGAGTGAGAAGGGGGTGACAGGGAGTGAGAAAGGGGTGACAGGGAGTGAAAGGGAGTGAGAAGGGGATGACAGGGAGTGAGAAGGGGGTGACAGGGAGTGAGAGGGGGTGACAGGGAGTGAGAAGTGAGTGACAGGGAGTGAGAAGGGGGTGACAGGGAGTGAGAAGGGGGTGACAGGGAGTGAGAAGGGGGTGACAGGGAGTGACAGGGAGTGAGAAGGGGGTGACAGGGAGTGAGAAGGGGGTGACAGGGAGTGAGAAGGGGGTGACAGGGGGTGACAGGGAGTGAGAAGGGGGTGACAGGGAGTGAGAAAGGGGTGACAGGGATTGAGAAGGGGGTGACAGGGCCCAATACACCGCCCCCCCGTCACACACGGTCACACATACCGGTACGCACACTCTCCATCCTACCTCACCGCATCCCGGCTCCCCGCAGACACACACTCCCCCCCCCCCCCCCATAAACCTATCACCGCACGCGCTCCCCTCATCTCCGATCAGCACAGCTGCAACATCTCGCAGGCTCCGCTCATCTCAGCAGCCAAGGGCAGCACCTGTCCGCCAACAGCCGGGTGGGCAGGGACAGGCCCACCTTCTAGTACAAACAGAGCAGGGGGCGGGGCCGGATCACAAGCTGGAAATATGATGGGCGGAAGATAAGGGGGGCGCCAGCCGCCGGGGGGCAGGCTGAACGGAGGAGCGATAGGAGCGGTATTTCACTGCTACACTGCCAAGGCTTTTGCGCCACCCTCGGCCTGCGCCCCTGGCGGGCGCCTTTCTGGCCAACCCCACGGTACGCCCCTGCTGGTTCAAGCAGAGTATTCCACCATAGCCTCCTTATAAACCACCCCCTCCCTGTTACGGCTCATTTAGGACAGCTTCACACAGAACGTGGTTCGGGAAACCCACTTTCCATGCGCGTTTTCAACATCGCCGTCAAAATACACTGCAGTTGCGATATACAGCGGGTGTCAATATAAAGGTAATGACACCCCAAAGGCAGGTCACAAATTTTCCTGCATCGGATCACATGGTATAAAGTACCAAGCGATGTGATTGCAGTGAGTTCTCAAAAGTAGTGCATGTATTACTTTTGCTGCAGTGCAGTTTTAGCCGATATATGAATGGGCTGAAATCGCACCGCACAAGAACGCACAGTGCATTCTGTGTGATTCCCAGTGTGAACCACCCCTTACACTTATGGTTAGGGTGGTAGCAGCATTTTTATGGCCCCCTCCTCACCTTAACCACTTAAGCCCCGGAAGATTTTACCCCCTTCCTGACCAGGGCTTTTTTTGCGATTCGGCACTGCGTGACTTTAACGGACAATTGCGCGGTCGTGCAATGCTGTACCTGAAACGAATTTGATGTCCTTTTTTCCCACAAACAGAGCTTTCTTTTGGTGGTATTTGATCACCTGTGCGATTTTTTTTTTTTTTTTTTTTTTTTTTTTTTTTTTTTTACTTTTTGCGCTATAAACAAAAAAAGCATAAATTTTGCAAAAATAACAATATTTTTCACATTTTTTTTATATGAAATTCCCCCCAAAAAAATGTAAAAATCATTTCTTTTTTAACATTTTTGGCCAATTTGTTTTCTGCTACCTATGTTTGGTAATAAAAATCACAAAAAGGGTATTTTGATTGGTTTGCGCAAAAGTTATTGCGTTTACTAAGGGAAAGATTTCTGTAATTTTTGGTGTTTTTTTTTTAACGCGTTATGGCGGTGATCTGCGTTTTTTTTTTTTTTTTTTTTTTTTTGCGGCGGACAGATCGGACCCTTGACTGACATTTTTGACACTTTTGGGGTTACCAGTGACATTACTGCAGTAATCAGTGCTATACATATGCACTGTTACTGCAAAATGACACTGGCAGGGAAGGGGTTAACTTTATTGGGGAAGGAGGGGTTAAGTGTGTCCCTAGGGGCGTGCTTTTTACTGGGATTGGACATGGCTACTAGTATAGGAACAGTGATCAACGGTTCTACATAGTAGAACCGTATGATCTCCATTCCTACACAGGGGAGAATGACAGGCGGCTTGTTTGCCTTTCTCCCTTCACGGGGGACGATTGCGAGTGACCAGTGGACATCGGGTCCGCTGGTCACACGCACTGACTTCCCAGGGAACGAGCCGGGGCGGGCGAGCGCCTCCGCTGGCGCGCACTCGCCCGCTATTGGCTCACAAGGAAGTGACAGGCTAGTGACGTATATATACGTCACTTTGCCTGGCCGGGGCTGACCGCCGCCGTATATAGTCGTGCGGCGGTCGGCAACCGGTTAAAGTGCTACTTTTATTTTTTAAATAACAAACATGTTATACTTACCTCCTCTGTGCAGGGGTTTTGCACAGAGCAGCCCAGATCCCAGATGGCGGCATGGGACCCTTTAAAGCGGTGAAGTCTTTGAGGATGGGTTCACACTATTGTGAATTGGATGGGGGATGTCAGGAACATGTGACCGGCTCTCAAAGGAACCAGTTCACACAGCTCCAGGACGGCTGCGGAGTGAATTGCACTGGAGTCCTGTGCGTCTTCTGGTCCATTTCAGGTCCAGTCCGAATTCCACCAAAATTTGGACCGAAATCAGACCCAGAACGATAAACAGGAGATGCTAGGAAGACAGCACTGGACCTCCGAGCCTGGTAAGTACTGTATGTGTTTTATATCAGGAGCTCCAGTATTTGTAGCAGCTTACTTTTATTTTGTAAAGACAAGTGACTTTCCCCTTTCAGCAGGCCACAGCTGGCTAATTTGTTACATAAAAGGTTACAAAATATAATTTGGGCTTTGTCCTATTGCTTGAAGTATGTGTTATGATGGCAAATGTAAATATTTATGACCATGTTAGCAGTCTGTCATAAACCATAGTTTAATTAGTTTTGAGAATGGTGACATTGGAGTGGTACTTTTGGGGCCAAGAACTTTGGGAACTATATATACAATATGCATCTGAAAATAGGGGCGTGCGTAGGACTTGAAAGGGCGACACTCAATAAAGAAGCAGTTTTGCAAATTGTGCTGAGCTGTTGTAGTCCTGACTTGTACTTGCAAAAGGGGGTTGTATTTCTGTTGATGAAACCCTGAGATTTACACAGCCCTGCCATAAAGCAGAGGGAGCACACAGAATAGGGTCCAAAAATTGTTTATTCCACTTAAAGCGGAGTTCCAGCCATTCACTCACCTGTCCAACGGTCCAGCGATGCGGCCGCCCGAAGCCTCGATCCTCTCCCTCGGCGCCGGCATCACTGCTGTGGGCACCCGGCTGTGATAGTTTGCGGCTTCATAGCCGGGTACCCACTGCGCATGCGCGAGTTGCGCTGCGCGCCGTGATTGGCCGGCAATCTTCTGGGACCTTTGACATGTCCCAGAAGATTGCAGGGAGGGAGGGGGAGAGGAGAACTTCCGCTCAGGGCGCCGCGGCACTCCGAGCGGAAGTGGGAGCGGGTACCTGTCAAAACTAGGTACCCGCTCCCCCCCAAAAAAAATGACATGCCAAATGTGGCATGTCAGGGGGTCAGGACTCCCTAAAGCGGAAGTTCCACTTTTGGGTTGAACTCCGCTTTAAAGTGTTTAAATAGGAACTGTAGACGCAGCTAACACAAATTTAGGGGGTCTATAAGGCTTCGGCTTCCACTCGTGCGACTTGTCATGTGACTTAGTACATAAAGTCGCATGACAAGTCACAGCCCATTGATTTCAATTTCACCCGTTCCAATCGATGCGACTTAAAGTTGCAGCAACTTTGAAAAGGTGCTTTGATGCGACTTTGAGTCAGGGAGTGTAAAGTCAGATCACAAGTGCACTTAAAGTGCAGGAGTGTAACTACAGGGGTTGCAATTGCAACCAGGCCCAATGCTCTAGGGGGTCTGTGCGGCTCCCCTGTGCACCTGGATAGGAGGGGCGGGGGGGGGGGGGGCAGCATGTAGAGAAATCACTGTCCTCCTTTTTCCTCCTGTAGCTGCAGAAGGAAAATGGAGGAGATTGGTTCCCCTGTATGCTGCCCCCGCCACTCCTCCTATCCAGTTCACTTGTGTTCTGCTGTCTCTGGGCCCCTGTGTGCTCCCCTAGTCCCCCCCCCCCCCCACTGTGCTCCCTCCCCTCTCCTTCCGGCTGCTGTAGGGGATGTGTCACAATAGAGAACCAGGAAGGGGTCAGTAAATATGTAATTTACCAGCTCCTCCCTTTTCTGAATGGACAGAGTCATAGTCAGTGACGTAAAAATAAATAAATAAAATGATAAAAAAATAATACAAATAAAATACCAAAAAGTAAAAACTACTGACACCAGTGGGTGAACTTCCAGGATCGCAAAGGTCACACTTGCGACCGGGCCCTGGCATTCCACCACTGTGGGGAGGCCCCAAGATGGCAGGAAGGGGGCCCACTTGTGAAAGGGTCCCACTGCGGGACCGTAATAAAGGGCTCCATAATGAGAGTAAAGGGCCCCAGCATCAGTGGGAAGAGCCCCAGGCTTGAAGGGAAGGGCACCGGCCAGGGGTCCGGGGGGCCCTTTATGGTTTCTTGCACCGGGGCCCTGAAGGTTCTAGTTATCTCTCTGCTACAGTGCATAGCAGTAACACTCCTACCGCTTTTGTTAACACACAATGTGTGCGTTTTTAGCACAGTGTACCATTAATTTTGAATGCCATCCGAATGCACTAAGGCAACACACAAAACACGTAACACAACACAATGCACAGGAACAGCCAAGCGTGAGTGGGCCCTGAATGTACCCTAATACCCTGATTCATTTTAGCCCTGATGAAGGGGCAAATCTAGATGCCAAATTGTGGTGGTTGTATTCATGTACTGGCACAAATTTAGTTTAAATATAAGCTTTAGGTTTATAATGCATACGTTATCTAAGGTAATTGATAGTTTATGTTTCTTTAAAACTCCAAGTAAAGCTGGGTGCTAAAGATGTAAAGTGAAAAAGCCAGTTTCCCTGTGTGTACCTTGTGCTGTGGAATGTTGTAGCCCTTAATTCAAGACATTACTGTACTCCGCAGAGCATGTGAACAGAATATGTTGTTTTAGGGCATATTTTTACCATGTCCGGTTAGGTTAACAACTCTAATTTATACTTTATAGGGATTTGGTATTATCGTTTGATGGCTGATTTACAACATTGTGCATATTCAAACCACAAGAAAAATAATTTGCCATTTTACTCTGGGAAGATTTTTATATGAGTGCGTTGCTGTACAGTGCTGTGCGTTATTGATAAATCCCTCTTGCTGCAACTTTTGTGCAGTCTTGTATTGTTGTAGTTCAGTGATAATGATCTGAAGATGCACTAAAAGCTCAATTCACATTGTAATTGTGAGCGGTTCTCTTTGCAGGTAACTGGTATAGTGCTGGTAGATCCAACAAAGAGAGATTTGTGAAAAGGGATTTTGTTTTTGTATTATTAAATTGCTGTGACTTGCCCCCCTAAATTGCACAGTAAAGGCCTCTGAAAACACAAAGTCTTCACACACCTTATGACATCACATATCCCAAAAAAAGAGGCTTATTCCTTGTTCCAGGAAAGTGGGAGGAGCAGTGCATATTCGTGTTTTATGCCCCATTGGCCAGATGCACATCCAGAACTTCCGATGCCTAATATTATAGAGCGAGTGTGTACAGATGTTTCAGGCTTTTGGGCCATCATCCGTGCAGTGTATGGAAAGCATGACTTGGGCTTGGGATCCAATGGCTCTACATTATTCGGTTACTTTTGCACTATACTCCAGTGGTTCTGAATTTGCATCTTGCCAGTAAGTGTAAGGCAATGTTTTGCAAGGCCCCACCCATTGTCCTGTAATAACGAAAATCTATTTATTTCTGGGATATCTGATGGAAAGAGAGCTGTGAAGACCTTCTGTTTTGTAAAATCTTTGCTGTGCTGCACTCTGGTTAGATTTGAGGGCTTGTTGATTGCTGTAAATTCTTCTCGCCATAACCTGTATTGTTAGGCTATCACCCTTAAAGAGGAACTGCAGTCTGCGCACATAATTTGTAATAAAAACATCTTTGCCATTCTGACGCTTCTCTCCAACCACTTTGCATATTATTTTATATATACTGTGATTCTGTACTTGCATGTATGCTGTAGAAATCCCCCTCCACTAAATCTGGCTGCAGCCATTTTAACTGTGGGCAGCTGAAGCTGCTGCCTGTTCACTTCCTGGATTTACAAAGATATACACACACATACACACACATATATATATATTATACAGATAGGCACACTACTGCTTGCCTGCACATTTCTCCTCTCTTGATGAATACTCATGGATCTCTGCAGTCTCCAGTTATCTCTGCTCTCATTCAGCCCCCTCCGGCTCTACAGCACTCCTTGGCTCTCCTATGACTCATCCCTCTCTCCCTTGCATGCAAGCTCTCACAAGATTGAGAAAGGAGAGCTGTGCATGTTAAAACAACAAGGGCAGAAGATCTAATAGATGGAAAAACGTACTGACGGTCCACTACACATTACAAATGGCTTGCTACAACTATTTTGGTAATGGGCTGTTATTATTGGCCTTTCACATCTATGCATTGTGGTAATGCCACACTTCATTATGCATTGCCACAACACAGCAACATGTTGGTGTGGTGCTATTAATTTTGAACTACACAGTATCAGGCAGCGCACCAGCACTGCTGCACATGGCTTGTATGCATAGGCGTGCGCACGGGGTGTGCCTGGGTACACCCTAATCACTCCCTCCCCCCCCCAACCGCAGTGCTGCTGTCTTTCCTACTCTCTTCTCCCCCTGGTTGCTGCAGGGGATGTTTCAGGACGTAGAGTGGGGGAAGGAGCTAATTAGGATGCCATTTACCAGCCCCTTCCTTTTCTAAATGAACACAGCAAACACATTCACAAACTGTATTTACTATGCTTCAGTTTGTGAATGAAAGGACGGCCGCTTAGCACAGAGCACTTCCTATTCATTTACTGTCCCCTGCAGCTAAGGCTTTAGAGAAAGGTATGTGTGTTTGAGGCTTGGGGTGCACACCCTAATGCAGGGGTCACCAAACTTTCTAAGCAAAGGGCCAGTTTACTGTCCTTCAGACTTTTTGAGGTCTGGATTATGGCTAGTGGGAGTAGAAAATGCCTCAGACTTTGTGGTCAGCAGGGGAACAAAGAAAAAAAAAATAACGCCTGTGGGAGGTAGGAGGAGATAAAGTACCTCATCATTGGTAATTGTGGGAGGAATAATTCCCATCATTGGTATTAGTGGGAGGAATGGTGCCCCATTGTTGGTATTAGTCAGGGGAATAGTGCCCCATCATTGGTATCAGTGAGAGGAATAGTGTCCCAGCATGGGTATCCGTTGAAGAAATAGAACTCCAGCATCTGTATTAGTTGGAGGAATAGTGTCCCATCATTAGTATAAGTGTGAAAAATGGTGCCCCATTAAAGGTATTGGTTAGAGCAATAGTGCCCCATCATCGGTATCAGTGGGAAGAATAGTGCCCTATCATTGGTATCAGTGGGAAGAATAGTGCCCTATCATTGGTATCAGTGGGAAGAATAGTGCCCTATCATTGGTATCAGCGGGAAGAATAGTGCTCCATTATTGGTATCAGCGGGAAGAATAGTGACCCATCATTGGTATCAGCGGGAAGAATAGTGCTCCATCATTGGTATCAGCGGGAAGAATAGTGACCCATCATTGGTATCAGCGGGAAGAATAGTGCTCCATTATTGGTATCAGCGGGAAGAATAGTGACCCATCATTGGTATCAGCGGGAAGAATAGTGCTCCATCATTGGTATCAGCGGGAAGAATAGTGACCCATCAGTGGTATCAGCGGGAAGAATAGTGCTCCATCATTGGCATCAGCGGGAAGAATAGTGCTCCATCATTGGTATCAGTGGGAAGAATAGTGACCCATCATTGGTATCAGCGGGAAGAATAGTGCTCCATTATTGGTATCAGCGGGAAGAATAGTGCCCTATCATTGGTATCAGTGGGAGGAATAGTGCCCTATCATTGGTATCAGTGGGAAGAATAGTGCCCTATCATTGGTATCAGTGGGAAGAATAGTGCCCTATCATTGGTATCAGCGGGAAGAATAGTGCCCCATCATTGGTATCAGTGGGAAGAATAGTGCTCCATCATTGGTATCAGTGGGAAGAATAGTGCCCTATCATTGGTATCAGTGGGAGGAATAGTGCCCTATCATTGGTATCAGTGGGAAGAATAGTGCCCTATCATTGGTATCAGTGGGAAGAATAGTGCCCTATCATTGGTATCAGCGGGAAGAATAGTGCCCCATCATTGGTATCAGTGGGAAGAATAGTGCTCCATCATTGGTATCAGTGGGAAGAATAGTGCTCCATCATTGGTATCAGCGGGAAGAATAGTGCCCCATCATTGGTATCAGCGGGAAGAATAGTGCTCCATTATTGGTATCAGCGGGAAGAATAGTGCCCTATCATTGGTATCAGTGGGAGGAATAGGGCCCTATCATTGGTATCAGTGGGAAGAATAGTGCCCTATCATTGGTATCAGTGGGAAGAATAGTGCCCTATCATTGGTATCAGCGGGAAGAATAGTGCCCCATCATTGGTATCAGTGGGAAGAATAGTGCTCCATCATTGGTATCAGTGGGAAGAATAGTGCTCCATCATTGGTATCAGCGGGAAGAATAGTGCCCCATCATTGGTATCAGCGGGAAGAATAGTGCTCCATTATTGGTATCAGCGGGAAGAATAGTGCCCTATCATTGGTATCAGTGGGAGGAATAGGGCCCTATCATTGGTATCAGTGGGAAGAATAGTGCCCTATCATTGGTATCAGTGGGAAGAATAGTGCCCTATCATTGGTATCAGCGGGAAGAATAGTGCCCCATCATTGGTATCAGTGGGAAGAATAGTGCTCCATCATTGGTATCAGCGGGAAGAATAGTGCCCCATCATTGGTATCAGCGGGAAGAATAGTGCCCTATCATTGGTATCAGTGGGAGGAATAGTGCCCTTTGGCATCAGTGGGAAGAATAGTGCCCTATCATTGGTATCAGTGGGAAGAATAGTGCCCTATCATTGGTATCAGTGGGAGGAATAGTGCCCTATCATTGGTATCAGCGGGAAGAATAGTGACCCATCATTGGTATCAGCGGGAAGAATAGTGACCCATCATTGGTATCAGCGGGAAGAATAGTGCTCCATTATTGGTATCAGCGGGAAGAATAGTGACCCATCATTGGTATCAGCGGGAAGAATAGTGCTCCATCATTGGTATCAGCGGGAAGAATAGTGACCCATCAGTGGTATCAGCGGGAAGAATAGTGACCCATCAGTGGTATCAGCGGGAAGAATAGTGCTCCATCATTGGCATCAGCGGGAAGAATAGTGCCCCATCATTGGTATCAGTGGGAAGAATAGTGACCCATCATTGGTATCAGCGGGAAGAATAGTGCTCCATTATTGGTATCAGCGGGAAGAATAGTGCCCTATCATTGGTATCAGTGGGAGGAATAGTGCCCTATCATTGGTATCAGTGGGAAGAATAGTGCCCTATCATTGGTATCAGTGGGAAGAATAGTGCCCTATCATTGGTATCAGTGGGAAGAATAGTGCCCTATCATTGGTATCAGTGGGAAGAATAGTGCCCTATCATTGGTATCAGCGGGAAGAATAGTGCCCCATCATTGGTATCAGTGGGAAGAATAGTGCTCCATCATTGGTATCAGTGGGAAGAATAGTGCTCCATCATTGGTATCAGCGGGAAGAATAGTGCCCCATCATTGGTATCAGCGGGAAGAATAGTGCTCCATTATTGGTATCAGCGGGAAGAATAGTGCCCTATCATTGGTATCAGTGGGAGGAATAGGGCCCTATCATTGGTATCAGTGGGAAGAATAGTGCCCTATCATTGGTATCAGTGGGAAGAATAGTGCCCTATCATTGGTATCAGTGGGAGGAATAGTGCCCCATCATTGGTATCAGCGGGAAGAATAGTGACCCATCATTGGTATCAGCGGGAAGAATAGTGCTCCATCATTGGTATCAGCGGGAAGAATAGTGACCCATCATTGGTATCAGCGGGAAGAATAGTGACCCATCATTGGTATCAGCGGGAAGAATAGTGACCCATCATTGGTATCAGCGGGAAGAATAGTGCTCCATTATTGGTATCAGCGGGAAGAATAGTGCCCTATCATTGGTATCAGCGGGAAGAATAGTGACCCATCATTGGTATCAGCGGGAAGAATAGTGACCCATCATTGGTATCAGCGGGAAGAATAGTGCTCCATTATTGGTATCAGCGGGAAGAATAGTGACCCATCATTGGTATCAGCGGGAAGAATAGTGCTCCATCATTGGTATCAGCGGGAAGAATAGTGACCCATCAGTGGTATCAGCGGGAAGAATAGTGACCCATCAGTGGTATCAGCGGGAAGAATAGTGCTCCATCATTGGCATCAGCGGGAAGAATAGTGCCCCATCATTGGTATCAGCGGGAAGAATAGTGACCCATCATTGGTATCAGTGGGAAGAATAGTGCCCTATCATTGGTATCAGCGGGAAGAATAGTGCCCTATCATTGGTATCAGCGGGAAGAATAGTGCCCTATCATTGGTATCAGCGGGAAGAATAGTGCCCTATCATTGGTATCAGCGGGAAGAATAGTGACCCATCATTGGTATCAGCGGGAAGAATAGTGCCCTATCATTGGTATCAGCGGGAAGAATAGTGCCCTATCATTGGTATCAGTGGGAAGAATAGTGCCCTATCATTGGTATCAGCGGGAAGAATAGTGCCCTATCATTGGTATCAGCGGGAAGAATAGTGCCCTATCATTGGTATCAGTGGGAAGAATAGTGCCCTATCATTGGTATCAGCGAGAAGAATAGTGACCCATCATTGGTATCAGTGGGAAGAATAGTGCTCCATCATTGGTATCAGTGGGAAGAATAGTGCTCCATCATTGGTATCAGTGGGAAGAATAGTGCCCCATCATTGGTATCAGTGGGAATAATAATCCCCTTCATTGGTGTCAATGGAAGGAATAGTGTTCCATCTTTGGTCCTATGCTTGTATGCTCCCCCTGGGTTCAGTGTGTGTGTTACTGGCTCTGAACAAGTATTTAGATGAGGATGTTTGACTTTTATGTGGTTTTTCCTGATCTGCATACTTGTTCAGGGTCAGACATATCTAGTAGTTAGTCACTTTAAACCCCCTTTAACACTTGTGCAACTTGGGACTGCAAAGTCGCATGACCAGCCGTACTCAGTGATTTCCAATAAGTACCATTCATATTTGTGTGACTAACTTGCATGACCTCAAAGTAGTCCTGCCACTACTTTGATCTGACTTTGATGCGTTTTGAGGTCCATAGACCTCAAGATTACACAGGCATTGCTTCAAGTCCAGTCAAAATCATGGCAAAACCGCGTGACTTTTAGGGGCCTTAGCTGTAGTGTTGAAGATGTTTCGGAGTCGCTTCTTAAAGCGGTAGTAAACAGGCAAAAAAAGTATCTTGGTTCTCTGCAGGTTTATGCCGTAATGTACTAGTCTGCACCACATTCTAGGGCATTATGACATACTTGCCTTTCAAATGAAGCCCTCCAGGTTACTGTTAAAGCTGAACTCCAGAAAACCTGAAAGTTCTCCTTTGCAGCGAGGCTGCATCTGCACTGCAGGGGGTTGGCTGCTTTTCAAAAGGGCAGCCCTTTTCAACCAGGGTGCTGGAGGTGTATTCAGGGATGCCTTGAAAAATGCCTAAAAATGTGATCAATAATTCTATACAAGCCGGCAGGTGGATGAAGCCTGCCTTTTAGTTACACTGAGCCACAGATTTTTATTATGCACCATTATGACTTTCTAGACACTGACATCCTAACAACCAATGATATTATCTGTTAATGAGGATGTCTGTCGTCTCCACAGCATCCTAATATGACCCTCCTCGGCCTCTCTCCCTCAGCACTGGGGTGGCATTAGCTGACTGATGGGGAGAAATCGAGGGAGAAGAGAAACACTGGAATACTAGTCAGTACCAGTGTGCAAAAGTGTATTTGCTTTGGAAGAAAAATCACCTCTAATGTTGGGTGTCCTATGTGTGGATGTTGCTGCAATTATGTAAAGCTTTTAGAATATTTTTTTACATTTTAGAATGGGGTGTCTCGAGACTGTCCATAATTTTAAA
This sequence comes from Pelophylax lessonae, assembly GCF_965119305.1. Lineage (NCBI taxonomy): Eukaryota > Metazoa > Chordata > Amphibia > Anura > Ranidae > Pelophylax > Pelophylax lessonae. Next base: position 62,467,522 of record NC_138776.1, read on the forward strand.
GGGTGCCTTGACTGAAAAAAGGTTGAGAAACTCAGATCTAGGGGATTTGGAAAAAAGGATATACTTACCCGATTCAACACTCCTACAGGCTCCTCCTTGTGGCTGGGCTGGTCTCTGCAGCCTCTTCTCTGTGCTCCAGTGGCCTAAGGTTTTCTGATATCGTCAAGACCAATGCATGGTTCATAGCCCTGCAATGGACATGAGAAGGCTACTGCCAAAACATAGGGGAGCGTGGTCTGCCAGGGAATCTCAGAACTGGGTAAGTAAAAGTTCTTTTGCTGTCCCCTAGACCAGTGTTTCTCAATCTTTTTTCAGTCAAGGCACCCTTTAAAAATGTTGGACAATCTCGAGGCACCCTTTAAAAATGGACAGTCTAGAGGCGCCTCATTCTAAAATGTAAAGCCTATTCTTATAGCTTTACATAATGCAGCAACAGCCACAAGTCCAAGTAGGACACTCAACTTTAGAGGTGATTTACTCTTCCAAAGCACATATACTTTTGCAAACTGGTACTGACTAGTATTCCAATGTTTCTCCTCTCCCTCAGTTTTTCTTCATCACTCAGCTAATGTGATGCCAACGCTGATGGAGAGGGGCAGAGGAGGGGCAAACAAGGATGCTATGCAGGCGACTGACATCCTCCTTATCAACTGATGATGCAAATCTGTGACTTTGTGTAACTAAAGGGAAGACTTCATCCACACACTGGCTTATATACAATTTTTGGGCAATTTTTAGGCATTTTGCCAAGGCACCCCTGAAGGAACCTCAAGGCACACCAGGGTGCCTGGGCACCCTGGTTGAAAAAGGCTGCCCTAGACTAAACAAGAGGTTAACCCTTGCAGTGGAGCTGGGCTTTAAATTAAAGTGAAAATCATGCTTACCAGATTGCTCAATGTTCCCAGTGAAATGTCGCCCATTAGGACAGGCTTTGACATTTCTCCACCAGTTGTTCTCAGTGGTTCCCTAAATTTAGAATCCGCAATCGCAGGCCTTTCTGACTATTGCTGTGGTGAACACGGGTAGGCAGGAATCCTTACATTAGCTGGTTGGAGCTGACAGTGGAGTGTTGTGTGTCTGGTATGTACAGTGCGTGACTCTATCTGACATGTCAGGTGCTCTGTAAACATATAACATACATACAGCTAGAAGAATGCTGGGAATCTTCTCACAAGTGTCTCTTCCAGCAGCTGCTGCATTGAGTCACATCACTATCGCATCAGAATCGGAGTGTCACTGAACAGTAGACCTAGATAAACATCACCTAATTCAGATAAGAGTGATCTACACTGAACTGTATTCACTCTACACTGAGCTCTGTTCACTCAGACCCTATGAATGTGTTCTGTCCCCCCGTAGCGGCAATAACTGAGCTCATCGTTGCTAAGGCAGGGGAGATCGTGCGCGTGCATGCATGTGCTGCTTTTGACCAAGGGAGAGCGTTCGCCCCTGTGATGCTGGGAGGTCAGGCTTCATGGGTGCCACAATTAGCCTACAGGTTAGCAGTTACAGTATATTAAGCAATATGTTTCAGAACAACGGTGTATTTTAGGGCTGGTGACACTGAAACATAGTGCAGTAAAGGTGAGTTTCCTACACTGCATGCCAGCACGCTGCGATATGTGGGTGGGTGCTATTGTTAATGTGGTTCTAAAGGCAGACATTTTTTTTATCTTTATTGCGTTTTTTTTTTTTTTTTTTTTTATCTTTTTATTGTTTTAAGAATACAACAAAAAATAATACACATACACAGTAGAAAAGTGCATGTTGGTGAGTATTTGTGAGGGGCCTTATTCTTAGGGCTCTTTCACACGGTCCGCCTCCGTAGGCGGATCCGTGCTGCTCAGCGGGGATCGATCCACGATCCCCGCTGAGCCGGCGGATGACAGCTCCGTCTCCGCTTGCAGTGCGGAGAGGGAGGTGTCGCAGCCCCCGGTGCTCTCTATGGGGAATCGGATGAGAGCGGACCGCCTGTCCGCTCTCATCCGATCCCATCCCCAGGACGGATGGAAAATTGGGTTTCCATCCGTCCAGATTTCACGGACAGGATCGGATGCGGATGGCAGCGAGTGTCAGCGGACATGTCACAGCTGACATCCGCTGCTCCATAGGGCTGAATGGGGCTGAAAACTGACAGGCGGATCTGATCGGACCGCCCGTGTGAAAGAGCCCTTAAGGTCATTACAGGGGCAAGTGAGGGTGCCATCAACTTAAAGCGGAGTTCCACCCTAAAATTATACTTGCCTCCATCTTCTTGCTCCGGGGTCACCTGAAAAACAAATGGATAATCGCAATTTTTTTTCTTTTTTATTAACCTTGATTAGAAGAAAATATACTCCCCTTACTTCCTCTTCCTCCCCTCCGGCGGCCACGGCGATTCGTCACTTCCTGGCTTGCAATGATTCCTGGGAGCTGAACGTCATCGCTCCCAGGAATCAATGCGCCTGCACCGGCCCCGATGTCAGTTCCGGTGCAGGCGCCGTCATACCTTGCTAAATAGCTTCTGGGCATGCCCAGAAGCTGTGCAGGGATGATGCTGCGGCACCGGAAGTGACGGCGGGGCCGATGCAGTGCATCGTGGGACCGAAGAAGACGGAAGAGGACACAGAAGAGGATCGCGCTGGCTTCAAGCTGCCCACACCTGAGATGGCAGCGCTGGACAATACATTTTCAAGGTAAGTATTTCTTCTAAAAGGTAAGTGCAACCCGGGACAGATCAGAGGCTATCCATTGTGGAATGCACTAGCCCTGACTGTCCCGGGGGTATTTTTATTAAAAAAAACTTTCCCAGGGTGGAACTCCGCTTTAACAAATGGTACGTCTCCTTACAGCAACTGGCATCTTAATGCATTCAATGCATTAAGATAAAAACCCTCTGTGTGCAGCAGCCCCCTAATACTTACCTGTGCCCCATCTCAATCCAGCGATGTTGGACGAGAGACTCAGCTGTCCTGGACTCTCCCTCCTGATTGGCTCAGACACAGCAGTGGGCGCCATTGACTCCCGCTGCTGTCAATCAACTCAGTGAGCCAATGAGGAGAGAGGGGGTGGGGAGCCAGGACTCGGCTTGAGAAGCGGCTCGGCTTGAGTGCCCCCATAGCAAGCTGCTTGCTGTGAGGGCAGGAGGGAGAGGCCAGGAGCGCCGGCAAGGGATCCAAAAAGAGGAGGATCTGGGCTGTTTTGTGCAAAACCATTAGGCTCTGTTCACATGTAGGCGTTTTGGGGCGTTTTTGGGGAGTTTTTCTGCTCTAGGATCAGCTCTCAAAACGCCCAACAAGACAAATCCTATTCATTTCAATGGCCCCTGTTCACATCTGAGCGTTTTGACGCTGTGAGCAAAACGCCCAACGCTCAAAAAAGTACATGAGCTTCTTTTTGGGCAGATTACAGGCGTTTTCCATTGGTCTCTATTCAATCTAAAAACGCCTGCACAAAAAACGCCTGTAAAAACGCCTGTAAATCGCACGAAAATGCTACGCTCAGGTGTGAATGTAGCCTTAAGTATGACATGTTTGTTATTTTTAAACAAAAAAAAAACTGAGACTTTAGTCACTTAAGGCTACATTCACACCTGAGCGTAGCGTTTTCACGCATTTTTTACTGCGATGTTACCGCGATTTTTACTGCGATTTTTGTGCAGGCGTTTTTAGATTGAATAGAGACAAATGGAAAACGCCTGTAATCTGCCCAAAAAGAAGCTCATGTACTTTTTTGAGCGTTGGGCGTTTTGCTCACAGCGTCAAAACGCTCAGATGTGAACAGGGGCCATTGAAATGAATAGGATTTGTCTTGTTGGGCGTTTTGAGAGCTGATCCTAGAGCAGAAAAACTCCCCAAAAACGTCCCAAAACGCCTACATGTGAACGGAGCCTTAGGCTCCAAAAACGCCTACATGTGAACGGAGCCTTAGGCTAAAAAAGTACATGAGCTTCTTTTTGGGCAGATTACAGGCGTTTTCCATTGGTTTCTATTCAATCTAAAAACGCCTGCACAAAAAACGCCTGTAAAAATCGCGGTAAAAAATGCGAAAACGCTACGCTCAGGTGTGAATGTAGCCTAAATGGCACTCCAAACACATCTCTCAAACGTAACAAGTTTTCAAGTTTTACCACAGTACCATGCTGTGTGGTGTGGTGTGGCATGATTTGTAAAAGCAAATTTGTATTTGCTTGCACTACTTTGTGCGTGTTCCTGTGTGTTTGACAGCCTATTCAAATGAATGAGCTGTCAAAACAGGAACACATGCATACCAGTGTGAACTGGCCCTTAGGTTTATATACTCGGCTGCCTGGAGTTGGGCCTTAACCTTTTCCCGCCAGCCGCACGCAAATGTGCGCCTCATGGTCGGTGGTCTTTAAGGCCGAGCGGCCGCATAAATGCGTATACAGTGCATCCGGAAAGAATTCACACGCTTCACTTTTTCCACATTTTGTTATGTTACAGCCTTATTCCAAAATGGATTATATTCATTATTTTCCTCAAAATTCTACAAACAATACCCCATAACGACAACATGAAAGAAGTTTGTTTGAAATCTTTTCAAATGTATTAAAAGTAAAAAAACTAAATAAATCCCATGTACATGCGTATTCACAGCCTTTGCTCAATACTTTGTTGAAGCACCTTTGGCACCAATTACAGCCTCATGTCTTTTGGAGTATGATGCTACAAGCTTGGCACACCAATTTTTGAGCCAGTTCTCCCATTTTTCTTTGCAGGACCTCTCAAGCTCCATCAGGTTAGATGGGGAGCGTCTGTGCACAGCCATTTTCAGATCTCTCCAGAGATGTTCAATAGGGTTCAAGTCTGGGCTCTGGCTTGTCCACTCACAGACATTCACAGAGTTGTCCTCTAGCCGCTCCTTTGTTATCTTGGCTGTGTGTTTAGGGTTGTTGTCCTGTTGGAAGATGAACCTTTGCCCCAGTCTGAGATTCAGAGCGCTCTGGAGCAGATTTTCATAAAGGATGTCTCTGTATATTGCTGCATTAATCTTTCCCTCAATCCTGACTAGTCATCAAGTTCCTGCCACTAAAAAACATCCCCACAGCATGATGCTGCCACCACCATGCTTCACTATAGGGATGGTATTGACCAGGCGATGAGCAAGGCCTGGTTTCCACCAGATATGACGCTTGCCATTCAGGCCAAAGAGTTCAATCTTTGTTTCATCAGACCAGAGAATTTTGTTTCTCATGGTCTGACAGTCCTTCAGTTGCCTTTTGGCAAACTCCTGGTGGGCTGTCAATGTGCCTTTTACTGAGAAGTGGCTTCTGTCTGGCTACTCTACCATACAGGCCTGATTGGTGGAGTGCTGTCGTTGTTTTTCTGGAAGGTTCTCCTCTCTCCACAGAGAAACGCTGGACCTCTGTCAGAGTAACCACTGGGATCTTGGTCACTTCCCAGACTCTCCCCCCGATCACTCAGTTTGGCCGGGCAGCCCATTAAAGAAAGAGTCCTGGTGGTTCCAAACTTATTCTATCTACGGATGATGAAGGCCACTGTGCTCATTGGGACCTTCAATGCTGCAGACATTTTTCTGTACCCTTCCCCAGATCTGTGCCTCAATACAATCCTATCTCAGAGATCTACAGACAATTCCTTGGACTTCATGGCTTGGGTTGTGCTCTAACATGCACTGTTAACTGTGGGACCTTTTATAGACGGGTGTGTGCCTTTACAAATCAAGTCCAATCAATTGAATTTACCACAGGTGGACTCCAATCAAGTTGTAGAAACATCTCAAGAACGATCAGTGGAAATAAGATGCTCCTGAGCTCAATTTTGAGTGTCATGGCAAAGGCTGTGAATATTTATGTACATGTGTTTTTTTTTTTTTTTTTTTGTTTTTTATTTTCAATACAATTGCAAAGATTTCAAACTTCTTTCACGTTGTCATTATGGGGTATTGTTTGTTGAATTTTGAGGAAAATAATGAATTGAATCCATTTTGGAATAAGGCTGTAACATAACAAAATGTGAAAAAGTGAAGCGCTGTGAATACTTTCCGGATGCGCTGTATATGTTAACAGTTTACTGTGCTGAGTGCAACTAAACTGTTACAGAAAAGCTCCAGACGCATACTTGCGATTGGGAGCTTTCGATCATGAGAGGGCTGGCAGGTGGCAGCGGGAAGAGGTTACAGCAGAATTAATACTATACTGTGTATATATAAAGTGCTGGCCCTTATAGTGCAAATAAATACATTTTAATTTATACTATCCAACCTTTGAAAAACACAAACAATTAAACACTAATAATAAAATCATTGCAAATTATATTAGGAAATAAATAAATCGAATCCCATCACATCTGTGCATTATGCATTACACTCCAGGGAATTTATCCTCCTATAAAAGCAGACTGATTGAAAAACATCCTTTACCACCATCTCCAGATAGCCAAACTCCTTACCATGTGGTCTGACCTCATATTAACGAAGGTCCTTCAAGCGCTTTCAACCCACACAGGTAGCATACAGGTACAACAGGGCACTTTCTTCAGAGCAATTTGGCGAATATCATTCCCCATACATCATCGAGGACCATGAAATCCGAAGGGAAAAAAACACACCGCTTCCTGAGGACTTCAGCTCCCTTTCAGTGTGGTGCATAATGCATAGAATGTGATGGGACTTGATTTATTTCTTAATATAATTTGTGATGATTATATTATGGATGTTTTATGCTTGTGATTTCCAAAGGGTTGGTGGCATAATTAATTAATTTATTTATTTGCACCTGAAGGGATAGTGATTTACATGTATAGTATATAATCTGTATACTGTAGATATACCTGTAGGATTTGGCAGAAGAGGCCCTATTAGTATAATAATAATAATACAGTACCCATAGGGTGGGTAAAATATAAATATATAATATAAATATAAAATATTTCGTTTATTTTAAATTCCATAAAATATTTTTAAAATCTGAAATATACAGGCTTTGTGCAATTCTATTCATTGTATATCATACATCTGTTAGATCCTATTTTATGGGCCTATAGCATAGATTTCCTCAAATATTTCCATATCCATCCTAGATTGTAAGCACTAACGATCAGGGCCCTCTGATTCCTCCTGTATTGTATTGTAACTGTACTGTCTGCCCTCATGTTGTAAAGCGCCGTTCAAACTGTTGGCTCTATATAAATCCTGTATAATAATATTCTCAACAGTGGAGGGGAAAAAAAAAAACAGATTTCTTCTAGATGCGTTTCATGGGCTGGTTGTGCCACTTCCTGAGGAGATTGGTAGTGTGTAAGTGATTTATGCTATATCAACAAAATTTACCAACCATTTTAAAACTAAAGCATGGTATATACCCTACAGGATCTGCTCCCCAATCGCTGAGGACTAGCCAGCAAACCCCAAGGGAAAGGAATAGTAGAACACCTTGGTTATCATATTTCCATATACACAATGTAAATCTCCACTACTAAAAGCAATCCTTATACTGTATGTAGACTTCAATGGCATGCCTCTAGATATTTTACTAATGGAGCCAATATGCAGCATATTGTTGAAAAAGTCATAATGGGCCAACTCGTTTAAACTGGCAATCCTTCATTACTTAAACTGGCAATCCATCATCATCCAAAATACCATCCTGTACAGCCAGTTAGCAAGTAGTGCAATAAAAGGGCGCAAACCTCTCCTGGCCCTTTTGTTTTCTTCAGTCATAAAACCTTATTCCTCACATGCAAAGCTTGGCATACATTTAAAGAACCCCGTGTTGCCATGATGATGTCACTCCTGTGCAGTTGTGTGGGAGTGATGTCATCAAGGCCTGGCCGTGTAAGCAGCCAAAGAGTCCAAACCTAGAAACAAGCCTGGGAGAATATGAAAGCGTTTGTGACAGCTGAAAGCACTTACATTGCAGCACTGGAGGGTGTCACTTGTCACGTAAGTCTGCCATAATGTGCTAATTTGCTCTGCAGAAGAATACATTATGGCAGGGTTTGACAAACCCCGAGCATCAGGTTGCATTGGCAACTAGAATTAGCGGCCTGGCGCCTGGGTAACCCTGCAGAAGGTGTCTTGTCGCCAGACATCCCAAGTCTCCTGCGAGGTGCGGGAGTCTCCCTGTTAGCTCAATCTCGTAAGGAGGCAATTACAAGATGATATACGACCCTTCAGTCCCAACTCCCCCTGTATAGTGAATTTTCTCTCCGCTGGCCAGGAGATGCGACGACACAGAGCACTTAAGCAAAGCGTAGACACATCTATTTTATTTCAAGTTTCGCTCATATTTAAAGGAAGTTTGAGCGGCAAAAACTGCTTTAAACCGGTTACAATTCATGGGTCAACTTAACAATAGAACATATCTCCACAAAACAATACATAAAAAGGTCCTTGTGTTCCCCATCCATCTTTGTCAATGTGAGGTGTCTCCTGTCTGGAATTGTGTTTTGTGGGAGAGCCGATCCGTCTGTGTTCAGCTATCTGATGTGTTAATGTAAGCAATTGTCAATTGTGTTTAGGTGGTGTCAGTAATCTCTATGCGAAGCCTTAACTTGTCAAGTGTCCAAATGAATGGATGAAAAGGTGTTTAACATGTAAACACCTATCAATGTCTTATTGTCTATATGCAAAATATCCAACTGTCAAGTGTCCAGGGTGTATGAATGAAAAGGTGTTTAACATGTAAACACTTATCACTGTCTGTTGTCTATATGTAATTGCAAGTGAACACATTCCATTGGAAAGTGGGCATGAGCTGAAATGTATTGTGAAAATATAATATTTCAGTAAAGCACGTTGATACACTCTTTTACTCCCGCATGCAGGCTATGGCTCCCTGACACGAGTGCCGAGCTTGCATGCAGGAGACTCCTGCACCTCGCAGGAGACTTGGGATTACTGGTGAAAGAACAGGGTCTGTCGGCTGTGACCGAATGAAGCCGATGCTTCCTGTGTAGTTCGGGCTCTGTCCTGTCACAGGTGGAGTGATATCAAATGCACTCCGTCTGTGACAGGAGAGATACAGGAAGCTTCGGCTCTGCATGCTTCCTACTGCGCCGCTCTGTGATCTCCGCCAGCAGTACCAACAGCAGTACCTGCCAGCAGTACCTGCAAGAAGTACTCGCCAGCAGTACCTGCAAGAAGCACCAGCCAGCAGTACTCCACAGCAGTACTCCACAGCAGTACCAGCCAGCAGTAAGTCACATGTGCTAGGGGTGCAACTAGCCCCCAGCACATACATTTTTTAAATATCCCAGCATGTGCAGTGTTTCTGACTCCTACCACCATGACCCCTTCAAATCCCTGAAGTGGTCATGGTGGTTGGAGTGTTGCTGTGTTATCTCTCAGAAGAAGTAAACAACGTACACACGTGTCAAACGCTGGGCAACATCAGCCGTTTCATTAAAAACTGGCCGCCATTGGGCCAGTGTGTATGGCAGCTGGTCTGACCGAAACCGGCCATTCGGCATGCGCAAAAAAAAATACTGGCTCTTAACTTTTTTTTAGCTTGATCCTAGATTACAAGGAAATTTGTCAAGCCCTGCAGTTTGGCATAAAGCTCCTGAGCAAAAATCAAAAAGTGTACCGCGCTATGGATAAATATAGTATAATGTACCTAGATGCAGCTGTTCAAAAATGGTGATAACCAAATTTCTAAAGTGCATTGCCAAATACCAGCGCAAAAAGGTATACAATAATAAATATTAAATAGTTGACAAATGGATATCACTCATAAAATAAATATTAAAGTGCAACGTGCAATACATGTGCATTTCATGTGCAAATAACAGTTAGTGATGTCCCCCTCCGGGGTTAAAATATTAAAAATGAACAAGTGTCAGTCCAATATAAATAGCAATAAGCAGTGAGAGTCCAAATAAATATTGAAAATTCCACAGAAGTCCCAAAAGTGCTTATGTGCCAAAATCACAGTGCAAAAGCATGCCTTCAATCCGGTGCAGTGAAAGAAGTGACAACCCCCCCCTCTGGATGTTGAACTTACCGGACTAAAATGACCCCTAAGCCATATAGCCTAAAATGTTAAAATGGCTTGTGTCCCAGTAAGGAACTTGGTAAAGATGTCCTTGGGGGTATGGTATCTGTGATTCTCTGTATTTCTCAGTGTTCCAATATACATAAATGGAGAAAAGAGACCCCACAATAGTGTAACTCCGATATGACTTTTAATATTATAAAGTAAAAGATTACACTCACATTTCTTGGTTCAAGTTAAGGCAGATAGAATAATTAAGGCGAGTCTGGAGATCTTCCTAGCCGTGGAGAGCGCTCGGGATGGTTCCTAGTCCCAGCGTTCCACCGTACCGGAAGTGACGTGCCGATGTCCGTAAACCGGACATTGCGTCCATGCGTTTCGCCCTCCCCTTTGGGCGTTATCAAAGACGTATTTCCGGTCTGCGGCGATGGGCGTTCTATAAATACTACCCCATCTCATTAACAGGAATCAGCTTCCTGTTCCTGCTGGGTGTACCCGGCCTCATTTACACCCAATAGGAAGTCCCAGAGCCGCCATAATAACATATAAATTAAACATAAATAGATAAAAAACAACGATCATGGACACAATTAATTATTAGTAATAACAATATTCGGGGCAATTAAATTAGGGCACTTAATCCTCAAAGGTATAAGACAAGTTAAAATATCACATGCAATGTCTCATACGCTACTGATCATGTATCATTATCAAGCCGAATCGGCTATTGATTAAAGACACAAAAAATATATATATATATAGAACCTCAATATAATGTTGGGGAGGAGCCAACACAATTAATGTTAAAAAAAAAAAAAAAATATATATATATATATATATATATATATATATATATATGAAAAAAGGATTTGAAATATTTAAAAATATATATATATATATATATATATATATATATATATATATATATATATATATATATATATATATATATATATATATATATAATATATTATGGCAACAATATGAATGGAAAATACAACATCTCCAAGGACGAAATAAAAATATTCTATATATATATATATATATATATATATATATATATATATATATATATATACAGTAAAACCTTGGATTGCGAGCATAATTCGTTCCCGAAGCATGCTTGTAATCCAAAGCACTCTTATATCAAAGCGAATTTCCCCATAAGAAATAATGGAAACTCAGATGATTCGTTCCACAACCATTTATTCATAAATCCTTCAATTTATAGTCCATATAAAAAGATTATAGCATTGTGATAGGTTATATAACCATAAAATTTCCATCCACAAATAGCCGCTTCCACAAGGGGATTGGAAGCAAAATCCAGCAGGAGCTACAGAGTATAAAAGAGAAGACAGGCGCCTCTAAGTGTAGCAATATGGTTCCATTTAATGAAGGTACAACATTTAGCAACTCACATGGTTGATGAATAAAACAGGCACATCTAAGTATGCAGGCATCCGGGGTAAAGCTGTCCACATAGACCATCTTCTGCACCACCTGCTGCTAGTCTGTAATCCTGACCGGGAAGACCACCATGCAGTAAAACGATCTCAAAGCAAGGGGCAGCATGGAAAGGATGACGTAGATGGCGGTGCGGAGGTTGGTCCTATGTGGACAGCTTTACCCCTGATGCCTGCATCCTTAGATGTGCCTGTTCCAATCATCAACCATGTGAGTTGCTAAATGTTGTACCTTCATTAAATTTAACCATATTGCTACACTTAGAGCCACCTCTCTTCTCTTTTATACTCAGCTGTGACTTGAGGCTACTTGTATATCAAGACATCGCTTGTATATCAAGACATCGCTTGTATATCAAGTCAAAATTTATTTGAAAATTTTGCTTGTCTTGCAAAGCGCTCTTAAACCAAGTTACTCTCAAACCAAGGTTTTACTGTGTATGTATATATATATATATATATATATATATATATATATATATATATATATATATATTCCAAATACAACACCATATACCCCTTACCCCTGAGATTGAAATTGAAGGATATTAGTATGTATATATTCTTAAAATACTAAAATATTAAAAATATATATGTATTACCAATTAGATAAAAAGCAATTGAGGTCAAATTCTACGTTTAATCCCTCAGGCTGTAAGGTCTTTAATTAATAAATCCATTTTCCCTCATTTTGTGAGATTCCCTGTTTAATATTTCCCCCCCTCCAGTTGGGTTTTACTCTGTCAATCCCACAAAATTTAAAACAGAGGGGTCCTTATTGTGTACCAATCTGAAAGGATTGGACAGGCTGTGTTTTCTAAAACCGTTTTTTATATTTGTTACATGTTCCCTTAAACGTACCCTTAGCTCACGAGTCGTATGACCCAAGTATTGGAGCTTGCATGGGCACTCCAAAAGGTATGTTACGTAGGTAAAATGGGTAAAAATGTCAGTCAGGGGTCCGATCTGTCCACTGCAATGTCGCAGTTCCGCGAAAAAATCGCAGATTGCCGGCATTACTAATAAAAAATGTAAAAAAAAACAATAAAAATGACATCAATCTTTCCCGTAGTTAGTAGACGCGATAACATTTGCGCAAACCAATCAAAGTACGCTTATTGCAATATTTTTATTTTTTACCAAAAATATGTAGCAGAAAACAAATTGGCCTAAAATGTTAAATTTTGATTTTTAAATGTACAGTATTTCCTTTTGAGAACGTCATATAGCAGTATGGAAAAAATATATTTTTTTTTTTTTCAAAATAGTCGTCCTTTTTTTGTTTATAGCGCAAAAAATAAAATCGCACAGGTTATCAAATACCACCAAAAGAAAGCTCTGTTTATGGGGAAAAAAAGGACATCAATTTTATTTGGGTACAGCGTCGCACGACCGCGCAATTGTCCGTTAAAGTAACGCAGTGCCGAATCGCAAAATAGGGCCTGGTCAGGAAGGGGGTAAAATCTTCTGGAGCTGAAGTGGTTAAAGTGATCCTGTTGCTTTGCCCAATGTAGACAAAACCCAGATTGATTTTACTGTCTGAATCAAGCTCAGCCTAGTATCGCAATCACATTATACTAGAAGAAAATGACAATGCTTTCTATGAGAAACACAGTCCCCATGCCTCAGCCTGACAAATAGACATGAAGCCGGGTCAGTTTTGTACTTCTTCTTAGCTACTCCATCCCTTCCTTCTACTTCTGGTGTGGGAAATGTCTGTACACGGATGCATGGTTTAAATGGTGTGAGATTTGCCAGTTGATCTCTTATTGCCAGGAATGAACCTAATGAATGCATTTAGTGAATTCTGCAGTCCTTTGGTGTAAAACACCTTCTTCTTTTAAAAGCACAGCCTGTTTTTTTTTATTTTATATTTTTAACAACTGCTCTTTTTCTAAATTACCAGAAAAATATTATTGCACATAAAACCAGAGAGAATATTCTGGAAGTAAGTTTCCTTAAACATTCCATAATTCAGATTAAGTTTACATCAACGCTAATGGCTTGTGTAAGCTCATCACAATGGCCTTAATAGAGCTGTTTCCTATTGTTTGCTTTCAACGGCTGTGCACTCATGAGAGCCTGGTAAAATGTCAGACTCTGTCCCCGTTATAACTGTGCATCTCATCTGGTAATTTAGGGAAGCCCCCTGCTGTGCTGTTCAATTGCCAATCATAATTACAGCTGTGACTTCAACCACATTTCTTCCTGGCTCTCAATTAAAATGCAATTTAATTACTGACATCTAGCATGTTCTTCATTTTAATCATATTTTCACCATTTATTGATTACCACCACCTGCTACCAGCATTTGAACTTCACAGTAACATTTTCTGTAGTGTTCTATTCCCCAGCTGCAGCGTATTGTTAAAGTTTATAAATGTTTAGTATAAGCTGATGAAGATGGGGTGTGTTTATTGGGGGTTGAGGTTGTGCAGAATAAAGTGAACCTGCCAACTGTTTTAAATATTTAAATGTATTATCTTAGAGCAGATACCACAATAATGTTTTTACTTATGTATTCTTCTGTTAACTACCTAAGTAGTTTCTTGCTGTACCCTAAAGTGACCTGCTCATCTCAAGCCAATAAATCCCATTTTCTTAGAAATCTTTCAGTGGTTTTACTTTAACCTCTTCACTCTTCAAAAACTAAAAGAATGCATTGCTCCAGCATAGACCTTAAAGCTCTGAATGGTTTCATGTGAATTCAAAAGGTTCCTATGAAATCCACCAAGTCCGCCTTAGCCTTCTTCTATCAGTGAGATTTTTTAGTCCTCTGTGGACATCAAGAATGTGTACTTGCCTGCAGAGGAGTATTTAGGTTTTGTGCTGCCCTAGGCCTGACTAAACTTGGGCACCCCTAATTTAAATATGACCCACCCCGTCCTGGAAAGGCCACACCCTTTCCTGTTTATGACCCACCCTGTCATCTGTAAACCACAATCACAGTCTATCAGTGCCCATCAGTAAAGCCTCATCAGTTCCCATAAGTTCCGCTACATCAGTGCCCATCAGTGCAGCCTCATTACTACCCATCAGTGCAGCATATCAGTGCATCATATCAGTGCTGCCTTATCAGTGCAGCCCTATCAATGCAGCTTATCAGTCCTGCCTCATCAGTGGCCATCAGTGGATTCTATTAGTGCCCATCAGGGCAGCATATCAGTGCAGCTCCATCAGCTTTTTTGCTGCCCCCCAGCAAAGTGCTGCTCTAGGCCTGGGCCTTGTTGGCCTAGGCCAAGATACAGCACTGGTTGCCTGTCCCTCCTTTTTTTCCAGGCCATCAACGCTACCTTTTGTTTTGCTGTGGACACTTAAAATTATCAATTTGCAGCCCTACCATTTTTGTCTGTTGTTTGCACCCTAAGTGTTCACCAGGGTTCTGGTTCCTGTGCTGGTCTCACTATGCTTGCAGGGAATTGCCATTTTACATACATAGACAACCTCTTATTATGGGAACAGTCAGCCCAAACTCTAACTGTCAATGTAGACAATCCTTAGAAAGGAGGGTTTGGTGCCTCAAGTCAAAGCATGGGACTTTAAAGGGCTAACACATTAAATCATAGCTTAAATGTAATAAAAAAATAATATTTATTATTACATTTAAGCTAGGATTCAATGTGTTAGCCCTTTAAAGTCCCATACTTTGACTTGAGGCACCAAACCCTCCTTTCTAAATATTTTCGGGATGATGGCTAAACCGAACTAAAATTCTTTGGGAATCGCACACCTACAAAAAATGTAGACAATCCTAACCTTTAACTTAACACATACAGTAGCATTTCCTATCTGGATCTCATTGTAGACACAGCTCAGACACAGCTCAGGCAAGAGTTTTTTTCTTCCTCACAGAAAGCTTTAGATATGCTACTCCTAGATTAAAGCCCTGCAAACCCAGGCTATGTTCAGTAGAAACCGGTGGACATTCGGCCCATATGTAATGCAGCCAGTCCAACAAAAGCCCCCTGTCGAAGGGGCATGACCAAAAAAGGTCTGCCCACCATCTCCCGATCAATGCTCTCAGCCGATTAGTGCTCTCAGAACACAATAGAGCAGCGGGGGAGATTACTGTACTAACATCAGATTTTTAGTACAGGGGTTCTGACCTAAGCTGTCAGTTTTCTTTTTTTTGTTCAGCCTGCTGGGTTGAAAAAAAAATCAAACATTGCAGTGTGTATGGGGCCCAGTCCATGGGCTGACCAGCTCTGCAATTCTGTGTGAGAGTTCTTGGCTTGATTGTAGCGTCCTTTGTGGCAATTTAATTTGCTCAGTTCCACTCCAGACCCTTACAGCACATTATTCTGTCATCCTGGGACCAATTGGTTCTTTCTCTGAAGAATCATTTCACCTGACACCCGAGACCAGACTTTCTCTGGTTTGGATTTGTATTTCCACACCCATTTATGTTTCCAGGTAATTTATTGTTTTGTTGCCTCTTGGGAAAAAAATCTTCCTTTTATTAAAAAAAAAAATGATATGCAGATAGGGATGTGGCCGTCCTCCTCTGGGCTGTGCATGATCCTCAACAAGCAAGCCATGTATGATCAACTCACCAGTGCTTACAAGATAATAAATACATATTATTGAACAAAAGATAAGCTCTATTTTGTTCTGTGTTTTTCTTCTAGGCCTCAATTTCATAGATAATACTGAATCTTCATTAGTTTTATGTATTTTCTTTTTTTTTTTCTTCGTGTGTATTTGGACTTTCAGATGTATTAAGGCAATTTACTGTAGTATATATAACCATAATATCCTTAGTGTTATTTCTTTCCCGGTAACCCAATAACTTCCACCCACAGCTGAATCCCATGGGCAGGAATCTAGTTAGAAAAGATAAATCTCCGATAATAAGTTTCAACAGTAATTTAGTGCTTGCTTGCTTCTTGCATCAGGAAAAAAAAAGGGATTATAACTGCCAAGATGCCTATGGTTTTTTCTTTGCACGTGAAAGAGTTTATACTTGGTGCTGTGAGGTTTAAAGATGTTGGAAAAAACATTTTGTTTGAAAACCTTATTTTACCGCAGTTGTTTTCCCCAATAAGCTAGTGACAAATGTATTTATATGTGCCTCCTCTGTAGTCTACACCCTCCTGGCTACGCCTGCCATTACAGCCCCATCAATTTTTGCTGGATTTTCTCTAATCCTCTCCAGCCTTTGCACACCACCCCATAAAGGTCTAGGGCAGTGATGGCAAACTTTGGCACCGCAGATGTTTTGGAACTACATTTCCCATGATACTCAACTGCATTGTAGAGTGCATGAGCATCATGGGAAATGTAGTTCCAAAACATCTGGGGTCTAGAGGCACTAATCTGCAGGTGCTGCCAGGATAGTAAAGCCTCGCACTAATGGATGTAAGCATTTAACAGAGACATGACTGTTGGATTGAGGTAAGTATGCATCTGTGGAGGGAGCATTAGGTTAGGTCAGATGAAGAGGAAAAAATAAAAATAAACTTTGTTTTAGAATGCACTTATTATTTAGGAATGTGTAAATGGTTTTAAAGCCAAGTATAGGATAATAAAAAAAAATAATAATACTCACTCACCTACTGAAGGTGGATGCAGCATCGGTCATTAAAATAATTAACCTTTGAGAGGAAGTAAACTTCCTTTCCTGACTTTTACTTATAGGTAAGCCTAAAACAAGGTTTACCTATAGGTAGTGTAAATATCTCCTAAACGTGCACTGTTTAGGAGATATCTACATTACATGCAGCCAGTGACACTACTGGCGCATGCGCTCTGAAGGAATGGCCACCTGTGCCGTTCCTTCCGAGCTCTGTGCCGTAAACGTCACCTCCCCCGCGCATGCATGGGAGTGACGTCGTAGCGGCTCCGGCCAGTCACAGAGTCAGAACCCGGAAGCAAGACTGATGAAGATAGAATCGGCTGCAGCGCTGACATCCCGACACTGGAACCAATTTGTTTTAAGGTAAGTTTCACATAATGTGCTATTATGCGATACACCTAGCACAATTATGACTAGGGATGGGTGAACGGTTCGGTCCAAGCATGATTTTGGGCTGAACATTGGCTGTTCGAGAAACACCCGAATTATCGGGACATTCGGGACATTGTTCGGCCTGCTGAATGACCACAATGCACTGCGCTGCCGCACAGTACATTGGAAGCCCTGATTGGCTGAAGCAATAAAAGCTTTGCCCAATCAGGGCATAGAGCACTGTCAGAGCTATGATTGGAGAAAGGAATGATGACTCTATCCAACCATGGCTCAGTCCCACCTCACACTATAAAAGTATTCTTTCACTGTGTAGTGTGATATCGGCGTGGAGAGCGATAGAACAGAGCTCTGTTCAGTGCTATTGCACGTTTAACGCAGTATATTTCTGTGTATCAGTGCAGTTTTACTGCAGTATATTGTAGTGTGTCGGTGGGGTGTGTCTGTGTAGTGAGTACTCAGGTTAAAGTGCACCAAACACCATTTTCTATTGATGAAAGTGCATCCACATACATATTTACACATCTTTATTGCATTTTGTTAACAAGCACCTTCCCATCATGTCTGGGAGGCCAACAAGGAAAGGCAGATGTTCCCATGGCACTGTGAGGGGGCCAGCAGCGTATATGTCCACAGGCAAAGGTGGACGTAGGGCAGGGCATAATTTCCTCTTTTTTTAGTAAGGTGCCCGTGCTATCCAGTCACAGCAGAGGAGGTAGTGGACTGGCTTACTAAACCATCTTCCTCCTTCTCATCCTCCGTCACCCAAGCAGATACTAGTGCGCAGTCCACTGCAGCTGCACCGAGTGGCTAAATCTGCCTCCTTGTCAACATCTATCTTGTCTACCTGCCATAGCCCCAGCATCAGGCATGGAGGAATCAGCTATTTCAGGAATCGGGAGTTATTTGAACACAGTGTCAGCCTCTTGCTCCTTGACGATGCACAGCTATTACTTGATTCAGATGTTGGTTCTGAGGTTGAGGAAGGTAGGAACATCAGTCTACAGAGAGGGAAGAACATGGTACATAAATTGGCAGCCATGTTCCCCCAGCCGCAGCGTATTGCTAAGTTGTCTTCAGTGACCAATTTTACACCTGTTACTTCTATCCAAAGACTGTGGAAGAGACACCATAATTTATCCAGAAAATCTCTAATCTTTTTCCCAGTACACTTCATTGTGGCCTCATACAGACTGGCTCCCCAACCCGTTATTTACAAAATAAAGAAAGCTTGCAGAGAAAATGTAATTTTTTTTTTTGCTTTATAAATGCAACTATTTCTGCAGCAGATTCTATACACAGTACAGATGTGCCACTTTACAGGTAGACTAAGAGGACCCCCCAGGCACTATATTGAAATGATTCATTTTTATTGTTATTTCTCATTTTGATGGTTTCACTTTTAAGCGTCAGTCAATCACTGCTCATTTAAAAATGCTTTTTAAAAACTTTTTTTTCATTGATACATGTCCCCCAGGGCAGTACCTGGACCCCCCATAACCATTGTATGCCTAACTACTTGCATATAAGCATTGAAAATGGGCACTTTTAATTTTTCCAGTTCAGGTCCCAAAGACTTCAATGGGGTTCATTATTCGGTTCCGAACTTTAACGATGTTCCAAAGTTCTGGTGCGAACCGAACAGGGGGTTGTTCGACCCATCTCTAATTATGACTTTACCTTGCAGAAAAAAAAAAGGCCAGCAGTATATAACCGCTTTTAAGCGGGGCTCCTGACTTTTAATATTAGGACACTTACCTTACAAATCCATCAGTGTCTTCACCCGAGCCGATTTTTCAGTCTGCACTCGGGTGCTGCCGCCACCACATCAGGTAAGGGAAACTGGCAGCGAAGCCTGGTGGCTTCACAGCCAGATCCCTTGGACCTTGTTTGTGCACTTGTGCTCGGTTATGTTGAAACAGGAAGGGGCCATCTCCAAACTGTTCCCACAAAGTTGGGAGTATGAAATTGTCCAAAATGTCTTGGTATGCTGAAAATCCTTAGAAGTTCCCTTCACTGGAACTAAGGGGCCAAGCCCAACCCCTGAAAAACAACCTCACACCATAATGCCCCCTCTACCAAATGATTTGGAGCAGAGACTAACAGCCAGGCCTTCTCATCCACATCAGTGCCTGACCTCACAAATGCTCTTCTGGAAGAATGGTCAAACACCTACACCTTGTAGACCGCCTTCCTAGAAGATTAGAAGCTGTTAAACTGTAGCTCCAAAGGGTGGGCCAACTCAATATTGAACCCTACAGAGTAAGATTGGGATGCCATTAAAGTTAGTGGAAAGACAGGCAGCCCAATACTTTTGGTAATATAGTGTATGTGCTGGAACTGGAGGAAGTCCAGAGAAGGTCAACAGAACTAATAAAGGGACTGGAGGACCTCAGTTACAGGGAACAACTACAAGCATTAAACTTATTCTCCCTGGAGAAGAGACGCTTGAGAGGAGACATTATGGCAATATACAAATCTATTCAGTTTTAAGTCACTTAAGAAGACATGTGGCCACTCAATGAAATTGCAGAAGTGATTAAACCTTAAACTATGTAGGGGGTTCTTTACTGTCAGAGCGGTAAGGGTGTGGAACGCCCTTCCACAATTGGTGGTGTCAGCTGGAAGTATTGATAGCTTAAAAAAACTCTTAGATGGGCATCTTAGCGAACACAATATACAGATATATGGGAAATGGTTTTGACATAAAAACACACACACTTATCCACTGCCACACAGTTTGAACTGGATGGACCGGTGTCTTTCTTTAACCTTACCAACTATGTAACTAAAAGTGTTTAATTGTCTTAATTGAACAAGCTGAAGTTAGACCAGATTTTGCACTCTCTAGTTGTAGTAAATCAACCCCACTGTTCTCACCCTCCCTGAAAAATACCATGCTTGCCATTGCTGGTGTTCTTGTGGAGACAAAATGTCTGCAGAAGATCAGCAGCACCGAGATGCACCAAAGGATGAAAAAAATTAAGCATTTTATTTAACCACCTCAAGTGGATTTCCTGATTGCAAAATCCCTGGCTGTCACAGTGGTCAGATGATTGGCAGCCCCTCCCATCTGCTCCTAATCACAGACTGACATCAAGAGCTGTCTGTGACAGCTCAGTCACTGCGTTGGGGAGTGTGTAGTGAGCATGCTCTCAGCACAAAGAACTCCGCCACTATGAGAACCTATGTGTGGCTTGTGGAATTTAGAGGCCACACATAAGCACTGTGGTTGGCAACAAATTCAAAAAAACTAAAATATGAATGATTTCTGAAACACGGTACGATAAAAAAAATCTACTTTCAGCCCACCTGACCATAACCTCTCTGGGTATACGTTCACTTTTCTTTTGAGTCTCCTTGTGAGGACTCCCTATATTTTATTACATACTACATCAATCTGAAATTGTTTGGGTCAGGGAACAGGTAGAGTAATATTTTAACTTTAAATAAAAAAAGTAGTGATGATTAAATTCTAATACTTGCTCGCAGGCTCCCATTCTGCTTCTATTTCAAAGGCTTGCCTATTATTTTTTTAATGTATTGCCGGGTTTATCCTATTTTGCATTATGTTCTTTCTAATAACACAGGCAAGTATCTTGCTGCCCTTGGCTAGTATCAGTTCATTGTGTATGAAAATGTATTTGTTATATCCCCAAATATTCAGCAGGATTATGCTTGCTGCTGCTTTAATAAAGGTATTGTGAGAGAATAATTGCAGTCAAAAAAAGCACAAAATCTGTTTTCCTTTCAGTTCTTTATGCTTTTTCCAGACAAGTAATCACTATTATAAAGGTTTAATGGTGTTTGGAATGTTTGTCCTACGGGGTGCACTGAATGACAAAATTCTTTTTACTTGTGGTAACAAGAAAATTAACTTGATTCTTGGACTGGGCTTTTATAAAAGACAATAAATAACCAACAATGACCAGTCCAATTCAGACTTTTAGATAACAGCTGAAAGTTGGGATCTGAAAGTCTGAATCTGAGTTGTTGGAACATGGGTAATATTTCTGATCGTTTTTAGTAGAACACAGGTAATATTTCTGACCGTCTTTTAGTAGATGAGCCCCAATTGCAGTGTGTTAAAAAGAAGGCCTACATAATGTAAGCAGTTGTGATCTGAGCTAATATTTTTTGGGGTTCCTGAGGCCATCCTGTGTATAGTAGATGCTGGGTACATACAATAGATTTAATGCAGCAAACATGTCTACTGTCTCCTTTCTCTGGGGTGTCAAACTCCTAAAATATTGCAATATAACATTATAACAGTTGTTTGAGTACCTTGTTTAAGGCTGAAGTTTAGTTTTTAAAAAATCCCTACAGCTTTAGTCACATCGCTTACCTGTAAAGAAGTACACTATATTGTCAAAAGTATTGGGACACCTGCCTTTACACGCACATGAACTCCGTAGTCCGTGGGGTTCAATGTTGAGTTGGCCCACCCTTTGAAGCTATAATGCTTCAACTCTTCTGGGAAGGCTGTCCACAAGGTTTAGGAGTGTGTTATTCCTCATGGAGTCTTTGGAGAACATTTTCCCACCTGACCCTCTTTTAGAGCCTGTGGGGCCCTCGGGGTCCCAACTATCCATTGATGCACTGACGGCAGTCCTGGAGTCCTATTTAAACCTGTTCACAGTCCCGATGAAAGAAGGCAAGGTGCGTCCAATTCTGGATCTCAAGGCCCTGGACTGCTTTGTGCGGGTACAGAATTTCAAAATGGAGTCAATTCGCATGATGGTGGTATTCTTGCATCAGGGGGATTTCCTTGCCTCTATCGACATCAAGGAAGCTTACTTACACATTCCAATATGTGTCTCTCACCAACACTTCCTTCGCTTTGCAGTGGGAAAGGAGCATTATCAGTTTGTGGCATTACCCTTTGGTCTCATCTCTGCTCCTCGGGTCTTCACAAAGATGTTGGCTCCGGTGCTGGCGTTGTTACGTCAGCGAGGGATCGCAGTGTTGGGCTACCTGGATGACCTTTTCCTGCGAGCAGAGTCTCCTACTGCTCTAAAGGACAGCGTGGACCTCACTATATGGACTCTGAGGGAGTTCGGCTGGCTTCTGAATTACCAGAAATCTGTTCTGGTTTCTTTTGCAAAACTGGACTATCTGGGTCTGACTCTGGACTCGGCTCTAGCCAGAGTGATCCTTCCTCTGGAGAAACTGATGGTTTCTACCTTCAAGGTGGTCCCATTCACACAGTTTCATACAAGGTCCCTACAAAGGGAGATCTTGGCGAAATGGGACAAGTGGCCAAAGTCTCTGGACAATCAAATCCAGCTGAGCCAAAAAACAAAAGGGTCTCTGATCTGGTGGCTTCACTCTCCAGCTCTTCGCCAGGGCAAATCTTTTCTCCCCCTGTATTGGACAGTGGTCACCACGGATGCCAGTCTGTCCGGGTGGGAAGGTGTCCTGGGTCGGAATTCCGCTCAGGGAGCTTGGTCACTGGAAGAGTCCAGACTCCTGATCAATGTCCTTGAACTCTTGAGCGATCAGGCGGTACCTGAATCACTGGATGGATCGCCTAAAACGTATCCAATCCGACAATGCCATGGCTGTGGCTTATGTCAATCACCAGGGTGGAACAAGAAGTGTATTGGCAGCTCTGGAGGTAGCCAGCATTGTTCGTTGGGCAGAACGTTTCGTTCTGGCCCTCTCCATGGTACACATTACAGAGGTGGAAAATTGGCAGATGGATTGTCTCAGTCGGCAGGAGTTGGACCAAGAGAGTGGTCCTTTTTATCTGGAGGTGTTTCATCAGCTGAGTCTCCGGTGGGGCCCCTTCGAGGTGGATCTGTAGGCATCTGGGCTCAACAGGAAGGTGCACAGGTTTGTGCCATGGTCATGGGATCCACTAGCGGAAGCCACAGATGCGCTGGTGACCCCCTGGGGCAAATATCGTCTGATTTACGCCTTTCCTTCCTTTCAAGCTTCTGCCGAGACTCTTGCGTAGGATCAAGGCAGAAGGAATTCCAGTCATTCTAGTCATCCCGGATTGGCTTTGCCAGTCTTGGTACACCGACCTGGTGCAGCATGTCACCAACACCCCTTGGAGACTACCTCTCAGGAGGGATCTGCTGTCCCAAAGGCCAATTTTCCATCCTGCTTCACTGTCCCTGGCTTTGACGGCTTGGCTGTTGAAAGCCAGGTGCTGAAGGATAGAGGTTTGTCTGGGTTGGTGATTCCTATACTACTGAAAGCTAGGAAGTATACTTCTAGGAAGATCTACCACCATTGTACGTGGAAAGCACACATTTCGTGGTGTGAGTCGCTTGGTGTTCACCCTCGTTCTTTTTCGGTGGCTCGGGTCTTGACCTTGCTTCAACAGGGAGTTGAGCAGAAATTGGCCTTAAGTACCATTTTAAGTTTCAGGTGTAGACCTTGGCGGTCTTCTTTCAATGACCCTTGGCCATGCACTCCCTGGTGCGTTCTTTTATTCAGGGGGTTTCACATTTGACTCCACCAGTGCAGTTCCCACTACCGCCTTGGGATCTCAACTTGGTGCTTTCAGCTTTACAGAAGCCTCCCTTTGAAAATATTTGGGAGATTCCCCTGCTTACACTATCCCTGAAGGTGGCCTTTTGGTGGCTATCCCCTCTGTGCCCAGGGTGTCTGAATTGGCGGCGTTGTCTTGTCGTTTCTCTTATTTGGTGGTCCACAAAGATAAGGTGGTTCTTCGCCTCTGTCCGTCGTTCCTTCCAAAGGTGGTCTCTGATTTCCATCTGAATGAGGACATTGTGTTGCCTTCCCTGTGTCCCAGGCCAGAATATCCTTAGAAAATGCGTTGCATTCCTTGGATATGGTTTGGGCTGTTCTGGTGTGCCAGTCTTTTAGGAAGTCAGACTCGCTTTTTTGTCCGCAAGGTTTCTCCAGGCTGCTGTTTAGGGGGCTTGTTCCCTCTTTGGGGGGTGTAATGTTTTTTTTCAGATGGGCTCCAGTTGTTTTGGTTGAGCTCCTGTTACCTGGTTGGCTATGGTTTTGCCTCTGGAATTTTTTCTTGCTATTCCCACCTCTCATGTTTGACACTGCTTTGGGATGTCCCAAATGTTAGGAAGATCAGGAGCTGTGTCCGTCAAACTAAAGAGAAAACGGGATTTTTGACTTGCCATAAAATCTATTTCTCTGATGTTCATTGACGAACACCGCACCCACCCCTCTATAGAGTAGAGTTGTATTCTGACACTGTAACAAAACCTGAGTACCTATAGCAGAGAGGGAGAGTATACCTCCTGGGACTGTCCATAGGCATAGTCAAGTTATTTTTCTGCCTAGTGTCCTACTCCGGTAGGGGGCAGTATAATCCAATGGTTAAGAAGATCAGGAGCTGTCTGTCAATGAACATCAGAGAAATGGATTTTACGGTAAGTCAAAAATCCAATTTTTGGTAATATGCTCCTAAAGGGAAATAATATCTACAGATATACAGATCCTGCAACTTTGCTCATTAGAACCCTCCAAGTACAGCAGCTGATTGAGAATTGATAAAATCCCTCCCATTCACATTCATTTTGCACATAGATACCGAAAAACAGATATTTTTTCAGAATAACAAAAGGTAGGAATCTACAACATTTATTAAAATCCTTCCATTGTGCATAGATCCCCCAGAGGGTAATGTTTTTTTCTCAACAAAAGTGGAATTATTCTTTAAGCAGTATATACACCTTTTTACTTTGTTGGATATATCTACTTGTGCCTTTAAACCAGGGTCTCCAAACTTTCTTAACAAAGGGCCAGTCTACTGTCCTTTTAGGCTTTAGGGAGCCTGACTGTGGCCTGTGGGAGTAGAAAATGTCTTGGCATCAGTGGGATTAATGCCTCAGGTTTCACGGTCAGTGGGAGAAAAGAAAAAGAACCTCAGCATTGGTATTGGTGGGAGGAATAATGCCCCGTCTATGCTATCAGTAGCAGTAGTTACATAGTTAGTGAGGTTAAATAAAGACACCAGTCCATCCAGTTCAACCTATGATGTGTGTGTGTGTTTGCTTTTAACCGTACATTGTATATCCCTGTATGTTGTGGTCTCTAAGGTGCCCATCTAACAGTTTTTTGAAACTATCAATGCTCCCTGCTGATACGACTGCTTGGGGAAGAGAATTCCACATCCTTACTGCTCTTACAGTGAAGAACCCCTTACGCATTTTAAGGTTAAACCGCCTTTCCTCTAGTTTTAGTGAGTGGCCACGTGTCTTATTGCATCTCCTTTCTCTGAATAGTTTGTTCCTTATGCTAGGGTCGCTAGTACAGTATTTGAACATTGATATCATATCCCCCCTCAGTCGTCTCTTCTCCAGAGAGACTAGGTTCAGTGCTTGTAGTCTTTCCTCATAGCTGATGTCCTCCATTCCCCTAATTATTTTTGTTGCCCTTCTCTGGACTCTTTCCAGTTCCAGCACATCCTTCCTGAGGACCAGTGCCCAGAACTGGACAGCATACTCCAGATGTGGCTGGACCAGAGTCTTGTAGAGTGGGAGAATAATCTCTTTATTTCTGGAGTGAATCCCCTTTTTTATACATCCCAGTATTCTGTTGGCTTTACTTGCAGCGGCTTGGCATTGCATGCCACTGCCAAGCCTGTTGTCTACCAGTACCCCCAAGTCTTTTTCCATCCTAGACTCACCCAGAGGCTCCCCCCCTAGTGAGTAGCTTGCTTTCTGGTTTTTGGCCCCCAAGTGCATTACTTTACATTTTTCAACATTAAACCTCATCTGCCATCTGCCAATGAATAAATTAAACAGGATTGGTCCCAGGACAGAACCCTGGGGGACCCCACTTTCCACACCCGCCCAATCCGAGTACTCCCCATTAATCACCACCCTCTGAACTCTCCCCTGGAGCCAGTTCTCTATCCAGGTACTCACCTTATGGTCCATACCTACCTTCCTTAGTTTGTACAGTAAGCGTTTGTGGGGAACGGTGTCAAAGGCCTTTGCAAAGTCCAGATACACCACATCCACAGGCTTTCCTTTATCTAGGTGGCAGCTCACTTCATCGTAGAAGGTTAATAGATTGGTTTGGCAAGAACAATTTTTCATAAATCCATGCTGATTGCTACTAATAATACAGTTTTCATTACTAAAGTCTTGTATGTGGTCCCTTAACCACCTTGGCGGTAATCCCGAGCGTGACTCGGGGTTGATTTTTCATATCAGGAGCGGTAACCCCGAGTCATGCTCCGGGTGGATTGCAGAGAGCGCAGCGGTGTTCTCTTACCTTATCCTGGCGATCCAGCGATGATCTCTCATTGCTGTGACCGCCAGCCAAAAGTCCTGCCGCTCCTCCGTACCTCCGTCGGTGTGATCACTTCCTAGTTCCGTTCCCTGCAGCAGCAATGCTACATGGGAGCGGAACTAGGGAAGGAAATTCAAAAAAAAAAAAAAAAAAAAAAGGTTGCACAAAACACATTTTATATTATATTATATTATATATATATATATATATATATATATACACCGGTGTGTGTGTGTGTATATATATATATATATATATATATATATATATATATATATATATGCTATATAAAATTATATTATTGATTCAATTATAATTCATGCGTTATATATATAACGCATGAATTATATATATATATATATATACACACACACACACATATATCTATATATAATATATAATGCATGAATTATAATCTAATCAATAATATAATTTTATTATATATATTATATATTAAATAATAAAATAATATTATTGATTCGATTATAATTCACGTGTTCAAATTTATCACATCTGGGATGTCTACTAGAGTCTTGTTTTGGTCAGGTTTAAGTCAGTAATTACTAAGAATTGTAGGCCTATAATACATAACGCCAAATTTCCATGAAAACAATTGTACCGCTTTTGGTATGTAATTCCTGACATAATCATACCGCCAGGGAGGTTAACATCCCCTCCAAAATCTTGCAAACTACAGATGTTAGGCTGACCGGCCTATAGTTCCCCTGGATACACCTCGGCCCCTTTTTAAATATTGGTACCACGTTGGCTTTTTTCCAATCAGCTGGCACCATACCCGTCTGTAAACTATCCTTAAAGATCAAGAATAATGGTCTGGCAATCACCTGGCTGAGCTCTTTAAGAACCCTCGGGTGCAAGCCATCCGGTCCCGGTGATTTATTTATGTTAAGTTTCTCTAGTTTAGTTCTAAGTCTATCTTCTGTTACCATGGCGGTACTTCCTGAGGTGTATTATTTAGTTTGGCCTTACAAGCTAGGTTCGTGTAGCCCTCCGATTCTTTTGTGAAGACTGAAGAGAAGAAATTATTTAACACTTCCGCCTTTTCTCTGTCCTCAGTGGCCATATTTCCTTTGTCATCTTTTAATGGGCCAATGTGTTCTGGCCTCGCTTTCTTACTGTTTATATACTTAAAGAACTTCTTGGGGTTCTTTTTACTCTCCTCCGCTATATGTCTCTCGTGTTCTATTTTAGCCGCCCTGATTTCGTCTTTACATTTCTTATTACACTCTTTGTAATGCTTAAATGCTGCCAATGACCCCTCAGTCTTGTATTTTTTGAAGGCCTTTTCTTTAGCACTAATATACATTTTTATGTTGGAGTTTAGCCACCCAGGGTTTAATTTTGCTCTTTTAAATTTATTTCCCTTTGGAATGCACTGGTCAATCCCCTTGTTAAGTTATGCTCCACAGCTGGTATCAGTAAGAGGAATACTGCCTTGTATCAGTCAGTGGAATAGTGCCTCAATGCTAGCAAAGGGTCACTTGTGGCCTGTGGGGCTCAGTTTGTAGATTCCTGGTCTACAAGAAGCCTGAAAAAAAAAAAAAAAACATAAATAAAATTACTAAACTATGTATGTGCTGCCCCTTACCCTTGGAGACCCAAGACTGCCTTACTGTAAATAAACTTTTGCCCAGGACTATGAAAATCTGGACCATTTTGCATAAATTGGAATTATTGTTAACTGAACTGTGTGATGGCAATAGGTATCCTCCTATGAATACTGGATACAGTTTACACAAATAAATATGCTCCATTTAAACACTACTATTCAGCATCATAATTGGCGCTGTGTCGACTCTAGTCTGTTTCATAACTCCTTTCCAGTGCGTGTAAAAAAAAAAATATATACAGATATGAATTTTTCAATACCCCAGAGCATCTTATTATTTTACAGAGAAATGTAACATTAGCATATCTTATTATTATTTACATCTCACTAGATGGCAATCTCTTCTATAAATGTGTGTATATGTATTTTTTTATGTTAACAGTCAGATCAGTAATTTCCCATTACCCACACTAAAAATGGCCTACTGATGCTCTTTTAATGAAGTATTTAAATTGGCATGAAAAGAAAGATATTTATTTAAAATATGATATTGTAATGGTGATTATCTCTTTAATTATATGCACACAAAAAAGAGAAGATGTAAATTTGCATCTGCTGTTTTATATAACAATATTCTAATGCTTGTTAACTGTTCCTATAAATATTTTTTATTTGGTTATAATGTATGTTGCCCAATTAACAGACTACTAGTCTACCTTCAAAGTACAGCTGCAAGAAAAAGTATGTGAACCCTTTGGAATGATATGGATTTCTGCACAAATTGGTCATAAAATGTGATCTGATCATCATCTAAGTCACAACAATAGACAATACCAGTCTACTTAAATAAATAACACACAAAGAATGAAATGTTGCCATGTTTTATTGAACACATCATGTAAACATTCACAGTGCAGGTGGAAAAAGTATGTGAACCCCTAGACTAATGACATCTCCAAGAGCTAATTGGAGTGAGATGTCAGCCAACTGGAGTCCAATCAATGAGATGAGATTGGAGGTGTTGGTTACAGCGGCCCTGCCCTATAAAAAACACACACCAGTTCTGGGTTTGCTTTTCACAAGAAGCATTGCCTGATGTAAATGATGCCTCGCACAAAAGAGCTGTCAGAAGACCTACGATTAAGAATTGTTGACTTACATAAAGCTGGAAAGGGTTATAAAAGTATCTCCAAAAGCCTTGCTGTTCATCAGTCCACGGTAGGACAAATTGTCTATATATGGAAAAAGTTCAGCACTGCTGCTACTCTCCCTAGGAGTGTCCGTCCTGTACAGATGACTGCAAGAGCACAGCGCAGACTGCTCAATGAGGTGAAGAAGAATCCTAGAGTGTCAGCTAAAGACTTACAAAAGTCACTGGCAAATGCTAACATCCCTGTTAGCGAATCTACAATATGTAAAACACTAAACAAGAATAGATTTCATGGGAGGATACCACAGAGGAAGCCACTGCAGTCCAAACAAAACATTGCTGCACGTTTACAGTTTGCACAAGAGCACCTGGATGTTCCCCAGCAGTACTGGAAAAATATTCTGTGGACAGATGAAACCAAAGTTGAGTTGTTTGGAAGAAACACACAACACTATGTGTGGCGAAAAAAAGGCACAGCACACCAACATCAAAACCTCATCCCAACTGTAAAGTATGGTGGTGGGGGCATCATGGTTTAGGGCTACTTTGCTGTGTCAGGGCCTAAACGGATTGCTATCATCGAAGGAAAAATTAATTCACAAGTTTATCAAGACATTTTGCAGGAGAACTTAAGGCCATCTGTCTACCAGCTGAAGCTCAACAGAAAATGGGTGTTGCAACAGGACAATGACCCAAAGCATAGAAGTGAATCAACAACAGAATGGCTTAAACAGAAGAAAATACGCTTTCTGAAGTGGCCCAGTCCTGACCTCAACCCGATTGAGATGCTGTGGCATGACCTCAAGAAAGCGATTCACACCAGACATCCCAAGAATATTGCGGAACTGAAACCGTTCTGTAAAGAGGAATGGTCAAGAATTACTCCTGACCGTTGTGCACGTCTGAACTGCAACTACAGGAAATGTTTGGTTGAAATTATTGCTGCCAAAGGAGGCTCAACCAATTATTAAATCCAAGGGTTCACATACTTTTTCCACCTGCACTGTGAATGTTTACATGGTGTGTTCAATAAAAACATGGCAACATTTCATTCTTTGTGTGTTATTAGTTTAAGCAGACTGTGACTGTCTATTGTTGTGACTTAGATCAGGCCTCGACAAAACCCGGTCGCATTTGCGACTAGAATTAGTAACCTGGCGCCTGGGGTGCCCTGCAGAAGGTGTCCTGTCATTGTTGCACGGACTTCCGCGCACGAAGTGCACGGACTTCCGGGCCGTCCGAAAATTGAGGCCCCGGCTTTTCGGCCTACTTGAAATGAGAGGCTTCCAATGGGGAACTGGCGCCCTCTTGTGGTGGCCGGGAGTAATGATTGTTGTAATTACTGTTTCCACTGCCTGTTTGTTCACAATGCCATCTCCCTGTCCAGTTAGTTACCTTTGACAGGGAGTGTGGTTATTTATTATTAATTTAATTTATTTTTTAAATGTAAAAACTAAATAATATTTTCTTTTTTTTTTTTTATTATTAAAAAAAATATATATATATTTTCTTTCCAATTACTATTATTATTAATATAATATAATCTTTTTTTTTTTTTTTTTTTTTGTTCCTCATCGCCATGCCACAGCCGAAGGCCCCTTTCACACGGGCTGTCTGATCAGGTCCGCCTGTCAGTTTTTCAGGCAGACCTGATCGGACCCTTCATTCTCCTCTATGGAGCAGTAATCTGCCGCCATCTGATCCTGTCCGCCAAAAGCAGACGGATGGTGGTTCTATTTTCTATCCATCCCGTGGATCGGATCAGATGGCATCGGATGGTAAGAGACAGACAGTCTGTTTTCATCCAATTGCGCTAGAGGAGAGTGGGGTTCTAGTCGTATTTATGTGTAAATTTAGTATCCATTTTATTAAATAAAGCTTGGTTGTTAGTTTAAAAAAAAAAAAAACTGGCTCCTAACTTTTTTAGCTGGCTCCTAGATTTCAGGAAAATTTGTCAAGCCCTGACTTAAAATGTGATCGGATCATCATCTATGACCAATTTGTGCAGAAATTCATATCATTCCAAAGGGTTTACATACTTTTTCTTGCAGCTGTATCTGTAAACCCTTACAATAATTTCTCGTATTCACTACCTGTTGATACTGCCAGAAATCCATGAGTTCCTAATTTGTTCTAGTGAGCTAAAAATAACAGCAAAAAAATCTCAAACCTTGGTATTAGCCCTGCTTAGATCATCTCTGTTGGTTACAGAACACCTCCCTCATATTTTTTGAAAAGCTGGAGTTGTTCTGTAGCCCTAATATACTTCCTGTCCTGGAGTAAAAACACTGCTCCTCCGTAGATAAAGTACATTAAGGGAGTGTTATCACCCTGAGACAGGAATTGTATTACTGGCAGGGTTACCTAAATAAAGGAATAAAAGCCATAAAAGTAAAAAGAAATGCAGCCACATCAAACGACCAGTAAGCGTAAATATTCAATTTTTGTTTTGGGTTTAGATACTCTTTTTAAAATGGAACTTTACCCATAGCAACTTAATTCTTGCTGGAGGCCCCAAACAGCAGTAAATCATAAAGTGGAATTAAACACATTGGTTTAACGGTTTCAAAAAAACGTTCCATTCCTGGAATTCTGATTCTGAATTGCTAACTGTCATATTTGCTTGTGTCCTCAACCAAACTGTCAAACCATCAAATGGCTGGTGTTATAGCTGACCACATGTGCAGCATCATGGCAGTTGCAGTTTACAGAAGCAGCGTCCTTGGCTGTAAAGGATAGGAGGGTATAAATCTGCTTTAACCACTTTACTACCGGAGGATTTTGCTGTCTTACGTCCAGGCCACTTTTTGTGATTCGGCGCTGTGCGAATTTAACTGACAATTGCGCGGTCGTGCGACGCCGTACCCAACCGAAATTTACGTCCTTTTTTCCCACAAACAGAGCTTTCTTTTGGTGGTATTTGATCACCTGTGCGATGTTTACTTTTTGCGCTATAAACAAAAAAATAGAGTAAATTTTGAAAAAATAACACTATTTTTCACATTTTTTTTTATATGAAATTCCCCCCCAAAAAATGTAAAAATCTAATTTTTTTTAAATTTTTGGCCAATTTGTTTTCTGCTACCTATGTTTGGTAAAAAAAAATCACAATAAGTGTATTTTGATTGGTTTGCGCAAAAGTTATTGCGTTTACTAACTAAGGGAAAGATTTCTGTCATTTTTAGTGTTTTTTTTTTTAACGCGGTGATCTGCGATTTTTTTTTTTTTTTTTTTTTTTGCGGGACAGATCGGACCCTTGACTGACATTTTTGACACTTTTGAGGGTACCAGTGACATTTCTATAGTAATCGGTGCTATAAATATGCACTGTTACTGTAAAAATGACACTGGCAGGGAAGGGGTTAACTTTATTGGAGAGGGAGGGGCTAATGTATGCCTGGTGCTTACTAACGTGTGTGGGAGGAGGTGACTGAGTGACACAGGGACAGATCGCATGTTCAGCTATGCTGAACACTGCAATCTGTCACTCCTTGTCACTTAGGAGATCCGCCCGCTCTGTTTACACAAGCGGGCGGATCTCCAAACTCGATTCCCCGATGATCGGGGAAGAGCAGCGGCGATCGCCGCCGCTCCTCCCCTGGCCCGACTCCCGCTGTGACTGAAAAGCGCCACCTACAGGGGGAGGAGTCCAGTGACATAGGTCTACGTTGCTGGACGGAATCGAGCCACTTTGCCGCAGTACAGTCAACGTGACTGGTCGGCAAGTGGTTAAGGGTGTCAGCAGATTGGCCTTTACAAACTCAGCAGTGCCTAAAATGGAAGAGCAACTAAGCATGTGCAGAGCAGGGTTAGACCGTGTATTACTGGATCTTAAACAATATAGGCACTTATTTTTTAATGTTTTTACATTGCTATACCTGCAAAAGGGGCCAGCCTGAAGTGATC
Organism: Pelophylax lessonae; assembly: GCF_965119305.1. NCBI lineage: Eukaryota > Metazoa > Chordata > Amphibia > Anura > Ranidae > Pelophylax > Pelophylax lessonae. Next base: position 62,500,771 of record NC_138776.1, read on the forward strand.
TAGCAGGACTTGATTTTCCGACTAAAGTTCCACTTTAAAGGGGAACTAAACCCCTCCTATCCTTTTCAGCCATGGAAGCTGCCATCTTAGCCTTTGTTTGATTTGCAACATCCATGATGCTGTTGGTAACCACTTCCATACCGCCTCATTGAAAAATGATGGCGGCAGGAAGGCTTTACCGATCCGGGCAGACGTCATATGACGGCGGCCCGCTCTCCCCGCGGGGGCGCGCAGCGCGGTGATCGAGATTGAGTTTTGTCCCCCGGACATAGCCCAATCCCCGATCAAGGAAAACAGCCAATGAAATTGGCTGTTTACCACATGATCGGCTGTGTCAATCACAGCCGATCACATGAGTGCCTCCAGCGCGAGCTGGTCGTTCTCTCCTCAATGCGCAGCGATCGGGGACGAGGCTCGTCCCTTGGACAGAGCCCATCCCCGATCTAGGTAAAGAGCCAATGAAATTGGCTTTTTACCACGTGACCGGCTGTCAATCCTAGCTGGTCACAGAGTGTCAACAGAGAACACGGTAACTAGCTGTCACCGTGTCCTCCTCCTCACACACTGATCCTGTGTGAGGAAGAGAGTGTGGTAACAGCTAGTTGCCGATTACAGTGCACCCCAAAACACACTGATTGCCCCCCCAATAAAGAGGACCTGTCACTAGCCCATCAGAGTACCCGAGTACCAGTCACCAACCCATCAGAGTACCCGAGTACCTGTCACCAGCCCATCAGAGTACCCGAGTACCTGTCACCAGCCCATCAGGTACTCTGATGACAGGTACTCGGGTACTCTGATGGGCTGGTGACAGGTACTCGGGTACTCTGATGACAGGTACTTGGGTACTCTGATGACAGGTACTTGGGTACTCTGATGACAGGTACTCGGGTACTCTAATGGGCAGGTGACAGGTACTTGGGTACTCTGATGGGCTGGAGACAGGTACTCAGGTACACTGACGAAAGGTACTCAGATACTCTGATGACAGGTATTTGGGTACTTTGAGTACCTGTCATCAGAGTACCCGAGTACCTGTCTCCAGCCCAGAGTGCCCGAGTACCTATCTGCACCCCGTCAGATTACCTGAGTACCTGTCTCTAGCCCATCAGAATACCCGAGTACCTTTCTGAAGCTCATCAGAGTACCCGAGTACCTTTCTGAAGCCGATCAGTGTACCGGAGTACCTGTCTGCAGCCCATGCCTCCTAGATTATGTGTTGGGGTGTTTGCTTTCCAAAATGGGGTCATTTTGTGGGGGTTTCCATTGTCCTGGGTTTCCAGGGCCTTCAAAAGTGTGATAGGTTGTAATGAAATTATATGTGTAATTTATGCTCCTAGAACACCTGACGGTGCTCCTTGCATGTTGGGCCTTTGTATGTGGCTATGCTGTGACAAAGTCCCACATATCTGGTATCGCTATACTCAGGAGGAGTAGTAGAATGTATTTTAGGGTGTAATTTTTGCTATGTACATGCTATGTGTTAGAGATATCCTATAAATTGACAACTTTGTGTAAAAAAAAAAATGCGTTTCCATTTTCTTTCCACATTTTCTAAAAACTTGTGGAAAAAAATGACATGTTCAAAAGACTCATTATGCCTCATAGAATATGCTTTGGGGTGTTTGCTTTCCGAAATGGGGTCATTTTGTGGGTAATTCAATTGTCCTGGTGCTCCAGGGCCTTCAAAAATGTGATAGGTCGTTAGGAAATTATATGTGTAATTTATGCTCCTAGAACACCTGACGGTGCTCCTTGAATATTGGGCCTCTGTATGTGGCCAGGCTGTGTAAAAGTCTCACACATGTGGTATCGCCATACTCAAGAGGAGTAGCAGAATGTATTTTGGGGTGTAATTGCAAGTATGCATATACTGTGTGTGAGAAATAACTTGAAATTATGACAATTTTGTGTAAAAAAAAAAAAAAAAATATTTCTTCATTTTCCCAAGAATTGTGGGAAAAAATTACAACTTCAAAAAACTCACCATGCCTCTTACTAAATACCCTGGAATGTTTACTTTCCAAAAAGGGGTCATTTGGGGGGTATATTGTACTGTCCTGACATTTCAGGTTCTCAAGAAATGAGATAGGCCGTCGGTACATCAGGTGTGATCAATTTTCAATGATTGGCACCATAGCTTGTAGACTCTATAACTTTCACACAGACTAAATAATAACCACTAATTTGGGTTATTTTTACCAAAGATATGTAGAAATATAAATTTTGGCCGAAATTTATGAAAAAAAAATTACTTATTTGCAAAATTTTATAATAGAAACTAAAACGAAATGTGTTTTTTTTTTTCCATATTTTTGCTCTTTTTTCACTTATATCGCAAAAAAATAAAAAACCCAGTGGTGATTAAATACTACCAAAAGAAAGCTCTATTTGTGTGAAAAAAAATGATAAAAAATTTGATTGGGTACAGCATTGCAAGACTGAGTAATTATCATTCAAATTGTGAGAGTGCCGAAAGCTGAAAATTGGTCTGGGCAGGAAGGGGGTGTAACTGCTCTGTATGGAAGTGGTCAAGGTTTGGTTAAGAGCACAATCAAATGTGACCTTTAACATTCCCAGCATGCCGGTAAAATAACTGTTTTTTAAATTGTTAAATCGATTGGCTTTAGTTATACCTTAAGGCAGGGGTGGGGAACCTTTTTTCTGCCAAGGGCCATTTGGGTATTTATAAAATCATTCGGGGGCCGTACAAACTTATCAACTTAAAAATGTGCCTGTTGTATTTGGTCAAAAATGTAATTAACTCATCCCTAATGTGATGGCTGCAACTGCTTCTCTTTGGTGAGGTGTGTGATGTTAGCTGGTATTGATGATGTTGCTACTCGCAACTGGTTTTCCAGGTTTGCGTCGGTCAGTCTTGAGCGCAGTCGACTTTGTGGTGGTAAGTTTTGAAAAGAACTGCTGGCGGGTAATGCTGGTGGGTATAGCTGGCTGGTACTGCTGGTGGGTACAGCTGGCTGGTACTGCTGTGGGTACTGCTGGCTCAGGCTGGTACTGCTGGCTTGTACTATGCTGTGGGTACTGCTGGCTGGTACTGCTGGCTCAGGCTGGTACTGCTGTGGGTATTGCTGATTCAGGCTGGTACTGTGCTGTAGGTACTGCCTTGGGTACTGCTGGCTCAGGCTGGTACTGCTGTGGGTATTGTGCTGTAGGTACTGCTGGCTGGTACTGTTGTGGGTACTGCTGACTCTGGCTGGTACTGCTGTGGGTACTACTGGCTCTGGCTGGTACTGCTGTGGGTACTGCTGGTTCTGCTGTGGGTACTGCTGGCTCTGGCTTATACTGCTTTGGGTACTGCTGGCTCTGGCTTATACTGCTGTGGGTACTGCTGGCTCTGGCTGGTACTGCTGGCTCTGGCTGGTACTGCTGTGTGTGCTGCTGGCGGTAAATGCTGGCTAGCAGCGGCGCCGCGCTGGAGGAAGAGGCGATGTTTCCTGTATTGGTCACAGGCGGAGTGCATTTGATAGAACTATACAGGAACTATAGAGGAAGCATTGACGCTGTTCTGACAGATCAGCTGAGAGACACAGACCCAGCTGCACGGGGGGCCGGACCAAATGACTTCGAGGGCCGCATACGGCCCCCGGGACGTAGGTTCCCCACCCCTGCCTTAAGAAAAATACATACAACTTTTATGCAGGTCGTGTCTGAACATTGCCAAACAGTCCAAAAAATTTCAGGGCTTTCCCAAGATATAGTTTTTTTTTCCGTTGTATATTAACATTTTTATTCAGAGTTTTAAAAAAGGATTTAGAAAAAATATAATCGTTACACAAGTTTACCGTTCCAATATCTATATATAAGCACTTCATATAAGGCTTCTATAATAATAACCCACCCCCACTCAAAAAAGGAAAAAAAAAAAGGAGGAGAAAAAAAGAAAAAGCAAAAGCCAAACCCCCTCCTGTTCTATCCTCCTCCTCCCTGACTCCCTACCAGGCTCACTTTCTCTTTTATGTCGTGTCTCCTAGCCCGGTCCCTGTCCTCCAAGGCCCAGGTATTTCTGCTCCTTAAACTGTCTCAGTTGTTAATCTCAAACACCAAGCATCTTCATATATCCTTTGGATTTTTAGAACTTCAACTAATCCCCCCAGATATCGAGATATTTCCAGAGGGAATCCTCTGCTGCAAACATCATTTCCTCTATGGATCTCACCCATTCCACCTTTACAGCCCAATCCCTCATACTCTGGACTTCTGGCGATCGCCAAAGTCTCAAGTATGAGGCCTTTACCGCATTCAATAAGTGAGACACTAATGTATTCTTATATTCAATCGCCCTGTTCTCTGTGCTGTGAAACAAACAGCTCCAAGGTTCCACCTGGATATAGTCTGTGATCTGGTGATTTATCTTAGTGATCCCCTCCCGATAAACTTGTATCTTTGTGCACTCCCACCACAGATGTGCAAAGGTAACAGGGGCTTCACATCCCCTCCAACAAGTTTGAGATATCTCCGCACCAAATCTTTGCGCCCTCTGTGGGCACAAAAAGCTTATAGCACATCTCTGTTGTCCTTGCATCAACCGATGAGTAACAAGCTAGCCTCAAAACTTTCCTACTCTTTTCTTCATCTCGGAGGGGTCCTACTTCCTGCTCCCATTTTCCTAAATATGGCAGGTATACAGGTTCTACTTCCCTTAGCAGAATCTTATATATTTTAGATATGCTATGCTTAATACATGAGGAAGAACAAAACAATTTCTCCATTGGTCTCATATTATCCTTCCCCCGCAGAGGTTGCAGTAGAGAGTGCACAAAGTGCTGTAATTGTGTATATCTCCATTTATCAAGTGGCATGTTCCCTTATTTTTGTGTTATTTCAGAAAACCTGCACATTCTATTTCCCACCATTACATCTTGTAACTGTATCACCTAGTTTTTTTGCCCATCTAACGAAATATAAATAATCCTCTTTCTCTATTGTTCATTGACAGATACAAATCCATATTCTTCTTGACCATTGGGTTATGCTGCACCCTACAGGAGTAGGACACTAGGCAGGAAAAATCTTTACCACCTCTATGGGGCAGTCCCTGCAGGCATACACCCACTCACTCTGCTATATATAGGAGAGTAATATGCTTGGATGGCTCAGGAGATCTCCCAATGATATCCCTCCTTCAATAAGCTCCCTTAGTCAGCCTTCTCTTAAATCCCCCTGAAAGCAGGCTTACCAGTCACGAAGCACCAGTTCATGTAGGAAGAGTCGTCAAAAGGCTCTCATTCTCTCACGGCTTCTGCCGGTGGAGGCAGGGGAGTCAGGAAGCCCGGGCGTCGGTGGAGGCAGGAGGGGAGTCAGAGTATCCGTGGATCGATGGAGGGGAGTCAGAAAGCCCAGGGGGTCGGCAGCACAGGACTCCCTCATGCTATGCATTCAGACGGCCAGACACCATCTCCCTTCAGCTCGGCTCGCTGTACACATCGGGCGGCAGCGGGGGCTCGGACGGCGGCTACTCCAGCGTGAGCTTCATCTCACGTCCGAGCTCCCCCCCATTTCTCCATCTCCAAAATATAGTTTTAATAGGTTCCATTTTAACACTTGGTGATGATGCCCTAAAACTTCAACATATTGATCTACAGTGAAACATCAAGACAAATTCAAAATATGGATATTTTATACATAGTAACATTGGTCCAGCTGTAGCAGGCCAACTGCATGGTGCCGTACCTGGAAGCAAGTGAAGATCAGTGGAGTAGTGGTATCTTCTTCAATGATTTACAGCTTCCAGGGGAATCGGCCAGGTATGGATATTTTGCATATACCATACCTGGCTGATCCCCCTGGGAGCTGGAAATCACTGACGTAGATACCACTACTCAACCGATTCAGAAATGTACCTGTTAGGGCTACCATAATTCACTAAGAGTAAGAATGGTGACAAATGACAAAATCTGAAGGGAATGTGATTTCACTGGCCACAATATTATTAGGGATAGGATGCTCTAATGTTGCTCATTAAGTGGATACAATATATTTTAAATTATTGACTATAATGTGAACAGCGCTACTGTGTTGTCACCCCACTTCCAAAAAATATAGAAAACATTTTTGAAAATAATTTTTTTATTTTTTTGTAAGTAGGGTGACAGCACTGGGTGACCGCACTGTTCATGTTATAATCGCTATTAACTTATTGTGTACAGGGGGGTGCACAGTTGGAACAGCAGCTGGGTTTTATTTCACAATAACATCAGTGCAGGTGTTTTCACATATCATTAAAATGTATTTTATGTTACAAAAGAAACAGAGGAGTCTGTGAGTGCATTAATCATTTACAGCTAAGGCCCCTTTCACACGAACGATCCGATCAGATCCGCCTGTCATTTTTTTTTAGGCGGATCTGATCGGATCCTTCATGCATCCCTATGGGGCAGCGGATGTCAGCGGAGACATGTCCGCTGCCATCCGGATCCGATCCTGTCCGTGAAATCTGGACGGATGAAAACCCTATTTTCCATCCGTCCAAGGGATTGGATCGGATGGGATCGGATGAGAGCAGACAGGCGATTCCCCCATAGAGAGCAGCGGGGGGCTCTGACACCTCCCTCTCCGCACACAGAGCAGAGATGGAGCTGTCATCCACATGCTCAGCGGGGATCGGCGGATGGATCCCCGCTGAGCAGAGAATGCTCCGCACCGGACAGCGGACCGTGTGAAAGGAGCCTAAGTGCGATGATTTCAAAATCCAACCACATTGACACTACTGTATCAGTTTTTAAGATCTAAATGGGGATATCTGGGAGAAAAGGTGGGGGACTATCTGTCTTTAGTTCTTAAAGTGTAACTAAAGGCATAGAATGTAGAGGGATTAAAACCCCTGTCCGTTTTTAATGTGGTGTGTGCCTTCATTAATGAGATTCACCCTTCTATAATATAATAGTATACTATAATATCATGTTTACCATCACTATCAAAAGTAAAATAAATTTTGGGTTGACATCAGTAGAGGGGTAACCTTCCAATGGGGACACTAGTTCTGGGGACACATCAGAATTCCCTTATTTGGTGGGATTTTCTCTCACTTCCTGTTGAGCTGGGGGGCAGGAGGTGAAGGGAAATCTCCCCTATGGAACACAAATGGCAAAAAAAAAAAAAAGAAAAACTGGTGGGGGTTATAACCCTCTCTTACTATATCCCAAATGAAAAGAAAAAGTTTTGTCTTTAGTTACACTTTATTTTTAGGATTGTTAAAAAAACACTTGCACCCTTTCTGTGGAGAGGAGGCAAAAATTTTGTTGGTCGGGATACGCACTGAAGCTGGAAATATGGCGATTCTGGTAAACACCTTAGGATATTGATGGGTCACAAAAAATAGTTAGATTGAGATTAGTGTAGTTTTCAAAGGCTATCATTTTTAGTGATAAAATCTGAACATTGCTGAAGTGCATGCAGCTTGTAGTCTGTGGCAAGAAAGAACACTAAACAGGCACTCTAGTGTAAACACAGGAAGCTGTTATATGTATAGGGAATGTAGTAGCTGGACTTAAAGATGTAGAGTGGTGATCTCCAGTCAAAGATTCTGCAAGGACAGGGAGATAGCTGCCAGCAATAACGGGGAAGCTCCAAGGGGACTTTAACCCCTTGGGGTTTAAATTGTTCAATTTATTCATAAACAGCATTGAGGACGGGATCAGTAGTTCGATATCCGTTTTTGCAGATAACACAAAATTGGGAAGGGCAATAACTGCACAGCATGAAGCAGATATCCTACAGAATGACCTGGACAAAATAACGAAGTGGGCAACGACATGGCAAATGAGGTTTAATGTGGAGAAGTGTAAGGTTTTGCACTTGGGGACTAAAAACATAAAAGCACAATACACTTTAGGGGGGGAACCTTTGGGGGAATCAAAAATGAAGAAAGATCTGGGAGTCTTGGTTGATGATAGATTAGGCAATAGCATGCAATGTCAAGCGGCAGCTACCAAAGCCAGCAGAATATTAGCATGCATAAAGAAAGGGATGTATTCCAGAGATAAGACTATAATCCTTCCACTTTATAAAACTCTGGTCCGACCACATCTGGAGTATTCTGTCCAGTTCTGGTCGCCAGTCCTTAGGAGGGATGTGTTGGAGCTGGAGAGAGTCCAGAGAAGGGCAACTAAACTGATTAGAGGATTGGAGGACCTTAATTATGAAGAGCGTCTGCAATCGCTTGATTTATTCTCCCTGGAGAAGAGATGACTGAGAGGGGACATGACAGCAATTTATAAATATCTCAATGGGGATCACGGCATAGAAAAACAGCTATTCAGTCAAAGGGATTGCATGAGGACTCGAGGGCATACAATGCGATTAGAGGAGAAGCATTTTAACCTCAGGCAATGTGGGGGGTTCTTTACTGTTAGGGCTACAAGATTGTGGAATTCTCTACTACAAGAGGTGGTTTCTGCGGGAAGTATGGTGGCTTTCAAAAGACTCTTAGACGTACATCTCAAGGATCAGAACATTCAGGGCTATGTGAGATGATTACGGCCACACACACCTACACAGGTTGAACTGGATGGACTATTGTCTTTATTCAACCTCACCTACTATGTAACTATGTAACCAAGAAGTGATGTCACCAAAAAACAGTAAGTCCTCATTTGCTGACCCAGAACAAACTGAAGGGACACCAAGGAACAGTACACTAAGCCGGTTACCAGGGTGACATGTTCATGTAGCATTTACTTCTTGTAATCCAGCTTCCCTTAGCTCAGGCATGCAGGCAGGAGGGCATGCTTAGCTGAGAAAGCCCCTCCTCCCATGCTGAAGACTCCTGGGATGTATGACATCATTTGCCTAGGCCTTGAAACCAGTAAGTAACTAAAGAAATGTAAAAAAAAAAAAAAAAAGTTTAAAACAAATATAGATATACTTTCTATCTATTTACAAATGCTAGCAGTATAAAGATTAAAAATAGTTCATGTTAATTGAGAGTGAAGTTAAAAGTCCATCAATGTAGTACTCCTAGCGGTAAGTGGTTAATCTCTAATGAAGAGCTTTGTTGCTTTGCGCTTTCACAAAAGTGGTTAATGTTCTCTTTTCTCACCTTGGTACTACTTACAGCTCTGTGGGCTTGTTCTTTGTAGACAGAATAACACCAGTAAATATCCTTTGCTTAGTAAGGCATCTCTGCCTGCATTTGGTATTCTCCTTGTGCAGTGGGCTTGATTCACCGCTCTAGTACAACTTCATGATCTCTAATGTAATTAGCTGTCAGAGGCTTATAAATGCTAATTTATGCTCTTGAGCTAAACCTATATAAATCAATATACACTTTTTAATTATTTCAGACAAATGCAAGACCCGACATTATGTAAGGATAACCAAACTAATTACGAAACATTTACAATTCCCATTTCTCTTGTCTATATCTGACAATTCCATGTACATTCCATTATTCCATTTAGGTTCTGCATTACTGAACAAAATACTTTTTTTTTTTTTCCCCCAGATGAGGTTGCTATTCCACGCCCTGATCCTCCCATAGTGGGGAAGGTGAATCACTACAGCATCGAGCTGTATTGGGATATCAATAATTCTTATCAAAGAAGAGGCTCTGTCACTAACTGGTTTAAATTTTCTATAGAAGAGGAAGATACGAAGACTCATGCTTTTGGCATAATCTATTCGTAAGTATTTGTGTCACATTATCTATGCAATATAGGGAAACTGCATGCCCATTTAGTGTTTTCCCTATTAAGCATGCACCTGACATGCCTGTTAAAGTGGCCCTCCCCGCCATCTTACATCTTAATAAACCACTAACACTAAATAAGTAACACACTGTTTTATTTTTGTTTTTCCAAACTCCCAACGCCCTGTCCTGCCTTGGCTCCACATCCTGCGTTGCCATTAGAAAAAAAAAAAATGTCATTGGTGGCACGCTTCTTCTCATCTTGAAATAGAAAACAAGGAGGTTGATAAAGGCGCTACCTATCGATAATGAAGTGCTAAAAACAAATGGTGTACCAGACCAATAGTGAAACCAGAAAAATTGTGTAGCTTTAAAAATAAAGTGCACAAGTGACAAAACAAAAATTGTCTAATTATAAATATACAGTGCACAAGTGATGAAATTGTCCCACTCCACTGGGGAAGGTACTCAATTCTTGTCCTAGACCAGACAATGTACCATAAATAAATGAAGTGCCAAGTGCAATAAATAAACAAAAACGGTGATAAATTTTATTCCAAAACAGAAATAATGTACAATGCAGGTTCAAGTGAGGGTATGGTGCTCACCGTATTCACAAAGTATATAATTTGTATAAAGGTGAAGATAAATAAATAAAGACTTCTTCCTGAAAGTGCTGAGTGCAAGATAGTGAAGGAGCTTTGTTGAAATTAATAGAAACAAAGTTACAATAAGAATGGAAAAAAGTGCGTACACCAGTGTAGCCACTAGGTGTCGCACCTTATATACGACCTGTTTGCTTGGTTTGGCAATATAGCAAAGCTGGAAAGAATATTCGGGGTTCCCTCCAGTCCAGATGAGCAAGGGGCAGGTTCTCTATGTGCTCAAGCGAAAAAAGGAAACCCCATGAAGTAAGGTATAAATGCAGTCAATAGAACAAGGACACGTAGTAACTCACAGTATCAGCTGCTATAGATCAGTGTGCTAGCCGGGAAGCTTCCACGTTTCACTGCCCGAGCTCCAAAAACCGGAAGTGTCGTATGATGTATTAGACTCCACCCTACGCGTTTCGTCAGAGGACGGCTTCTCATCTTCACCACATCTTTCTCTGTAGAAAAAAAAGTGTTTTCCCCTGAAATCTTGCAAGATTTCGGTTTTTTTAAACTTGATCTTCCAGAAAGGTACTGATGATGTAGCCTTTCCAGGGGGGCAGCTGTGACACCCTGGCTACATCACCAGGGTTTATTGAATACCTGAAAGTGCTATACAAATATGTTGACAAATAAATCTTAGATTTTAAATATGACCTAAAGATGTATAGAGAGTGCACACACATAGCTGCATGCACCAGGACCTTTGTGATTTCGGGGGGGGGGGGGGGGGTGTCTGCTTTAAAGACCGGCAACTTCACCAAAAAAAGTTGCGCTGTCTCTTTAAACAACCAATTGAAAAAGTGTCTAAGTGCTCAATTCTAAAGATGTAATATTCCATAAATTTGTATAAACCATTCTGATAGACAATAAAATCTATAAAAAAATGTAAAACATATAATTACAAACAAAAGTTTTTTTGTGCATAAAGAATGTGCAGACTGATATAATTCCTGTGTGCATCAGTTCATAAAAGTTTTTATAAACGGTATGCTTCTAATATCCTTGAATACCATGTGTGCACCACTGCCACTTCAAGCTCGCTCACTCCTTACTGAGAGTAATTAACCTCAAGATCCTAAGAGGTTAAAAGCAAGAGATAAGAGACCTTTTGGTCACAGAGACAGTCATCAGGCTCCACGGCTGCCACAACCCAGTCCACCACTAGATGGCTCTCACAATGGATCCAATGAATATAGATTACATTTTTCATGTGCCACTCAGAGGAAAAAAACATTCCATGGGCCAGTATCGTTCAAAAGTTGCAGCATTTATTCAACATAGTATAAACTCACAGGCTTGTTACAGCAATAGGAGATTGCATATTGCATCACTGCCATAGCTCCGGCGTGCGTGATGATGTCACGAGCAAGCTCCACCCAACGTCATTCGTGATACATCTTGTCTTCAGGAACATTCTGATATGTGGGTTGCAGCATTTTTTTTTCCGTTTTTTTTATTTTTGGTATACATTTTTTTGTTAATTATTGGTGATCCAAAACACTGTTTTTTTTTTTTTTTTTAATATTTAAAAAACAGTAAACCTGTGGAAAGGAAACTTCAATAATTAATGTGTAGTCTTTTTTTTTCTCAGATAAATGTGTAACAGAGATCAGCACAATGTCAAATAATCTTATCAGTTTAAGTCAACGTTTTAATGTACAGTCAGTAATTTCTTTACGTTAATAGAGGCAGTCATATTTCCTCTGCTTTGCAGAACAATGGTTGTGCTTTACTGCTACTTCCCCAATGCAAGTCTATAAATTCACTAACTCATTGAAAACTATGCTAAGCCCAACACAAAGCAGGGGCATTTGAAAAGCCACCTGCAATGGATTGCTCTTCAGAGGGCATTATAGCAGTGACTGACAGGTGCACAGGAGGCGCTACTCCCGTCTCCTTACACCTGGTGTTTTTTTTTTTTTTTTTTTGCATTGTTTTTTTTTTAGTTGCTGAATGCCAATTTTACATTGCAGGTCCACACCACAACTGCAAGGCTTGCAGTTACGGCAGGGCCCAATTTACTCCAAAAGGAGGAGTTTGACAGGTGGTGCAAAAAATTACAGAAAGCATTATGGCCATGACATGTGTACAGTCCTGTCAGGCTGTAATGTCAGAGAAGGAGAACCCAATATCCAATGGAATGCAAGTTGAGTGGTAGATATTTAGTTGGTTGTTGAACATAGCAACAAGTTATCAAGCCAACGCGTTTAGGGAAAAAAAGACTCCTCCTTTATCTGGGCTGCTGCTGTTTTTTGATGGTAAATAGGGAAGGATCCCAAAAGAGGGTGCCTGTGACACCAGGATTGGAATGATCTGTGTCTGCTGTGTTTGCAGTGGCAGCATGGAGCAGACACAGATCATTTAATTTATTATTGGGCGCTCCCTCTCTTTTTACCTTTTACTAGTACAAATGGAAACTTCCTCAAGGCCATACCCAGAGGGAGCAGCTCAAGCCCCCAAAAAGGGCTCTCCACCTCCCTCCAGTGTAAGGGGGCAGAATACATCAAAGAGAACCCCCTCCAATCTGCCCCCACCATCACCAAAATTTTGACTTACAACCAATTGAGTCAGTCCTGCACAATCTCCAACCCCTACAAAGGCTTGTAATGTCAGAATTCTGATAGGCAGTCAGGGCGCAGCTCAGCCGCCTTTTTTAACCTCCCCCGGTGTGAAAGAATCTGTATTGAATTGGCCCCAATATGTTTCAGTGGAGGTTTTGGCTTTAGGCCAGCAAGATGGACTCTATCAGCTGTCTGCCTGTATAGTGGGAAACCTGTGCTGAGAAAAAACCTGGAGATTGTCAGTGGTGATCTTTAGTACTTCCCTTCTGTCTTCATGGCTATGTGGCTAGGACAGTATGTTCAGGTCATAAATTGTGTATTTTTTTTATTTTGTTTATATTTCTGTCAGGTTTTTCTTCCATTTATGACTTGCCTTGGGAGATTTTTGCTTATTGACCCTGTGACACCTGTTCATTAAATTAAGGGAGGCAAAATATTTTTAGGGACGCTTTCTTTATCCTGTAAGTCCATGAAGCCAGTGAAGGCAGCGACGTATTCTAATTGGAGATGGGGCAGTCATTTGCAGGTGTGACTTTAAATGAAAATGGGCAATGTACACCACAGCGACCAAGTGGGCCTGATTTAACATTATGCTAATTATTGGACATGGCTTAAAGGGGGTGTGTTTAAATAGAGTCTGAGATGACTTGCATAGTGGAGAATTTTGTAATGTTAAATAGTTAATGTAAGTAGGGAATTGTACAGAGTTCCATAGCATGTAAGGCAGTGTACAAAGGTCTGTAGCATGTACAGGGGAGGGTCGGAGACTGCTGGCGTAGTACAAGACTTGGTCAAAGACTGCTGGCGTAGTACAGGGAAGGGTCAGAGGCCGCTGGTGTAGTACAGATGAGGGTCCCAGGCTGCTAGTGTATTACAAGCGAGGGTCAGAGACTGCTGGCGTAGTACAAGACTGGGCCAGAGACTGCTGGCGTAGTACAAGACTGGGCCAGAGACTGCTGGCGTAGTACAAGACTGGGCCAGAGACTGCTGGCGTAGTACAAGACTGGGCCAGAGACTGCTGGCGTAGTACAAGACTGGGCCAAAGACTGCTGGCGTAGTACAGGAGAGGGTCAGAGACTGCTGGCGTAGTACAGGAGAGGGTCAGAGAATGCTGGGGTATTACAGGACAGAGTCTACAACTACATACCTTAATTGGGGCAAACTGTGGCTTACTGGACTTGACTGATACAGCAACTAAATAGTTCTCCTCTACGAGTCTCCCAATGGCCCTTGAAATCCCGTGCTTCATTTGAGCCTTCATGAGACCTGAGAGTAAGCAAGGGACTCCCCTATCACAGACATTAGTTATCCCTATGAAAATACAGGCCACCCACCACCTTCACCCCTCCCCCCCACAAAAAAACAGGCCCCCCCATCTGCCATTTGTCCCCATACAGGCCACCCACCGCACCTTCTTCTCAAGCTCTGCCCCAAACTTCCCCAATCAGCCATTTGTCCCTATACAGACCACCCACTGCCACTTCTTCTCAAGCCCCCCCAAAAAACGCCCCCCCCATCAGCCATTTGTCCCCATAAAGGCCACCCACCGCTGCTTCCTCTCATTCTCTCCCCCCCCCCCAAGAAAAACAAAAAACAAAAGAAACCCCACACAAACAAAAAAAACACAACGAAAAAAGACCCCTATTAGCGATTAGTCCACATGATCCTCTGCCGCTTCCCGTGCTCCCAAGCACAAAAAAAAATCCAAGAGAACCCCAGCCACAAAGAGCCTCTCCCCGCCCCCCCCCCCCCAGATCATAAATGAAGCAGCCTTTGTAAAAGAATGTAGAGCAGGCAGTGTCTTAGCGAATTCCCTGAGTCCTCTGATTTGGGCCCTCCTGAGTTCTGGTCGGGTCTCCACTCTCCCTGGCCTGGCAGCCTCCTGGCTGCGCTGTGTCACAGTTTGGATTGTGGTCTGCGTCTCTCCCCGGCCTTGTGGCCTCCTGTGCCTCATCTTGGTGTCCCTCTTTTCTCCTCTCTGGTGGGACCGGGGGACCGGTACAGCAGCTTTAGTTGTGGCCCAGGCTGTTCTGTCCCGTGCACTGCAGGAGCAGATCCCTCTACCTCTCTTCGTGCTCCCACCACATGATGTGGTCAAGGCAGACTAGCGTGATAAACCTCAGCTAGCCACACCCCTCGATAGAACTGACCAGTCATGCCTCAGCGAAGGAGGTAGGGGGAGGATCATCTGACAGATTAACTGTGCTGTTTTTACTGCAGCAGCTCCACTTTTTTTTTTTTACTGTGTGTTAACTGTCAATCAGTGACAAACTTGCGCTGACCTTTCGTGACGGAGCCTGATTTTTGGGATTCTGCCCAGGACAGGCTTTGCCCGGGACATTCACAAACGATGTCCTGGCTCAGACCAGGACATCGTTTGTGAATGTCCCGGGCAAATCTGGACTGTTGGCAACTATGAGTTATCACTGAAACAGAAACAAGCAGACAGCAATAAAACATTTAATATAGCTCCATCAGTGGTTGATGCTGAGAATCTTTTTGTTGTATGGAGTATATTGATATTTATATCCTGTATCAATGATGGGGCTTACAGGGATATATTTAGAAACCAAGCAATTGTATCATGCGCCAGCTCTCTTCTTTTCATATGGTTTTATTGAGTTAATAAAAACATACACACGTCTGTGAGGTATATATCCTATAGCTATAGGTATCCTATATCTTTCTCCTATATTTTCTGGATATATTAAAGTGCATGTTACCCTAACAATGATAATTGCTTGTATATGTTGGCTTAGATATAAAGTTCTTAACAAAAAATAAAAAACATGCAGGGTACATTTATTATTATTTATTGCTGGTATTTCTTTTTTTATTATTTTATTTATTGCTAAATAAAAATAAAAAATGTAGTGCCAGAAAATATTTAAATCATAATTAAAGCAATCATGAGTACAAAAAGTTAATAAAATCAGTAAAAAAATCAAAGCAAAATCAGTTTTTTGAAAACTAAAATAGTGATGATAGTGCAAGTAGTCCATATTTAGGTACATCTAGTGACAAGTGTCCAAATACATACAGTATATGGAGAGTATAGATGTGATGCCACCAATCCAGTGAACTTTGAAGAGTACAGGTGTATCTCATAAAATTAGAATATCCTCAAAAGTTCACTGAATTCAGTAATTCAATTCAAAAAGTGAAACTCCTATATTTTATATGGATGTGTTAAACACAAAGAGATATAATTTTGGCATTTATTTTAATTTTGATGATTATGGCTTACAGCTAGTGAAAACCCAAAATTCAGTGTCTCAGACCATTTAAATATTACATAAGACCAATAAAAAAAAAAAAAAAAAAGGATTTTTAATACAGAAATGTTGGCTTACTAAAAAGTATGTCCATATGCACTCAATACTTGGTCAGGGCCTCTTTTGCATGAATTACTGCATCAATGCGGCGTGGCATGGAGGCAATCATTCCGTGGCACTGCTGAGGTGTTATGGAAGCCCAGATTGCTTTGATAGTGGCTTTCAGCTCACCTGCATTGTTGGGTCTGGTTCATAAGAAGGAGCAATCCTGTGTCTTCTTTTGATTTATATTGTTGGGTCTGGTGTCTCTCATCTTCCTCTTGACAATACCCTACATACTCTATGTGGTTTAGGTCAGGTGATTTGCTGGAAAATCAAGCACAGTGATACCATGATCATTAAACCAGGTATTGGTACTTTTGGCAGTGTGGGCAGGTGCCAAGTCCTGCTGGAAAATGAAATCGGCATCTCCCATGAAGCTGGTCAGCAGAGGGAAGCATTAAGTGCGCTAGAATTTTTCCTGATAGAGGGCTGCACTGACTTTGGACTTGATAAAACACAGTGGACCAACACCAGCAGATGACATGGCTCCCCAAAGGATCACTTACTTATGTTAGAGAGATTGGTTTGATCGGCTGTTTTGGAGAGCAGGGGAGAGATCTGGGATCTAATAGACCCCAGATCTATCTAAAAAGTACCTGTCACTGCTAATGCTACCACACAGGATTGTGTTAATCCCTTGTGATAGCAATAACATTAAATTAAAACAAAAAAATGTAAGTGCAAAAATTCATTTTCATGAGGCCCGAAAATGCCGGTACGGTACGGAGACCCCCAAATGACCCTTTTTGGAAAATAGACAGCCCAATGTATTTAGTAAGAGAGGCATGGTGAGTTTTTTTTTTTTTTTTGGTGGTCATAAATTTTTTGAAAAAAAAAATCACATTTTTTTTTCTACTTACTGTCACCAGTGCAGTACAGCATCATCACATAACTGGTGTTTAGCGGTGATCAGGGACACTGACTGACTGGTGACCGTACGGAAGAAAAAAAAATTACATTCATTTGTATTTTTTTTATTTTTCAACACACTGTGACCGGAGCAATATAATGTTACCATAGTAACATTGCACTACTCTGAGTAAGTGATCAGGTTTTTGTTTTTTGCATTGAATTTCATTGCTAGAAGTAAGCATTTCACTGAATGAAATTAATTCATTCAGTTTGTTTTGTTGTGATTACCTATGGTTGGCCACAGCTAATCACATGGTAAAGATAGGCTATGATTGGCCCTGTCTGTACCATGTGATCACTGTGACTAATTACAGTTAACAACACAAAGGAAGCCATTCATTGTTTACAACTGGCATGTGATCTGCTGTGATTGGTATCGACACCGGACTGGTACATTGATCAGTCATCAGCCATCTGGAACACTGAAAGTCCCGCTCAGCCATCAAATATAGGCCAGGCAGGAACTGGATATGTAAACAGTGATCACACCACGTGTTAGGTATCGCTGCAAATGTCAGATTGGGAGCAATAATTCTAGTGATGTTAACTCTAAACTGGTAACCTGTAAAGGCTTTTAATGCATTGCCTATGGATAATTGAATGTTCCATAGTTTGTCACCATTCCACAAGCATGCGCAATTTTAAAGCATGACATGTTGGGTATCTTTTTACTCGGGATAGCATAACTGTTTATATTTTACCAAAAAATAGGTATTGTGGTTGTGTGCACTAAAATGTATTAAAGTGTATTTTAGATGCTAAATTTTACATGTATGAGAGAAATGTTAGAATTGCGCTGGGCATCATGTGGCTAGAGATGGTGGCACGTCTTAATATGTAGTAACTGATGCATCTATACCCAATTGATTACCAAGTAATAAAAACCTCATCGGAGGTTCTAACCTTTTTTGCATTTAAAGAAGTGAAGAAAAATAAAAACCCAGACAAAGGCTTTTACACTTTCTCGCTGTATCCACAATTACATAGATTTTGGCTAAAGCTGGGCTTTAATGACTCAAAAAAAATATTAATATTAGAGAGGATTAACAAAGCTGGCATATCATTTTAAAATCTCATCCACAATGGCAGCCTGCTTGTTCTATCTAGGCTGAAGCTATTTGGTGAGATTGTGTTCCCAGATCCTGTTAAGTACCAAGTACTAACAATCGGTACACTTGACCAGAGTGATTGCCTAGGGTATAGCATATGATACTAAGTAGTGGATTTCTTTGGAGCAGTCTACTATGGACATACCTCTACACTGCCTTCCTTGAGTCACTCTCAATGGATCTCAGTGGCCATCTATTGATCAGTCACTCTGAGGCAAACCCTCCTGCAAGGCAATGGCTCTGGTAGAGTTCTTTCCCAAACTTCTTGTATGACTCCAATCCTGAGAAACCTCATCTCATCTCGTTAGGTCACTTCTGCATTCAGGTTTTTATTACACCTGAAACCCACCCATTCTCTTCAGCAAATATTCAATCCTCCCTTGGATCCACTGAGACTTTAGGAACTTCGTCATTACCTGCTTCCAGCGGTGAAAATACTGTACGCTCCAAACTTCCGAAACATCTTGTGACTTGGGCTCTTTTTTTTTTCCACCACACTAATTTTTTTCTGCATTTTTCATCCACTGCTAACCAGTATCAAGAATTGGGGTACAAGCTCTTGGCATGGTGGTACAGAGTCGCAGCGGTTCTCGGCAAAATATTTCCTTGAACCTCTGGTACTTGGTGGAGATGCCAGAAACAGGAGGGTACCCTCTTACATGTCTTCTGGACATGTTATAAACTTCAACACTTTTGGTCTTCTGTTAGATCTGTTATAAACTGTTGACTATGTTGATACACCTGGTAAATGCTGCCAGGACTTGCATTTTGGCCGTTTGAAAGCTGGAGCAACCCTAACCCCCCCCCCCGCACTGTGGCTCGCCAAAATCGCCAAAATTCACTGCATGGAAAACCTCACAGCAGCGCTCAAAGGCATTAAAAAGAAATTTAGAACTATCTGGTTCCCCTGGACTCTGTTTACAGTATGTGTTCCCGGGACTATGATTCCTTATTTGCAGGAGACGTGATATCATGTTGTTGCTTTCTCTCGGGAACTCCCCTTCTCCACCCCCCTTGTGTCCCGTTCCCAGTAGCTCTGGACGCCCCCTGGTTCCATCTTTCCTCTCTGCCCTCCCTTTTGTTTCCTGCCACCTTCCTCTACAGCCTTCTCCCCCTTAACTTCTGCCTCTATATCTATCTTGTCGTTTGCTGGAATTGAAACGATGGCGGGCCCCCACAAGTTGGACCTTTTTTAAAATACTGGGTGATCTATATTTCATGTAACTGACTTCTCTGTGTCAGTCTGTGTTCCCAGGGTATGTTTATGACACCCCCACTTGTTGCCTGGTGTTTTTGTAACTGGCTGTTGTGTCCAGCTTCTAAGCCTTGCTTTGTTGTATCCTTCTATTAAATGCTTAAATAAAATATAAAAAAAACACAGGTTGCCTTTAAATAAAAATCTCCAGAATTGTTGGTTGTTATGCCTAGTGCCACTTTTAGTCTTCCATAGCAGATTAGGAAAGGATAGACCAAGGTCTTAAACACAAACTGTTAAAGCTAACCTCTACTCTTGTCATCTGTAACAAAGGAGGTTGGATGGTTATCTGCTTTCACTTGGTGTATAATACTCATCTCATCTGTATATGTACTTTAATGGGACGTTCAAGCCCTTGCATTGTACTGGCTTTATTACTGTTTGATCTGCTGGTTTTAAAAATACTTGACATTCTTAGATATTGTCTCTATAATGTGTATCTTTTACACTACCATGGGAGATTGTAACACAAAATCAATAATACGAATGCTGTCTGTCCTTTTGTACTGAATCTAGTGATTCGGTGACATTTTTAATTGATCTGTTTTAATTTTTTGCTGTTGAGGATGACAAGTGCTTATCACACAAGTAATCTGTATTGGAAAGAAATTCTGCAGCAACAGCATTTACTGAGGCTTACCAATCATTTCTCGTGGCGTCATAACCTAATGGCAATGGCCCTGTTTCCCTCCAAGGGGTCTGTATGGAGCTGAATAAGATGAGCTGATTTATGTGGTTCGATAACGTAGATACTGCTATTAGATGTGGACAGTGCAATAAAAAAAGGATATGCATTGGTAATAATCTCAGATGCTGCTGAGTTTGTCTTTTCTGGTTTTGCTATAGCCTTTTGTACCAGTCTCCAGCAGTGTGCAGCCTTCTGGTAGTCTCCAGGAAATCAGTCAGAAAATGTTGTACTGCTACACTGGAAATGCAGTTCAAAAATAAGTGACAGTAGGTACAAACAGTAGATTATTTTAGCTCCAGTGTTTCCCAGCATGTAGGATACATACTGCTGCTTATATGCCTCTTCACTGTAGACCATGCACAGCAGAGTTTGGAATTAATGTGTTGAACACATTTGCGAGAATATGCTTACTCTAGTACTAACTACAAACTAAAGAGAGCATGTTGATGTAACCATTAATTTATCTCCTTTTACGAGCTCCTGTGCGGTTTGAAAGGAGATAAGGAAGGGGAATGGTTTTAAGCTGACAGTGCTTTTTTGGGATGGCAGTGTGTTTATTGTCAAGTGGATATTAAAGTGGTTGGAAACCCTTAGGCCCCTTTCACACAGGCTTTCCTATCCGGTCCACCTGCCATTTTTTTCAAGCGGACCTGATCGGATGCTCCATGCATCCCTATGGAGCACCGGATGTCAGCGGAGACATGGTCATCTTCCGGGATTCTATGGTGTCAGCATAACTTGTCAGAAAACTTATGGTGCACCACTGCAAAAATAAAACTGAGTTATAAATAAACTAATGTGACTATTATACAATATCGATATACAGTACAGTGTGTGTGAAGGTGTGAGTGTATATAAATATATATATACACAGTACTGTGTGTGTATGTGTACAGTGGTGATCGAAAGTTTGGGCACCCCAGGTAAAAATTTGTATTAATGTGCATAAAGAAGCCAAGGAAAGATGGAAAAATCTCCAAAAGGCATCAAATTACAGATTAGACATTCTTATAATATGTCAACAAAAGTTAGATTTTATTTCCATCATTGACACTTTCAAAATTACAGAAAACAAAAAAATGGCGTCTGCAAAAGTTTTGGCTCCCTGCAGAATTTATAGCATGCACTGCCCTCTTTGCAAGGCTTAGACCTGCCAGTGTCATGGATTGTTCTCCATCATCATCTGGGAAGACCAGGTGATGTCAACCTCAAAGGTTTTAAATGCCCAGACTCATCTGACCTTGCCCCAACAATCAGCACCATGGGATCTTCTAAGCAGTTGTCTGGAAAACTGAAACTGAAAATGGTTGACGCTCACAAAGCTGGAGAAGGCTATAAGAAGATAGCAAGCGTTTTCAGATGTCAATATCCTCTGTTCGGAATGTAATTAAGAAATGGCAGTCATCAGGAAAAGTGGAAGTTAAAGCAAGATCTGGAAGACCAAGAAAAATATCAGACAGAACAGCTCGCAGGATTGTGAGAAAAACAATTCAAAACCCACGTTTGACTGCAAGATCCCTCCAGAAAGATCTGGCAGACACTGGAGTTGTGGTACACTATTCCACTATAAAGAGATACTTGTACAAATATGGTCTTCATGGAAGAGTCAACAGAAGAAAACCTCTTCTACGTCCTCACCACAAAAATCAGTGTTTGAACTTTGCAAATGAACATATAGACAGGTCTGATGCATTTTGGAAACAAGTTCTGTGGACTGATGAGGTTAAAATTGAACTTTTTGGCCGGAATGAGCAAAGGTACATTTGGAGAAGAAGGGGCACAGAATTTAATGAAAAGAACCTCTGTCCAACTGTTAAGCATGGGGGTGGATCAATCATGCTTTGGGGTTGTATTGCAGCCAGTGGCACAGGGAACATCTCACGAGTAGAAGGAAAAATGGATTCAATAAAATTTCAGCAAATTTTGGATGGTAACTTGATGCCATCTTTGAAAAAGCTGAAGTTAAAGAGAGGATGGCTTCTACAAATGGATAATGATCCTAAACACACCTAGAAATCCACGGGGCATTACATCAAGATTCGTAAACTGAAGGTTTTGTCATGGCCTTCACAATCTCCTGACCTCAACATAATTGAAAATCTATGGATAGACCTTAAAAGAGCAGTGCGTGACAGACAGCCCAGAAATCTCAAAGAACTGGAAGACTTTTGTAAGAAAGAATGGGCAAAGATACCTCAAACAAGAATTGAAAGACTCTTGGCTGGCTACAAAAAGCGTTTACAAGCTGTGATACTTGCCAAAGGGGGCAGTACAAGATATTAACTCTGCAGGGTGCCCAAACTTTTGCAGACACCATTTTTTTGTTTTCTGTTATTTTGAAAGTGTAAATGATGGAAAAAAAATCTAACTTTTGTTGACATATTATAAGAATGTCTAATCTGTAATTTGATGCCTTTTGGAGATTTCATCTTTCCTTGGCTTCTTTATGCACATCTAATACAAATCTTTACCTGGGGTTCCCAAACTTTCGATCACCACTGTATGTCCAATTAGGCCCAAAGTGTCAATATTTTGTGTGGCCGCCATTATTTTCCAAAACTGCCTTAACCCTCTTGGGCATGGAGTTCACCAGAGCTTCACAGATTGCCACTGAAGTCCTCTTCCACTCCTCCATGATGACATCACGGAGCTGGTGGATCTTAGAGACCTTGCGCTTCTCCACCTTCTGTTTGAGGATGCCCCACAGATGCTCAATAGGGTTTAGGTCTGGGGACCTGTTGGCCAGTTCATCACCTTTACCCTTAGCTTCTTTAGCAAAGCAGTGGTCGTCTTGGAGGTTTTTTTGGGGTTGTTGTCATGTTGGAATACTGCCCTGCGGCCCAGTCCCTGAAGGGAAGGGATCATGCTCTGCTTCAGTATGTCACAGTAGATGTTGGCATTCATGGTTCCCTCAATGAACTGAGGCTCCCCAGTGCCGGCAGACCATGACACTTCCATACTTCCATACACTGCCATACTTGACTGTAGCCAAGACTCACTTGTCTTTGTACTCCTCACCTAGTTGTCGCCACACTCACTTGACACCATCTGAACCAAATAAGTTTATCTCGGTCTTTTTAGACCACAGGTTATGGTTCCAGTAATCCATGTCCTTAGTCTGCTTGTCTTCAGCAGACTGTTTGTAGGCTTTCTTGTGCATCATCTTTAGAAGAGGCTTCCTTCTGGGGCGCCAGCCATGCAGACCAATTTAATGCAGAGTGCGGCGTATGGTCTGAGCAATGACTGTGCAAAACCACTGCACAGGGCAGGTAAGTATAACATGTTTGTTATTTTAAAAAAAAGCAAAAAAAACGAGACTTTACAATCTCTTTAAGAAGATATTAATGGATACTAATGTTAGCCATTAGTATTGGCCACACAGATTTTATATATACAATTTTTGATTTTTGGATGAAGATTGTGGCATATTGTTTTTTTCAGCTAAGACTTTGTTATAAAGTTTTTTTAAGCACAATTATTTGCAAGTTGTGTTTTATGCATTTATATACTGCATTCAGACATTATTTGAGCCCTACTAAAAAATACAAGATTCAGATAAAAGATTTTAATTTGTTTAGATAGAACCTCTGTCTGGTTTTTATTTGCCTTCTGTGTCACTATAAGGGAGATTTTTGCCTGCTAGAAGAGGAAGCGATAGGAAGTCTAGTGATGAAAGCCTCCTCAGATGTCCTGTGTGGGCTTTATAGAGAGAAAGTGAGGGGAATCTCCCCAGTGTGGTCACAAGCAAAATTAGAAGCCATAACTCTTCCCATCTCTATACCTCAAAAAATAAGATGTCTGCCTTTAATACATACAAGCATTCTGTAACACTCTCCTTATACTGTGTTGCATTAAAATAAATAGGAATTTGAGTTTCTGGCCATGTTTGGCCCCACAGTCTAGATGTGTCTAAAAGTCATAGAATAAGCTGTCTTGAAATAGTAAACTTTATGAAACATGAAATTTGTGAGTCAATAGTTGTTCTGCTATCATCATCAGATATTCATTGAAATTATATGAATATCTGGGAAAATGAAATAACAATGTCTCCAGGGCACCGACTGGATGGATAAACAGAGAGACTTTATTGGATAAGTTCACCTTTGGACCACATATCATATGTTCCACCCATTTTTAGGGTGGAACATGTAATATGTTACCAATGCTGCAGCACGATTCCTGCCCTCCCGGTGACAGCATTACAGGGAGAAGTTCCCCATACTTGCTGTCACTTTTGTAAATCGGGGGGACTGTGCGGGGCTCTACAGACACGGCTGCATCATTCATTCACAGAGCTCTGTGTGTGATTGAACTACAAGCCCCAACATCCTTTGCAGTTATCGGCTTGTAGTTCTCAGTTAATTACCATGGCGCTGTGGAGTGCTGTGGTAGTTAATTCTTGCTGTCCGTATATATGCTTGCCCATACAGGATGTGCTGGCACACAGATACACTCATAGGTCTGCAGGACACCTGCATGGTACCAGCAATCTGCTGTTCACTGGTGCAATGCTTTACAGGCACCAAAATAAATAAATAAATGCACTTTTTTTTTTTTTCTGCAAAAAATGTGCATTTATAATTTTTTTTAATATAGAGAACCTATCCTTTAACCACTTTAACACTGCTCACATTGGTGCTACTGCAGCAATGTGGCTCGTTATCGTCAAGCGACGTAAACCTATGTCGCTGGACTTTGCCCCTTGTGGGCGGCGCGCGCGCCGCCGGAGGCTCGCTCCCTCTGTTTTCAGTCACAGCGGGAGTCGGGCCAGGGGAGGAGCGGCGGCGATCGCCGCTGCTCTTCCCCAATCGTCGGGGAATCTACTTTGGAGATCGGCCCGCTTGTGTAAACAGAGCGGGCGGATCTCCTCAGTGACAAGGAGTGACAGATTGCAGTGTTCAGCATAGCTGAACATGCGATCTGTCCTTATGTCACTCAGTCACCTCCCCCCCACACGTTAGTAAGCACCAGGCATACATTAACCCCTCCCTCTCCAATAAAATTAACCCCTTCCCTGCCAATGTCATTTTTACAGTAACAGTGCATATTTATAGCACTGATTACTGCAGTAATGTCACTGGTACCCCCAAAAGTGTCAAAAATGTCAGTCAAGGGTCGGATCTGTCCGCCGCAATGTCGCAGTCCCGCAAAAAAAATCGCAGATCACCGCCATTACGCGTTTAAAAACAAAAAAACAAAAATGACAGAAATCTTTCCCTTAGTTAGTAAACGCAATAACTTTTGCGCAAACCAATCAAAATACGCTTATTGTGATTTTTTTTACCAAACATAGGTAGCAGAAAACAAATTGGCCAAAAATGTAAAAAAATTTTGATTTTTACATTTTTTTGGGGGGGAATTTCATATAAAAAAAATGTTAAAAATATTGTTAGTTTTTCAAAATAAATGCTCTTTTTTTGTTTATAGCGCAAAAAGTAAAAATCGCACAGGTGATCAAATACCACCAAAAGAAAGCTCTGTTTGTGGGAAAAAAAGGACGTAAATTTTTTTTGGGTACGGCATTGCACGACCACGCAATTGTCAGTTAAATTCGCACAGCGCCGAATCACAAAAAGTGGCCCAGACGTAAGACAGCAAAATCCTCCGGTGGTAAAGTGGTTAATTTGAGAGTGCAAAAAAAAAAAAAAAAAAACACCAGGTCACCACAGTGAAGGTTACAGGAAAGAGAAGATGTGTAGTATCTCTAATAAAGCCTGGGAGACTCCTTACTAATGGATAGAGATAGCAGTAGGTTTGGATATAAAAAGTTGATATCAGTCTTTTAGCTACCAGTTATACTGGCAATATTTCAATACTAGTATATTAGGTTTCAATTTGTTTGCGTTTGCTTTTTTTTTTTTTTTTTTCCATTATTGCTTTATAACTTTGTAATGTTTATTCAGCAAATGCATTCTTTTATTAGAGTTTGATATAACTGCACACTTATTTATATAGCATTGTTACATTTTGCTACTTGTGTTACCTTGTGTAATTGAGATTTTTATAGCGTCACTGTATTGTTTGAAATAATTGTCTGCTCAAGGTTTTTAATGAGTTCTCTTATGTTCTGCCTAGAAGGGCACATACTGGTCTGACATTACGCATTTACTGATATTGTGCTTGTGTATTATTTAATGTACTTTGATTGGGATCTTGTTCAGCTGTGATCACAGCATTCTTTTTCATTTTTTTACATTCTCATTGTAATAGCAATAAAAACAATTGTGTTTTTTTGACAATCAAACATAAGCGTACATTAAAAATCTCTTTTCATATTGTGAGTTCTGCCTGTCAGCTGGCCGTCTTTCCACAACTTCCTGGGCTCCCTGCATGCTTTTGCAGCTTCTCCTCTGTTGTTTATGCTCACTTTTTGAAGGACTACATATCCCATGGTACCTTGCTGCCTGCAAACAGTGATTCATGTACTGACTCCGCCTCGTGAAACTCCTCCTATTAGCACCTCTGTAGTATCGAAGACAGACTCTGTGAATTCTGTGACACAGCTGTGCCTACTCACAGGGCATAGTGACTACGTGTCACAGAATTCAAGCAAGTAAATGTGTGGGGATCTTACCAAAGTAATTTTACAAACTTCAAGATTGTTCAGATTGGAGGGGGCGTGGCTACCGGTGCATTGGAGGGGGCGTGGCTAACGGCGCAGCAGAACAGAAGCATGTCCTGCTAGCTCCGTGAACCCGACTGGTACCGGGACCTGCAGCAATCTCCTCCGCACTCTGCCCTCACAGCATTCCGGAGCAGCGCACAACATGACCCGCCGCAGAAAAGACTCCCCGAAGCTCCAGAAGGTGGAGACAAGAGCGGGCTCGGCGTGGCTACAACAATTTGGCGGCGGCCTAATGCTTAACAGGCCTTCAGGTACTGGCATTTCAGTCAATCCACCTACATCCTGCCAATTTGCAAACCCAGATAGTGGTGATTCGTCTGGATCTGCCTCTCCTGTCTCCCCATCTGCCAGAAGCCCGGCTAAAACAAAGCCCCACATAATCTCTCCCCAGAAACCTGGGCAAGAAGCTACTATAGGCATGGATGATAACCAGCCATTACTATCAGCACAATCCTCTGCCCCACAGGATCCCTTTGAATCCTTCCACACTGAGGGACAACCAATCACAGATTCTTCACTAAAAGGATTACTAAGATCCCTCAGATCATCTATGCATTCTGATGTAATGTGCTTCATGCAGCAGTGTAAACAGGAAATGCAGGCTATGGAAAGCAGTATCTGTGCTATAGAAACATCACTTGGGAACCACGCGTTATCTTTTAATGCCATGGATGACGCGCATGATCACCATACAGAAGAAATACTGTGGTTGAAAGACAAAGTGGCGGACCTGGAGGACAGATCAAGGCAGAATAATATTAAATTAAAGCGGAGTTCCACCCATTTTTAATAGGTTGGAATACATAGATCTATGTAATCCCCTTTAAAACGGCTTTTACCAATGGAAACTTTTTTTTGCTAGTAAATACCTTAATTTCTGCTTTCTTCCTCCTCTCCTCACTTCCGGGTCCGATCGGCAATGACGTCATTCGGCAATTCGCAGTGTTTGCTGGAATGTATTCTATTCCAGAAATCTCGCAGGAGCTGAGCTGTACTGAGCCGTGCCTGCCCCGCCTCCGCCCCGCCTCCTCTCATTGAGTTGTATTATATGCAATGTATTCAGGCCGTTCTCTGCCCCGCTTCCACCCCGCCTCCTCTCATTGAGTTGTATTGTATGCAATGTATTAAGGCCGTTCTCTGCCCCGCCTACGCCCCCCCCTCCTCTGTGAGTTGTATTGTATGCCATGTATTCAGGCCGTTCTCTGCCCCGCCTCCGCCCCGCCCCCTCTCAGTGAGCTCAGTAAGGATATAATGATTTCAGTCCTCGCTCACTGAGAGGAGGTGGGGCGGAGGCGGGGCAGAGAACGGCCTTAATACATTGCATACAATACAACTCAATGAGAGGAGGCGGGGCGGAGGCGGGGCAGAGAACGGCCTGAATACATTGCATACAATACAACTCAATGAGAGGAGGCGGTGCGGAGGCGGGGCAGGCACGGCTCAGTACAGCTCAGCTCCTGCGAGATTTCTGGAATAGAATACATCCCAGCACACACTGCGAATCGCCGAATGACGTCATCGCCGATCGGACCCGGAAGTGAGGAGAGGAGGAAGAAAGCAGAAATTAAGGTATTTACTAGCAAATAAAAAGTTTCCATTGGTAAAAGCCATTTTAAAGGTGATTACATAGATCTAAAGTTCCAAAAATGGGTGGAACTCCACTTTAAGGGGGATCCCGGGAACAGTGCAATCAAATCAGCTTATGCAGCATGTTACCCGCCTTTTTTTCACCCTAGCTCCTACACTTACTGAGGCAGAATTGTCTATAGACAGGATCCATAGACTCCCTAAACCGAGCTTTTTAGCATCTGATGTTCCCAGAGATGTCCTCTTGAGAGTGCATTTTTTTCAATCAAAGGGAAAAATAGTCTCCGCTTTCAGACAAAAGAGTGACCTCCCAAGTGAGTTTCAAGGCTTACAAATACTACCTGATCTTTCCAAGCATACTTTGCAAAAAAGAAAAAAACCTCACCACCATCACCAAAACTCTGAGCAACCACAGGATTCTTCCTAAATGGAAATACCCTGCCCTACTGACCATTACACATAATGGCTCCACATCTACCATCTCCACACTGGAAGAAGTTATCTCCTTGCTTAGGGGCTGGGGTATTCTTCCACCCACAGAATTTCCACCGACGCCTTTTGCCATCTCATATTCCTCTCCAAGATGAATGGCAAGTTGTTTCTAGGAAAAGGTCCTCCAACAAACAAAAAAAATAAAAATAATGGAGGAAATGTACCCACTCACAGCCACTAATACGGTCCCAGGCCACAGGATTGGACACTATCCAAATGGCCCTTGTTCTTTCCACCTTATTAACTGTTCTAGTTAACCCCGGACCCCAACACGGGTCCTCTTTTGTTATGCACCCCACGTTCTCTTCCCCATTCTCTTCCCCATTGTCAACTTCATTCATATTTTCAAGTCTCCGGTGGTACCAGCTGGACACATTTACCTTTTATCAGAACGTAGATGCAACCTTTATCCAGGTTATATTATCTCTGTGCTCATACTCCAAAGCAGCCCAAAACATGAATCATCATGCCTTTTAACTGTGTTTCCATTAACGTGAATGGCCTCAACCACCCGGCCAAAAGGTATGCCCTATGGAAGGAGTTTAAATCAACCCAAGCGGACATATTAACCGTTCAAAAGACACACTTCAAAACAGACAACCATCCGAAATGTACCCACAAAGACTTCCCACATATTTTCCGTGCCACATCTCCAGAAAAGAAAAGAGGTATTATGATTGCCATAAAGAATACTATCTCCCTGCAAATTAAAGACACAATAATTGATGAAGACTGTTGTTTTATCATCCTTACGGGGGACTTTAATGGTTTAGCCATCACATTGGTTTCCCTGTATGCCCCAAACACCCATCAACTGCGCTTTCTTAAAAGACTGCTCGAAAGGATATCTAAGGTAAAATATGGAAATATCTTGTTGTGCAGTGACTTTAATATGGTAGTTGACGCGAGGTTGGACTCTTCTGCACCACCTAGTGATGGAAGATATTGATGCATCATATATTGAATGAAGAGCGGCTGTTTGATGCCTGGAGATGCCAACATGCGTCCGAAAGGGATTATACATATCTTCTCCTCCATTGATCAATCCTACTCTAGAATTGATTTGTTCCTGGTAGATCTCCACCTCTTGGGCAGGACCTCCTCTACGGTCATCAGAGACATTACCTGGTCAGATCATGCTGTGATCGAGTTGACCGTGGAGGAGGGGATCCCAAGGGGTGGCAGCTATGTCTGGCAATGTAATACCAAATCTTTGCAATATGGTGAGGGTGACAAGTATTTATCTAAACATCTCAGGGAACACAAAATTAAAAAAAATGTATAACGACAAACTTACTTCCCTGCTCTCCCAGATTCACACACATGAACAAAAAAACAGATTAGCCCCCGACCCGAAAGTTTCTAATACACTACAGACCCTTAGAAATAACTTGAACACTACTCATGGTACAACAAGATAAACATTTCAGAAAACTTAAATTAACATACTATGCCCAAGCAAATAGAGCTGGAAAATTCCTAGCGAATAAAATAAATTAAATCACAACAAGCTAAAACCAGAATATCTCATATTTCTCCCTATAACTCTACAACCAAATTAACTCATCCCCAAGGTATAGCGGATGAATTCGCAAACTATTATGAATCCCTTTACAATTTAGAAAAAGACCCCTCGATCCACAAACCATCCTTGCAAGAAATCTCTCTGCCTTTTTAGTTCAATCTGATTTTATTGAGGAAGAGGTTTTTTACAGAATATGAGTGAGATCGAAGAAGCAAGTAACAAACAGAAAAAAAACAATTTTCCACAGTCATATCACATAATGCACTACAAGTAAATGTCTACTGCAATTATTATTAGTGTCGGAAGGCAACATAAACTACCAAGTCCGTTGGAGGATAATGGTGTCGCAACTTAACAAACAGCAGCTTGGTGTAACATTGGTTAACATAAGCAAGAGAGAGGACAACTAAAGGATAACACTGGTAGAGACGTTGCTACAGTTGGCATCATATGAGAAAATGTTGTGAAGTGTGTAAGGCACTAGTAAATACTCAGGTCTTACGCTGAGAAGCATTCAAAACCAGCAAGGTAGCGCAAAAAGGACAGCCGTGTGGCGCCAGTGGCATAACCAAAAAGATAAAGAGAAGGAAGGAGAGATAAAGCAGGAGAGCGAAAACAGAGATAAGCCAAGAGGATGAGGAAAGCAGAGAAGATCAAGAGGGGCCGCCCACGTCCTACTGCCGCTCCCCATCACCCGGCAGTACAGGTGATTCGAGCCAGGATTTAAAGTCATCCGAACCCCGGAACATGTCCCAAGATGTCCATGCAGCAGAGAACCGATCCTCTCTGCCCCCTTCTCGCGCCAGCAGGTTTTCCATATCCCTAAGTCGGTCCAGTTCCAAAGCCCACTCAAGTTTAGAAGGTACGTGCGTGGTTCTCCAGTGTCTGGGTATTACCGTCCTAACAGCCGCCAAGAAAAGACGCAAAACGTCTCTCTTGATCGACCGGAAGGAACCGGGCAACAGGGACAACAAGGCCAATTGCGGTGTCGCGGAGACTGTGGTTGCCTGGAGCCTGCAGTAGAGAGCAATAATTCCAATCCACAATTCATGGATCTGCGGACATTCCCACCAAATATGTAGGAGCGTCCCCCTAGATGACGAGCAACGCCAGCACTGGTCCGACTGAAGTGGGTCAATATAGGAAATCGAGGAAGGGCATCTGTACCATCTGCTCAAGAGTTTGAACCCCTTCTCCTGAACCTGTGTTGCCGGAGACAGCGAGTGAGTCAACGCGAAACATTTGAACCAATCGTTGGATGAAAGGTCTCGCCCCAGGTCCCCATCCCAGGCAGCAGTATAGTTCGGCAGGTCAGGGCGAAGGGCGCGGAGGAGTAGGGAGTATAAGAGAGACACCGTGTGCGTGGGGGGATCATCCTGGAGTAAGATAGAGTCAAATTCCGAAGGGTCACCACTAACAGCAGTCAGTGAGGGCAGGGAGCGTAAATAGGAGAGAGCCTGGCCGCGCTGCAGCCAGCTCGCAGGAGCACCGTCGGATGTGGTGGGAGTAGGAGTCGTCAACAAGGTCGGGTCAGTCCGTAAAATTTGGGAAACCCGTCGGTGGTCTGTCGCAGTCCAGGGTCCAAATCTAGAACACGAGGCTGCCGGGGGGAACGCTGGGGTGCCAAAGAAGGGCGTCATGGGCCCCTGAGGACCTGAGAGACGGCCCGACCTATTCAGGCAATCCCAAATCCGCAAGGTCTGGCGTGTTAAAGTGTTGAAAGAGGACACGTGGCCACGAAGATGTACCGGAGTCCAGGGAAGTGCCCTGAGATCAAAAGGGGCAAGAAAACGTTCAAGTTGCACCCACAATTTAGTGGGAGCATTGTGAAACCAATCCACCAAGCGCGTCAAGGTCGCCGCCCGGTGGTAGAGAGCGAAGTCCGGGATACCGGTGCCCCCTCTAGACTTCGGAAGGGTGAGAGTCGCATACTTTAGGCGGGGTCGGCTATGGAGCCATACAAATCTCAAAAGCGTTCTACGCAGCTTGTCAAAGAAGGATGCAGGTATGTGAACAGGAAGCGCTTGGAAGAGGTATAAGAAACGAGGCAGGATGTCCATCTTCAGAACATTGATCCTCCCAAACCAAGACAAGCGTTTCGTGGAGTACGTAGACAGGTCAGATAGGGTTTTAGTGAAGAGTGGAACAAGATTGTCAGTAAAGAGGCGTGTCGGGTCAGAAGGCAGATTGACGCCTAAGTAGCGAACGGAGGAGGATCCCGTCTTAAAGGGATACGTGTCCGAGATACGCTTAAGGGTCGATGTAGGCATGGAGATATTTAGTATCTCCGATTTAGAATGATTAACTTTAAAGTTGCTCATAAGACCAAAGTCGCGGAACTCGGCTAAGATCGCAGGGAGGGACCTTTTGAGGAGAGGTAACGTATAGCAGTAAGTCATCTGCGAATAGCGCTAGTTTAGAATGTATGGGGCCAATGGTCAGTCCGCAAACATTGGGGTTATTACGGAGAGCAACAGCCAGATGTTCCATTACTAGTACATAGAGAAGCGGAGATAGGGGGCAACCCTGACGTGTACCGTTGTGTATACTGAAGGTAGGAGACAAGGAGCCGTTAATCCGAAGCCTAGCGGAAGGTGACTTGTAGAGGGCCATAATTCTAGCTAGCATCATCGGGCCGAGACCGATTTGTTCCAGGGTAAGACGCAGAAAATGCCAATCAACACGGTCAAAGGCCTTCTCTGCGTCCACCGTCAGCAGGCACAAAGGTATATCTCGGGAGCGGGCATAATCAGTAAGCAGGAGGGTTTTTAGGGTATTGTCCCTAGCTTCTCGGCCTTGGACAAAGCCCACTTGGTCCATATGAATAAGGTCCGGCAATAATGGTTTCAGTCGGGTCGCTAGGATCTTAGCATAAAGTTTAAGGTCGATTCCAATCAAAGAGATAGGTCTGTAATTGGCACACGTTGTGGGGTCTTTCCCTGGTTTTGGAATTAGGGATATGTGGGCCTCCAACGTCTGAGGGGGAAAATCCGAGCCGTCAGGAATGGAGTTAAAGACCCGAGCCAGAAAAGGGGCCAGCAGAGTGCCGAACACCTTGTAAAATTTGGCAGTAAAGCCGTCAGGGCCAGGACTTTTGCCGGAAGGGGTAGATGCAATAGCCGCCATAACCTCGTCAACTGAGATCGGCACTTCCAGGTCTGAGACGGTCTCATCAGGCAGGCATGGGAGGGCAGTGGCCGACACATACGCAGCCTCTCTCTGCCTTTTTAGACAAACTCAATCTACCACGCATTACAGCGGAACAGCTTTCTGCTCTTAATGCCCCACTCCAAATTAATGAAATCCAAAAAATTAATTCTCTCTCTCTCCCTAATGGCAAATCGCCTGGGCCTGATTGTTTTCCAAACTAATATTATAAACTTCACCACCATCTATTAGTACCCCACTTAGTCAAAGTCTATAACAAAGGATTAGAAACATCTAATCTACCCGAAGAGATGCTTGGAGCATACGTAGTTACTTTGCCTAAACCTGGCAAAGATCCATCATCCCCCGCTAACTATCGTCCAATCTCTTTGCTAAACACTGATCTAAAGATTTATGCCAAACTGATAGCTAACAGACTACAAAATATATTGCCTTCCTTGATCAAAAGAGATCAAATAGGGTTCATGCCGGGACGTCAAACATCTGATGCCACAAGACAATTAATAAACATAATACATGTTGCCGAGAAAAGTTGAGCGCCTTCTCTCCTCCTTACCCTGGATGCAGAGAAGGCGTTCGACAGGGTAAATTGGGAATATATATGTTATGAGGCAGGTGGAAGCCTGTCGTACAGAGAAGGCTTACCGTTGCCGGTGGGCGGAGCTTGGTTGGAAACCTGAGGTGAGTAGCACAGGCTAACCTGAGGTGCGGGGTCTAAGCATCCACCGGTCTTCACCGGTGAGGATGGATTTGGCTGCAGGTGGATACCAGGTCGCGGTCCCCAGGGTCGCCCCACCAGGGGGTAACCGGTCAAGGTCCGAAGGTGGATGAGCCGACAAGGAGAATCCAGAAGAGTAGTCAAAACGAGCCGGGATCAGGACAGGCAGCAAACAAGCGAAGTCAGGGACGAGCCAAAGGTCAACAGGTATCAGACAGGAAATCAACAGGAAGCAGGTTCAGAACACAGGAGAGCTGAAGACAACACAGCAAAGTGCAGTGCTGCTGAGCTCTTTAAAGCGGTAGTATCCCGCTTTTTTTTTTTATAATAAGGCTTACCTGTAGGTACAAATAATATCTCCTAAACCGGCATGGTTTAGGAGATATTTACAGTGCATGCAGCCGCTCTCGCGAGTGGCGCATGCGCTCTGAAGGTCCGGGGGGACCTTCAATTAATTTGCCGGGAGCTTGCCGGAAAATCACTCCTGCGCGCATGCGCGGGAGTGACGTCATCGCGGCTCCGGCCAATCATCGCGCCGGAGCCATCTCTTTCGGCCAATCACCGCGCCGGAGCCGCCGAACCCGGAAGAGACGGCGAGGGATCATGGCAGCGCCCGCAGCGATGTCCGGGGGTCCGTGTCGGGGCTTCGTTCTAAGGTAAATTAGAAAAAAAAAACCTGCAAGACAAAGGCATATTGGGCTAGTATGCGATGCATACTAGCCCATTATGCCTTTGTCTTGCAGGTTTTTTTTTTTTTCTAGGGTTTACAACCGCTTTAAATAATGTTTGCCAATTAATGTTTGCCAATTATTGCAATCAGTCTGCTCTAGGTTAACCCTTTAGGTTGCAGACTCATGACAGCACATGCTCAGGAAGCGTTCCTAACAATATAAAAGCTCTTCTACTGAAATTTGGCCTACAAGGCTCTATACTCTCTGCTATTCTAGCTTTATATTCTAAACCTTCAGCCAAAGTTTACACTGAAGGTACACTCTCTAAATCATTCTAAATTTTGAATGGTACCCGTCAGGGCTGCCCCCTTTCCCCCACTATATTTAATCTCTGAATTGAACCCCCAAGCGGGGGCTCTCCGTTCATCGAACGAGGTTCATGGATTTAAAATTGGAGACACTGATCACAAAATAAACCTTTTCACAGATGACATCATATTGATGCTGAGGAACCCCCTCTTATCTTTACCTGCTGCACACAATATACTACAAGAGTTTAGTAAACTGTCATTATAAAAAAAATAATTCAAAATCTATGATCCTGGATTTCGGTGTACCTCCAGAGGTCAGCTATACCCTACGAAATTTAAGCCCCTTCCCATGGACCAAAGACAAAGTCCCCTATCTTGGAATATTCCTTACAACCAATATATCGACATTACTTCCCACTAATCTCTCCCCTCTAAAACAAAAATTAACCACTGATTTGTCCCATATTGCCAAACTGGAAATCTCATGGGGTGCAAGAATAGCAGCCATAAAAATGACTGTTCTCCCATAGATTCTCTATCTCTTTCGTGCATTACCATTACCCTTCAACAAATCACATTTGAAAACGCTCGGAAGCATTCTTAAAAAGTTTCTATGGACTAACAAGAAAGCACACATATCATATGATGTCTTAACCAGACAAAAATACTTAGGTGGAGCTGGGCTCCCAGACCTATCCTCACATTTATGGGCCACCCGTCTCGACCAGATCATAAACTGGTTCCCCAAAAGGAAATACCCATGTGGTCCCAATTGGAATCCAATTTGGTTCATACGAAAAAATCTGCAACGAATGCTTATAGGCGATAGTTGGCTGCCCTGGAACCTGTCAAAACTCCCTCCGACCATGAAAGCATCGTTATCTGCTTGGAGAACGCTTTCTAGCAAATACTCCCCACTGACAAATATGCTTTCGGAATGCACTACGCCAATATCCCTTCTAGAATCCTAAATTTACAGACTCAAAACACAGCCTCTTATAAATCTCAAATTTGAGCACATATCACAATTCTACAACAAAGGCAAATTCAAAAGAATTGAAGATCTATCCCAAGAATTTAATATCCCACCAGATCTTAATCCTACCCTATCCAAAATGCTACTATTATTAGCCAAACATCCCCTTGTTGAACTTCCTATTAATGCTAAATCCTGGCAATTATATATGCTTGATCCCCCAAAAGGGAAATGCATTTCCTTCTTCTACAACACCCTAAATATCGATACATCCACATTTAAAACTACACATATGACTAAATGGGAAGAAGCTATAAAATTATCCTTTACTACACAACAGTGGCAAGTTGCCCTCAAATCCACCTACAAATATTCCCATTACACGAATCACTGGGAAATGACCAGAAAGATTACTAATAGGTGGTATTTCACACCCTATAGACTTTCAAAAATGTCGGCCAATATCTCACCCCTATGCTGGCTGGAGAGAATGTGGCCAGGTAGGCACGTTACACCATATTCTTTGTGCCAGGTACTTAATTGTGTGCATCTGGTAAGCAGCTTGTGCATGTGGGTGTTGGTCGCTTCTCTGACTGGAGTTTGGCACAAACTTAGTTCTTTGCAACTTCCTTTGGCTCATTTGTATGTCTGGTAAGCAGCTTGTAATATTGGTGGAGGTCACTATCTTTCACTTCAGCACTTTATTCCTTATTAAGTGGATTGCACTTAAGGTGAAAATTTCACCATTGGGTGTACATTTGTGATATATGCACCCATAACAATTATACAGTGTTACGCTATGGGATCTTGTATCATTTTTTACATGCACGTGGTCCATATTTGTTGAGCTTTTCCTGTCGTCTGAGGTTGGAATTTATCCAGAGCTCTATCCTATTGAAGATCCTGGGAGCATACACTTTTGAATCAGGCACTTGATATACCTCAATCTGGTAAGCAGTCTGCGTATCTAGTGGCTGTTCCTTGCAATAGCAGTGATCTAACACTTTGGAATCTCACATGGACTGCTGGATTGATCCCCAGGAGTTTTCCAGCAGTTTTTGTGGTCAAGATCAATTTTGACCTTTAGACATTTTTATTTGTAACTGTTGATTTTTTGGGTCCTTATAGGGACTATTGAACTTTAATTAACTCTGCACAAAACTTGCTTTACACACTTCCTGGTTGGGTGTATGTCACATTCAAGTTGTTGTTATTATTATTATTTTTATTCACTGTATAATTCAAGTATTTAACTTGGTATTTTCACCATATATAATATTTTGTGTGTTATAGCACAAATTCACTGCTTAGAGCGGCAAACCTTGATATAAACACAGCCATTAATGTCTAAACCGCTGGCAACAAAAGTGAGTACACCCCTAAGTGAAAATGTCCAAATCTGGCCCAATTGTCCCAGTGTCATGTGACTTGTTAGTGTTACAAGGTCTCAAATGTGAATGGGGAGCAGTTGTTTTAAATTTGGCATTATCGCTCTCACGCTCTCATACTGGTCACTGGAAGTTCAACATGGCGTCTCATGGCAAAGAATTGTAGCTCTACATAAAGATGGCCTAGGCTATAAGAAGATTGCCAAGACCCTGAAACTGAGCTGCAGCACGGTGGGCAAGACCAAACAGCGGTTTACCAAGACAGGTTCAACTCCGAACAGGCCTCACCATGGTCGATCAAAGAAGTTGAGTACACGTGCTCAGCGTCGTATCCAGAGGTTGTCTTTGGGAAATAGATCTATGAGTGCTGCCAGTATTGCTACAGAGGTTGAAGGTGTGGTCCCCCACCTGTCGGTGCTCAGACCATATGCCACACACTGCATCAAATTGGCCTGCATGGCTGTCCTCCCAGAAGGAAGCCTCTTCTAAAATAATGCACAAGAAAGCCCATAAACAGTTTGCTGAAGACAAGCAAATTGGGGACATGGATTACTGGAACCATGTCCTGGTCCGATAAGACCAAGATAAATGTATTTGTTCAGATGGTGTCAAGCGTGTGTGGTGGCAACCAGGTGAGGAGTACAAAGACAAGTGTGTCTTGCCTGCAGTCAAGCATGGTGGTGGGAGTGTCATGGTCTGGGGCTGCATAAGTGAGCACTGGGGATCTACAGTTCATTGAGGGAACCATGAATGCCAGCATGTACTGTGACATACTGAAGCAGAGCATGATCCCACTTCCTTTAGAATTAGGGCCGGAGAGCAGTATTCCAACATGATCACGACCCCATACACACCTCCAAGATGACCACTGTCTTGCTAAAGAAGCTGAGGGTAAAGGCGATGGACTGGCTTAGGTCTCCAGACCTAAACCCTATTGCGCATCTGTGGGGCATCCTCAAACGGAAGATGGAGGAACACAAGGTCTCTAACATCAGCATTCTGGTGAACTCCATGCCCAAGAGGGTTAAAGCAGTGCTGGAAAATAATGGTGGCCACACAAAATATTGAAACTTTGGGCTCAATTTGTACATTTTCACTTAGGGGTGTACTCACTTTTGTTGCCAGCAGTTTAGACATTATTGGCTGTGTTGAGTTATTTTGAGGGGACCGCAAATTTACACTGTTATACAAACTGTACACTCACTACTTTACATTGTAGCAAAGTGTCATTTCTTCAGTGTTGTCACATGAAAAGATATAATAACATTTTACAAAAATGTGAGGGGTGTACTCACTTTTGTGAGATCCTGTATGTCACACAGTATTTGGCGTAGCGGTTTTTGGAAAAAATAAATTTTAATGAATTAAAAAAGAACTATACCCCAATTATTTGAATGATATATGAAAGTATATATGATGTTACGCTGAGTAAATGGATACCTAACATGTCACACTTTAAAATAGCGGACGCTTGTAAAATGGCAACAAACTATGTTACTTAAAAATTTCCATAGCCGACTCTTAAAACGCCTTTACAGGTTACCTGTTTAGAGTTACAGAGGAGGTCTAGCACTAGATATATTGCTCTTGCTCTAACGTTCACAGCGATACTTCACATGTGTGGTGTGAACAGTAAGCTCAAGAAACACCGGTGAGTAGCAGGAGGGGGGAGTGCTTGTCATTGAGCAGCAGGTAAACTTTCTTTTAGCCCCCTGCAGTTCCGTTAATTTCAGTTATGCTGTATGCCTTTGCTGTTTAATAAATGAACCTCTGTCAAAAATTCACCTGTTTTCCAAGTACCCCTTTGCAGTATGTAATCCAAAATCATATGTTCTAAACTTTTGGCTTTGCTAACATTTGCCTGGTGGTAATAAATATCTCTTTCGTTCATTGTAGGACACCACTCTGCTTTAGATGCTCACAAACTGGGTGTATCACCATCTGCAGGAGTGTAACACTAGGTTCACTAAGAAACAAAAGAAAGCCCAGGGGTGGCCCTTTCCAGTGGCCAAAACCACCACCTCCGCTTTTGACAACTTAGCTCTCCACTGCTACTAGGCAGGGAGTAATTTCTACCCGTGACCTGGAAATTAGTAAAAATGGACACTGTTCTGCATGGCTAGGCAGGAATACCGGGGATCTTGGAGCCCGGAAGAACCCCTGCTTCTGATCAATGTGTTGAATTTAAGCATCAGATAGACTTCGCTTTGCTGGATGCACCTCCTAGAGGGATACTCTGTTTCGGTGCAATAAGACAATGCCACAGCCGTGGTATTGTAAACTATCGAGGGGGGCCAAGGGCATGGCAGCAGTGCTGGAAGTGGCCAACATCTTGAATTGATTAAAGTCACATGCTGGCTTTGTCTGCTGTTATGCAGCCCATTACACAATAAATTGTGATGCGCTGTGTGTACTGACACTTTTCTACTGGAATGAACATTAACTTTTTTAGCAATTTGAGCTACAGTAGCTCTTCTAGTGGATTGAGTGACCACATCTGCCTTCGCTCCCCATATTCTTCGATGAGCCTGTCGCTAATTCGCCAGTTTTTCTTAGTTGGACTACTTTTTGTAGGACCTGACCACTGCAGACTGGGAACATCCAAGAGCTGCTATTTTTGAAATGCTCTGACACAGTCATCTACCCATTACAATTTGGCCCCTTGTCAAAGTCACTCAAATCCTTACACTAGCCCATTTTTTCGGGCTTTCAACACATTAACTTTGGCGACAACATGTTCACTTCCTGTCTAACATATCCCACACACTGTCATTACTCTAAAAAGAAATACTGTCTCAAGGGCCTGTTTACCAATCTGCTTTTTAGTCGCTTGACTGTTGAATATCAAGCACTATGGGACTATGAGAAACTTGTCAGAGGCAGTCATCTGTACCATGCTCAAGGCCACATCTGGCAAAAT
This sequence comes from Pelophylax lessonae, assembly GCF_965119305.1. Taxonomy (NCBI): domain Eukaryota; kingdom Metazoa; phylum Chordata; class Amphibia; order Anura; family Ranidae; genus Pelophylax; species Pelophylax lessonae. The sequence goes on from NC_138776.1 coordinate 62,541,353, forward strand.
TTATATTCGTGCATTGAATGTATATTTTACATGGTTTGAATCACTAGGGGTATACCCTAATCCTTTTTCAGTTGCCTATTTCCTGGTCTTTTTCCAGCACCAGCTCCAGAATGGAGCAGTGGCTAACCTTAAAGTATTTATTTGCAAACCTCATGAAATATGAACAAAGCATATCCCTCTATATTGTGTAATTGTCTCAATTAGGATCACTAAGTGTCATTTCTGTTTGCTTCCTCATTCCTCTGCTATCAACATATATCACTTCTGACAAGTTTAATGATGCCTAGAGAAAAAAGGTGATGTTGAGGGATCTCCAGCTGATTGACAGCTTCAGCTCTGTTCCTCTGTGCTGTGTGAAGGGGGTGTGCCTCTTCACTTCAATCAGCTGGCAGAGCTCTCCTTACTGAGCTCTGCAAAGTGCTCTCCACCCCCTTTTTCTGACAGCTCAGACAAGCTTTATACATTTTGAACTTTAAATGGATGTAGAGAAGAGAACACTTCAGATGAACACATAGCTCCCAACTGTCCCTGATTTTTAGGGACTGTTACTAATTGGGAACAAAGTCCCTCTTTCCTCCCCATTTGTCCCTCATTTTGGTCTGATCTATATAATTGTATATAAAATGCACTTTTTATCTTTCAAAACATGTTTCCCAGTTCTAAACCTTTCAACCAATTTCTAAATTGCTGCATTTGTAAATGGCAAAAGCCAATATAAAAGGAATAATAAAGATAAATAGGCACTTTTGGGTTTAATCTTTTTTTTTTTTTTTTTGCATAATTCTCCTTTGAGGGGGCATGACAGTGGGTGTGTCCAATGCCTACATACATTTTCTAATAGGTGTCCCTCGCTTCCATCTCAAAAAGTTGGGAGGTATGTGAACAGGTACAACTTATGTAAGTGGATTTGTTTCATCTCTGTGTATCTCCTAAGAATGGTCACTTCACTTGGCATATGTAGGAGTTTACAACCACTTTTAACCTCCTCCCACCCGGCCACTGCACATATATGGCCAGGTGGGCACTTCCTCCTTCTGAAAAGATGTTTCTGAACATCCTTTAGAAGGAGGGAGATCACGTGGCCTCATGCCCGCGTAGCTGTGTGCCTATGTCCCCCAGACACAGCACAAGGCCGCTCAGCAGGAGGGCTCTGTGATTGGCCTTCCTGATCATGATGGCTGTGTCCAATCACAGCCATCATGTAATGTAAACACAGCTGTTGTACCGAGGATCGGCTCTGCTTCTTCTCACACAGAGGAGAAGGAGAGCGGATCTGTGCTGCCAGCCTGGGATCAGTGAGTTTACAGCACTTTTACTGCTTTTTATTCATTGATCCCCAGCTAGTGTCCCCAACACAGTAAAAACACCTGTCGCACATCTGTCCCAGTGAACATCTGCCACATTTGTCTGTGATCATCTGCCACATCTGTCTGTGATCTCCTGTCTAATCATCTGCCACGTCTGTCTAATCATCTGCCACATCTGTCCGTAATCATCTGCCGCATCTGTCCATGATCATCTGCCGCATCTGTCCGTGATCATCTGCCACATTTGTCCGTGATCATTTGGCGCACATCATCTGCCATATCTGTCTGTGAGGGGTGTACTCACTTTTGTTGCCAGCGGATTAGACAAATGGCTTTGTGCTTTTATTCTGAGGAGACAGCAAATTTACACTGTTATACAAGATGTATGCTCACTACTTTACATTGTAGCAAAATGTTATTTCTTTAGTGTTGTCACATGAAAATATATAATAAAATATTTACAAAAATGTGAGGGGTGTGAGATACTGTGTGTGTGTGTGTGTGTGTGTGTGTGTATATGTATGTATGTGTATATATATATATATATATATATATATATATATATATATAATGTACACACACCATAGTTTTGTAGACACTATAACTTTCACACAAACCAATCAATATACAGTTTTTGTGATTTTCTTTTTTTACCAAAGACATGTAGCAGAATATATTTTGCCCAACATCTTATAAAGAAATTAGATTTTTTTTTCTAATTAGATATGTTTTATAGGAGAAAGTAAAAAAATTAAGTTTTTAATTTTATTTTATATCCCAACATTTTAGGCTTTTTTCATTTATTTAGCAAAAAATAAGAAAACCAATGATGATCAAATACCAAAGGAAAGCTTTATTTGTGTGAAAAAAAAAATGATCACGGCTGCACTTTTATTCAGGGAGTTATGCACATCGTTCCTCCAGTCAGGCCAATATTGTCATTTTGTGGCCTAAATCTAGTGTCCATTTTGTAAAAAATGCCATTCAAGAACATCAGAGATCTGCTGACAGTATCTCAAAAGGTGGCTTTTCTAGATTCCATCATCACCTCAGCAACACACAAAAAATAAAGCTCAAGGACCAGGTACAGGTCCTTAGGCTAATAAAGTTTATTACATTTTTCAAAAGCCACGTGTGCCTTCTATATATAGCAGCTACTATTTACCTAGAGACATAGGTTCTTTACTTGGTCCTTAAGCTCTTCTTTTTTTTTTCTGTGATATTTTTTTGCTGCAACCTAATTGGTGAGTTAGCATTAAAACTTGGTTTTGCCATATATAAATATTATGCATCACTTCAGAAACCAGGGTATCTCAAATGGCTGCATTGTCCTGTAAGCTGCCATGTTTGGTGCTTTATATGGGTAAAGTCGTCCTGCATCCATAACTCTTCTTTTTGCTGAAAGTGGTGCTCACCTTTCACCTGAATGAGGATATTGTGCTTCCATCATTGTATACCCTAAGGAAACCCCCTACATTCCTCCGAAGTTATTGGGGTGGTTAGAATGTACTTGCATGCCACAGCTGGATTTTGTGGGACAGACTCTATGTTGATCGTTGTAGAGGGTCGATGTAAGGGCCTTCTTCAGCCCTTCAGTGTTTCGATAAGTGCATTCTGGGTTTTCCACCATCGGGCATCAATTTCACAGGTTTGTAAGGTGGCTACTTGGATGGTCCCTCATACAGTCACCAAATTTTACTGACTGTAAAATCCAGTTCTCTGCATTCATTGGACCACTCTGGTTTGCTGCTGTATGTGTCATTTTATTCTTGATATTTACACTACGATGACATGTAAATGAGTTGTCCACAGCCGTGAAGGGGGATTTGTCCACCAGCAAGGGCTGCCACCCGGGGGGTTTTTTTGAGTGTGTGCACTTAGTGCTCCTTATCCTGCAGGTGGTGATACGCCCAGTTGGTGATTTTCTAAAGCAGTGCAATGTCCTTCATTTGTCCTATAATGAACACAGAGAAAATTATTTTTTTACAGGAAGTACAAAAAACGACTCCCTTTAGAGATGTTGCAAAATGACTACTTGTTCAAACTGATAGTCTCATGCAATATATAAAGAAGAACTACCTCTGAACCCACCAACAGTACCCTAGGGGTTCATATACTGCTGGTTTAAAGACTGTGCTATAAACAGCTTGAACACAAGATGTAAGGCTGTATCCTATGGAATACAGCATGCACATGAACCTTTTAACAGTCAGCTGCAGCTCTTTGCTATCTAAATATCCAGTTCTCCTCATCCCTCATCTGCATATTAAGCAGTAATTTTGCCTTTTGCAATCACACATGCACAGCAGTAGTGCACTATTGGTATTGCTGCTGACATTCTCCATTAAAATGTAGATTGTTAAACAGTTGCATGGAAAGCCCAGCAGTGGAAGAGCAAGCTTGGGGTCATAACCCTGCTATATTAAATAATATATTGGGCCATCACCATTTCATTGCTCATTCTTCTTCTTTCCCATGGTGCCGCAATTATACTGGAGAATGTATAGACTGTAGTAGTGCCATGTACAGTTATATGCTGCAATAAAGGTTTCCCTTTCCATTTTATCTTTGTTTACTGGTGCATTTTACGAAGTGTGAGGGAAGTTTAGAAAATTGACCACCATAATAAAGAGTTCCTCTGTGGCCAGCCTGCCAAGAGAGATTTCTGCAGGAATGTTGAACAGGAGACATGAGTACAGACAATTCTGTGCTGTTTGCATGGTTACTTCTTTCTCTTGCTGTCTTTTTTTTTGTGAATTAGCAGTAAATTATAAATTGTAAATTGTGTTTCCTGCCAGCCTTAAACTGTATTTTGCTTTATTTTCAGACCGTCTTTCCTATAAAAATATAAAAACAAAATTTTTGCGCTAACTAAAAGTTACATCACTTCCTGACAAGCCCCGGAAGTGGCGCCATTTCTTTGGCGGTTCATTATAGCGAGTCCTGAAGCGCACGCCGGCTCAGTTTCCGGCTGTCTTGCGGTTCACAGCTCATTTCCTCCAGGTGCATTGAATAATTCTACACATTATATATAGAGGACATTTAAATTGCTGACATTATCTTTTGAAAAAGGCACGTATGCCGAAACATGTTAAGAGGACCTTAGTCAGCCCAGCTGTTTTATACTATATACGCTATTCTTTCACGGATGTTTGTAAGTGTATCGGCTATTTTTAAAATAAACTGTTTTTAGCAATATTACACTATGTATGTCCCCCTTTTTTCTGATACACCATCCATCGTGTGGAAGTGGAGTCTTTGACTGATCATATCCGCCAAGGATCTACACGCTATCCATCGGGGTCGGTGAATCTTGCTGGGACACTCCATCACTCTTTCAAGCCTGTTTGACCCCTATACTATACGGTATTTGGGTCCCATCCATTTGGTGAGCGCAATCTATTTTTCCTTCACTGGTGTTGGGATTTGCTGCACAACTAGTTTACATCATTTCTTCGTGTTGGATTTCTTTTCATCACCATTTTTTCTTACATGAAATTTTTTATTGGACTCTTTATGTTGTTGGACATTAACAATATCATTAGCGCTGCACATTTGTATTTCTCCAGTCTTTCCTATAATTTTAACTCCGGTTTTCCCAAAGTATGAAAAGGCAAACCTTGGATTGCGTAGGGAATGATTAATACCCCCTATTAGATTATTTTCTGCTGCCCTGGTCCTGCTGGGAATGTTTTTGTTTTGTCCTGAAGATACAAAAATAAATGAGGAAATCTGTCTAAAGTAAGTGAAATTTCGGTCTAAGAGAATTGGGAAGATTTTTCCCTTAACTTCAGCTCTGGTGACAATTCAATTTTTTGGGATTTTCCCTCACTTCTGTCTTAGATGTTGGTCACCAAGCCAAAGAAGGTTTAAACTGATATTAAAGCCTAAAATTGTTTTCTCCATTCCTACTGATGAGGTGATTACTTACAGTGTATGCTGTTTTCTTTATTGGTTGCAGTGACCTTGCCCTCTGGATCCTGATTCTTTTCCGTCTACGTTCCTGTAGAGCCACCCTTGCATGCATGCCCCCTTACTCACACAAACAAACATCTGCAATGTCTTAAGATGGCAAGGCACTTCTCTGCTCCCATGTCTTCCCTCCTCTAAATCAAATAGATGGACAACTGCTGTTCCTTGTGATTTGGTACACAGAGCGCCTTTTTCCTCAACAGGAAGTTTAGGGAAGCTGCACTCAGGGCTCCAGAGCTGGAGGCAGTGGTTAACACAGAATGACGCTCAAGAGGAGGGCGAAACGCGTCTAGCGAGGCAGAGCGTACAACGTAATTTCCGGCCAGTGGAACGCACGCTGCAGGAGCAGGAACCACCGCGCCGTAGCTAGCTGTTTGCACTTATTTTAACTGTAAGTGGATATTTTTTATTTATAATAAAGTTTGCTTGATATACTTCACCATGACGGACTTTATTTTCATGTGCCACTGAGGAGGAACTTGGCCAGCATTTACACTTAGCAGCCTTCTGCCTATCAACACAGGAACAGCGCTTTGGACACAGACTCTGATTTCAAGGTTATCCTGGAGAGGGCACAACAGCCCCACATAGTCCTTAGGTGTCATACAGGCTTTAACATCATAGTGTTCCGGTGAATAGGGAAGTTGAAGGGGAGCACGAGCACCACTTGTGATTGGAGCACAGAAGCGCTTTTTCGGCACTAATTGCACTTAAGAATATCATATATTGATTTTGGAGGACAGCTATATTTATTTATATTAGAGGACTTTCTAGCACTTTATTTTGCACTGCTTGCACTGAACACTTTTTAATAATTTTAATAATTTATATTCACCTGATGATTGTTTATTTGTTCTTTAAATTGAATATAGAGCAGCGCTGACATCCACACACATTCTACAGTATGTAAGTGTTTGAGCACACTTCTAGGCCTTAATTATATGGTCGCTGTGGTCCATACAGTATGAATGAGCATCTTATTTATGTGGCTGGAGCCACCAGGGGCTGCATGCAGGCAACATACGTTTCTCTAGGGCGAGCAGAAGCTGTACAGACACAGCCACTCATCCCATTGTGCATGGGTTTACAGAGAACAATCTGAAAAAGAGAAAATATTCAGTGAGTGGCAAATGTGTGGACGAACATGGCTTGTTGATGTCTGGGCAGACTGGTTAGAGATGATAGAAGGGCAACAGCAACTCAAATACCCACTGGTTACAACCAAGGTATGCAGAATAACATCTCTGAATGCACAATACATCTAGCCTTGGAGGAGATGGGCTACAGCAGCAGAAGACCACACTGGATGCCACTCCTGTCAGCTAAGATCAGGAAACTATGCAATTCGCACAGGCTCACTAAAATTGGACAATAGCACGTTGCCTGGTCTGGTGAGGCATGATTTGAGCTGCGAAAGTCAGATGGTAGTATCATAATTTGGCATAAACCTCATAAAAGCATGGATCCATCCTGCCTTGCATCAACGGTTCAGGCTGGTGGTGTAATGGTGTGGAGGATATTTTCTTGGCACACTTTGGGCCCCTTTGTACCAATTGAGCATTATTTAAATGCCACAGCTGACCACCAAACTTGCTCATCCATGTCTTTATGGACCTTACTTTGTGCACTGGTCCAAATCATTTGGTGGAGGGGGGATTATGGTGATTATGGGGCAAGTTTGGGATGGAGGAACTTGATGGCCTGCACAGAGTCCTGACCTCAACCTGAAAAAACACCTTTGGGTTGAATTAGAGCGTGGACTACGAGCCAGGTCCTCTTGTCCATCATCAGTGCTTGACCTCACAAATGGGCTTCTGGAAGAATGGTGGAACATTCCCATAGACTCACTCCTAAACCTTGTGGACAGCCTTCCCAGAAGAGTTGAAGCTGTTATAGCTGCAAAGGGTGGGCCACCTCAATATTGAACCCTACAAACTAAGACTGGGATGCCATTAAAGTTCATGTGTGTGTAAAGGCAGGTGTCCCAATACTTTTGAATATATACAGACTTGTATAAAGTATTCAAAATTTCTACTTGAGTAAAAGTACAAGTGCTCGATCAAAAAGTGACTTGAGTAGAAGTGGAAGTGCTCGCAGAAAAAGTTACTTAAGTAGAAGTACTAAAGTATTCAACATTTTTTTTACTTAAGTATTGCAAGTAGTTTTTTCAAAAAATTTGCTACTTAAGTACTAAAAGTAAAAAGTACCAGTAGTTTTTTCAAAAAATTTCTACTCAAGTACTGAAAGTAGAAGTACAAGTACTGTGTTATGTAGTTATTAAAGAAAGAAGTCAAAAGTTTGAACATTATATTGTTTTTTATTATTTCAAATGATTTATTCAAATGATTAACCTAAAGGACAATCACAATTCCTTAGGCTGTAACTTTTTGTAAACAAAAAACAGATAAAGTATGTCCCTCCCTTCCCCTTTTAAAGCATCCACCTTTTAAAGCCAGGGGTGGTCTCCTTCCTGAGCTTCCTCACTCTCACAGCCAGGCAGATCACTTGAAGTTGAAGGGCCAGGGGTGGAAGGTGGTGTTTTTGGTTCGTCCATCTTTTCAGCTGATCAAAAGGCAGAACAGGAGCATGCGCAGTCTTCTTAATCGCGGTTTGATTTGATTTGCTCAATTGATGATGATGTGCCAGGCCAGCTTCATCAAACCTACAACGCTTAAAGTGAAAAATGCATCAAAAACTACTAACAAAGTGGCTGTGCTAAAAATGCTAATAAAGTGCCTGCAATTATATATATTCTTCTTGTATTCAAAATCATCGCCCACAGTATCAAAAATAAAGTGACATGTCTGTGCTAAATGCAGTACAAATTATTCCCACAATGTAAATTTAATTCATATAAAATATATATATGACAATACCACAATAAAAGAAGTTGTGATTGTGAATAAGTTAGGTGCAAGTTTAAGTGTGTAAACTAAACTTTATAAGGAAAAGTCCATAACTGCAATCTAAGAAGTGCTTGTCACTTGCTGTCAGATGCTTCCACCTTTCTTCTGTGATCTGCTCAAGTAAAGTGGTGGACTGGATAGCCTCTCTCTCTGCCTCTCACCTTAGTAGCACTGGCACTACACTGGTTCAAAAAGCTGTCTATATTATTTTCATTATAAGAACTTGTCAGAACATGCTTCCACCACCTGTCCTTCACACTAGTAGTGCTCATTTGCTTTGCTCAAGTCAAGTGCCACTGCCAGTGGCCACTGCAGTGCGGGCACAGCCGCACAGGCAGAGGCAGGCCGCAGGAAGCACAGGCACCGCCACAACACAACACTTATGGTCCATGGACCATGGATGGTCGGATAATCATCATAGCCGTCAGTCTCACTCTTCTTGGTTCAAAAAAGCCACACATGACCCGTGTGTATATAATATATTCATATTTTATATTGATTATTTGATTCTCAAATGGCACATTTGCCATGGCAAGGATTAGGCCCTCTCCACGGTCCACCTCACTCACCTCATAGAGAAGATGAGATAACGAAGAAAATGCTCCGAGTCCCGCTGCCCGTGTCACAACTCCTCTCAGTAAGGGCCCTAAGGGGTGGAGTCTGAGTGACACACAACACATCTAGAGGCAGAGACCTTGAGCAGGAAGACGGCAGCATGGCTCCTCCAGTGCGGTCTTAACTTGATGATCATGACAGTGATTCCACGGGCCGCGGCGCGAGCGAGGCTGTGGGATTGATTGAATTGAGTTGTGCTGCCTACTGCTACACGCTACCTACTACTACTACTACTACTAAATTGTGAGTCAGTATATTTTATTTCATTTTTATATATAAAAGCGGTATTGTTGAGCACTACTAGCCACTAGATCTCCTGGCTTTCACTTTGTCACATGTTGGGAAATCACAGCGGCTCGGCTCCAGAAGTGGCGGGTGTCCCCGGCATCCTTCCAGGGCCGCCAAGTTCATCACCTAATCTTAAGTTATTAATATCTTATGAGGAGAGGACCTATGGGATTGAGAATTGAAATAATTAAATATATATGGCTTTTTGAACCAGTGCAGTCAGTGCCACAGTGCCACCCAGACGCTATCCACCAGTGCCACCACCATTAAGTGTGTTGGTCGGTTACTCGAGCACTGAAGGAGGTGGAAGCATCTGACAAGTGAAGTGACACTTTAGATTTGCACACTGGAATTCATTTATGGACTTTTCGTTATAGATAGGTTTACACACTTCAACTTGTTGCACGCACCTGACCTAACTTATTTCATAACTTATTTTATTGTGATTTATTGTCATATTTTATATGAATTGAATTTACTGTTACATTGTGGGAATAATTATTTTCACTGCATTTAGGCTTTAGCACATTCATGTCACTTTATTTTTGATACTGTGTGGAGTGTGGGCAGGGCACTGGGGGCAACAATGATATTATATCGATTGCACAGGCACTTTATTCGCACAGCCAAGTTGTGTGTGTTAGTAGTTTCTTGATGCACTTTAAGCGCTGTAGCACAATTTATTTGTTTGTTTCATATTTTCTTTTTATTGGAAAGATTTGGTATAGCAGCTTTTATTATACACAGCCTTTATTTTCGTATGCGCTGATTTACAAATGACATTATACACATTTTTTTTGAGCTTCATGAAACCTGCCATCTACTGTTCTGGCAGTGGTAATTTTTTTAAAAGTAACGAGTAACTATGCAGCACAAAAAAAAATACTTGAGTAGAAGTATCGAAATCATCGAAAAAATGTAGTGAAGTAAAAGTAGAAGTAGGAGAAAAATATTCTACTCTAGGAAAGTACAGATACCGCATTTCGGTACTTAAGTACAGTACTTAAGTAGTTCTACTTCGTTACTATACATCTCTGAATATATATATATATATATATATATATATATATATATATATAATCTAGAACGGCAGGGATTTTGGTAGTTTGCCTGGATCTGTTTGGCCGTCTTTGCGAGAGCTGTCTAAAGTTGATTTAAACAGATATGTGTGCTGGACTGGCTTAAAGTGGTTCTAAAGGCTGGGCCCAATGTCGATCCAGCAATGTGCACAACAGTGGCTCTCTCCCTCCTCATAGGCTCAAAGACAGCAACGGGAGCCATAGGACAGAACCAGAGCCAATGTGGGAGCAAGCTGGCATGAGTGCCTTCGTAGCAAGCAGCTTGCTATGGTGGGCACTCAGCGGGGGGGGGGGGGGGGGAGGAGACAGGCACGGGACTCAAGCAGAGAAGGATCGGAGCTGCTCCGTGCAAAACGATTGCACAGAATATGTAAGTATAACATGTTAAAACATGTTAAAATAAAAAAAAAAGTTTACAATCACTTTAAGGGTCAGGAGTTGCAGAGCCTAGAATGTGCATGTTACAAAGAATACAATTTGCATATTATCCCCTCCCCCAGAGCCAGGATGTCTAAAGCAAACAAAGTATTTACAGACCTTGGGAGATTTTTATTGCTTGCAATGTACAGATTATCATTCTGTTTAATACCACAGAACCTCATTAGTACTACGGTGCCTGTGAACCATCAGCGTTCATCTGTACTTCCAGTTAAGTCAGTCTTGCTGGGTACAAAGACTAATATTTGCTTCTGCTGCTGAACCCTGTGAGAAAGTAATTCAACTTCTTTTATAAATGAACTTCACTCTGATTTAAAAGAAATGAAAAGCCAGCAGCTACAAATACTATAGCTGCTGACTTTTTAAAAATACATAAATGTACAGGTCCATTGAGTCTATTGCTGTCCTTCCCGTAGTGGTTCTTATAGGCTGCAGATTTCTGGCACCGACATTTTTAATTTGGGAGCCGGCTGTGACTTCCCCATGATTCACAGCCAGCTCCCAACTATGCACAGTGCAAGAATACTGGTGCTGTAGCCTTCTGGAACGTGTTGTGTTATCCCAGAAGGCAGCAGCTGTGGACATTAAAGTGTTTACAAACCTCAGAAATTAGATATGAACTAAGTACAGTGCCTTGCGAAAGTATTCGGCCCCCTTGAACTTTTCGACCTTTTGCCACATTTCAGGCTTCAAACATAAAGATATAAAACTGTAATTTTTTGTGAAGAATCAACAACAAGTGGGACACAATTATGAAGTGGAACGAAATTTATTGGATATTTCAAACTTTGTTAACAAATAAAAAAACTGAAAAATTGGGCGTGCAAAATTATTCAGCCCCTTTACTTTCAGTGCAGCAAACTCTCTCCAGAAGTTCAGTGAGGATCTCTGAATGATCCAATGTTGACCTAAATGACTAATGATGATAAATAGAATCCACCTGTGTGTAATCAAGTCTCCGTATAAATGCACCTGCACTGTGATAGTCTCAGAGGTCCGTTTAAAGCGCAGAGAGCATCATGAAGAACAAGGAACACACCAGGCAGGTCCGAGATACTGTTGTGGAGAAGTTTAAAGCTGGATTTGGATACAAAAAGATTTCCCAAGCTTTAAACATCCCAAGGACCACTGTGCAAGTGATAATATTGAAATGGAAGGAGTATCAGACCACTACAAATCTACGAAGACCTGGCCGTCCCTCTAAACTTTCAGCTCATACAAGGAGAAGACTGATCAGAGATGCACAAGAGTCCCATGATCACTCTGGATGAACTGCAGAGATCTACAGCTGAGGTGGGAGACTCTGTCCATAGGACAACAATCAGTCGTATACTGCACAAATCTGGCCTTTATGGAAGAGTGGCAAAAAGAAAGCCATTTCTTAAAGATATCCATAAAAAGTGTAATTTAAAGTTTGCCAGAAGCCACCTGGGAGACACACCAAACATGTGGAAGAAGGTGCTCTGGTCAGATGAAACCAAAATCGAACTTTTTGGCAACAAAGCAAAACGTTATGTTTGGCGTAAAAGCAACACAGCTCATCACCCTGAACACACCATCCCCACTGTCAAACATGGTAGTGGCAGCATCATGGTTTGGGCCAACTTTTTGTTCAGCAGGGACAGGGAAGATGGTTAAAATTGATGGGAAGATGGATGGAGCCAAATACAGGACCATTCTGGAAGAAAACCTGATGGAGTCTGCAAAAGACCTGAGACTGGGACAGAGATTTGTCTTCCAACAAGACAATGATCCAAAACATAAAGCAAAATCTACAATGGAATGGTTTACAAATAAACATATCCAGGTGTTAGAATGGCCAAGTCAAAGTCCAGACCTGAATCCAATCGAGAATCTGTGGAAAGAACTGAAAACTGCTGTTCACAAACGCTCCCCATCCAACCTCACTGAGCTCGAGCTGTTTTGCAAGGAGGAATGGGCAAAAATTTCAGTCTCTCGATGTGCAAAACTGATAGAGACATACCCCAAGCGACTTACAGCTGTAATTGCAGCAAAAGGTGGCTCTACAAAGTATTAACTTAAGGGGGCTGAATAATTTTGCACGCCCAATTTTTCAGTTTTTTATTTGTTAAAAACGTTTGAAATATCCAATAAATTTAATTCCACTTCATGATTGTGTCCCACTTGTTGATTCTTCAAATAAAATTAGTTTTATATCTTTATGTTTGAAGCCTGAAATGTGGCAAAAGGTCGTAAAGTTCAAGGGGGCCGAATACTTTCGCAAGGCACTGTATATCCATCTATAGTGTGGACACAAGTGTGTGCAGCCTAAAGATCAATTACCCATGCTTTTCTCTGCAGACTCAGCCGCACTGGACAGTGAATAAACGGGGTAGTGCTCTGTGCTGAGCGGCTTCCTGTTCATTCAAAAACGTAAATTGTGAAAGAACAGAGTGAGTGAGTGTGTTCACTTTGGTAATTTAGAAAATGAAGGAGACGGTAAATTACATGTTTACTAGCCCCTTTCCCCCACTCTCCATTCTGAAACATCCCCCGCAGCAGCCAAGGGTAGAGGTGGGAAGCCAGCAGCACTGCAGGGGGGCACAACACGGGGGGGGGGAGCTGAGGCAATAGGGGGAATGGGCACCGGACACAGTGATTAGTGAGTGTGAACTTGTCTTAATATAGAGCATTAAGTGCCAGTTCTGTCTGCTGCTTCAATCCTGTGATATCAGCATGAATCACTTCTGACAAGTTTTCCTGACACCAAGAGAAAAATATTGACGGGGAGGGACCTCCAGCTGATCGACAGCCTCAGCTCTGTTCCTGTGTGCTGTTTGAAGGGGGTATTTCTGTTCCCTCCAATCAGCACTTAGAGAATTTCTCAGTGAGCTTTGTAGGGTGTGATCCCCGCCCGCTTTCTTTTCCTGACAACTCGGACAAGGTGTATAAATTCTGTACTTTGAAAGGATGTAGAGAAGAGAAGACTTAAGACAAACAGGTACAACTTATGTAGGATGCTATGTTTCATCTCTGTGTATCACCTGAGAATAGTCACTTCACTTGGTTTATGTAGGGGTGTATAACCACTTTAAGGATTAAAAGAGAAAAATAAAAAGATGAACTAACACTCTACACCTTCCTCACATCATAATGGTCCCCGTGTACCTCCTAGGGTAATGAGCTGTCAGTGCCCATGCCACCATTGTAGCTGTCTGGGGATTTGAAATCCCAGTTGTTCATTCCCTTCTTTCTGTACAGCTTTCAGGATGGATCAGAGTAATTCTGATTGGTCATTGCTGGCATGTGACTATTTTCACTAATCTAAATTGCTCTGATCTGTCCAGAAACCCTAAGGCTCCATTCACACCTGGGCGTTTTTGAGTGTTTTTCAGCTCCAAAAACTCGTTCCAAAACGCCCAACAAGTAAAACCCCATTCATTTAAATGGCCCCTGTTCACATCTGAGCGTTTTGCAAAACGCCTGTAGCTGAAAAAAGTACATGAGCTTCTTTTTGGGCTGATTACCAGCGTTTTTGATAGATGTCAATGCCTGCCTCCAAAAACGCCTGAAAAAAACGCCTGCAAATCGCGGTAAAAAACTTGGTAAAACGCTACGCTCAAGTGTGAATGCAGCCTAAAGAAAGAAGTGAAAGAAGAGTGGAGATTTCAAACCCCTGGTACGCTTCACTGGCTGCGTGGGCACTGACCATTCATCACTCATAGAGGTAAGTACAGAGGGCACAATAGGGGTTGGGAAGTTGTTGGGTGCTAGTTCACCTTTTCATTTTATAGGGAAGTGGGGGCAGGTACCTGTCACAAAAAGAAATCCTGAAAATGTGTTAGATCAGAGGAGGAGAAGTCTGCTTTAAACGAGAAATATAGGGCATTTCTTTTCATTGTAGAATTATACTTACCTAGGTGGATGCAACATTGGTCCCTTGCTGACTTTTAGGCTGAGAACCAAGCATAGTTACATAGTTAGTGAGGTTGAAAAAAGACATCAGTCCATCCAGTTCAAACTATGATGTGTGTTTGTTTGCTTTTAACCATACAATGTATACCCCTGTATGTTGTGGTCTCTAAGGTGCCCATCTAATAGTTTTTTGAAACTATCAATGCTCCCTGCTGATACGACTGCTTGTGGAAGAGAATTCCACATCCTTACCGCTCTTACAGTGAAGAACCCCTTACGCACCTTAAGGTTAAACCGCCTTTCCTCTAGTTTTAGTGAGTGGCCACGTGTCTTATTGTATCTCCTTTCTCTGAATAGTTTGTTCCTTATGCTAGGGTCACCAGTACAGTATTTGTATATTAATATCATATCCCCCCCTCAATCGTCTCTTCTCCAGAGAGAATATGTTCAGTGCTTGAAGTCTTTCCTCATAGCTGATGTCCTCCATTCCCCTAATTATTTTTGTTGCCCTTCTCTGGACTCTTTCCAATTCCAGCACATCCTTCCTGAGGACCGGTGCCCAGAACTGGACAGCATACTCCAGATGTGGCCGGACCAGAGTCGTCTTGTAGAGAGGGAGAATAATCTCTTTATTTCTGGAGTGAATCCCCTTTTTTATACATCCCAGTATTCTGTTGGCTTTGCTTGCAGCGGCTTGGCATTGCATGCCACTGCCAAGCCTGTTGTCTACCAGTACCCCCAAGTCTTTTTCCATCCTAGACTCACCCAGAGGTTTCCCCCTAGTGAGTAGCTTTCTTTCTGGTTTCTGGCCCCCAAGTGCATTACTTTACATTTTTCAACATTAAACCTCATCTGAGTTGCCCACCCCCTTATTTTGTTCAGGTCCTCTTGCAAGGTTTCCACATCCTGCATAGAAGATATTGGCATGCCTAGTTTAGAATCATCTGCAAATACTGAGATTGTACTAGATATCCCCTCCTCTAGATCATTTATGAATAAATTAAACAGGATTGGTCCCAGGACAGAACCCTGGGGGACCCCACTTTCCACACCCGCCCAATCCGAGTACTCCCCATTAATCACCACCCTCTGGACTCTCCCCTGGAGCCAGTTCTCTATCCAGGTACTCACCTTATGGTCCATACCTACCTTCCTTAGTTTGTACAGTAATCGTTTGTGGGGAACGGTGTCAAAGGCCTTTGCAAAGTCCAGATACACCACATCCACAGGCCTTCCTTTATCTAGGTGGCAGCTCACTTCATCGTAGAAGGTTAATAGATTGGTTTGGCAAGAACGATTTTCCATGAATCCATGCTGATTACTACTAATAATACCGTTTTCATTACTAAAGTCTTGTATGTGGTCCCTTAACATCCCCTCCAAAATCTTGCAGACTACAGATGTTGGGCTGACCGGCCTATAGTTACCCGGGATACATCTCGGCCCCTTTTTAAATATTGGTACCACGTTGGCTTTTTTCCAATCAGCTGGCACCATACCCGTCTGTAAACTATCCTTAAGGCTCGGTTTCCACTAGTGCGACTTACGGTGCGACTTGACACATGTCAAGTCGCATGACAAGTCAAAACCCATTGTTTTCAATATGGACCGTTTCCACTGCTGCGACTCAAGACGCAGCGTCTTCAAAATTGCTTCTTGCACTACTTTGGGCCGACTTTGGTGCGATATGTCCCTCATAGAAGGTAATGTAAGTCGCAACGAAGTCGCAGTACACGGTTTTGAACGCGACTTCGTCTCGACTTCGTTGCGATTTGCACGGAAGTTTACAGTAAATTTTTTTTATTGTTATGTTCCGCCCCAAATCACATGATCTCTGCACCTCCCAAGAACATCACTTCCCATAGTTAGCAGAGGAGAGGAGAGTGTTATATACAGCAAGCATGCCAAGATCCAGGAAGAATAAAAGAACATCTCATGATAATGAGGAGATCATTCGTCTGGTCAGAGCTCGCCCCTCAATATACGACACCCGAGACCCCTTATATAAGGACCATGTGAGGAAGGAGAGAGCATGGCTGGAGATTGCAAGGATCTATTTTGAAAATTGGGACTGTCTTACAAGTACAGAATGGACTGAAAAATGTAAGTGTTTCATAT
Source organism: Pelophylax lessonae (assembly GCF_965119305.1). NCBI lineage: Eukaryota > Metazoa > Chordata > Amphibia > Anura > Ranidae > Pelophylax > Pelophylax lessonae. The sequence continues at coordinate 62,557,952 of NC_138776.1, forward strand.
ATGCAATTTATCACATTGCTGCTTGCCCCCATATGTACAGTACAGTACCGTTATTTTCTTTTTTTCAGTGCACTCCTTACAAACCAGATGGAGAAGCATAAAGGACTGCTATAACCGCTATCTCAGAAAATTACGAGAAGCAAGGAGTGGTTCTGGGTCCTCCAGAATTGTCCCTTATGCGCATGCCCAGGAGCTGGAATTTTTAAGGCCGGTGTTGGAGATGCGAGAGTAAGTTGTCACTATTTTTTTTTAGATACTGTAGTTGACATATAAAATATATTAATATTCCTAAAATTTGAAATGTATTCATTATATTTCAGAACCCAAGCAAGCTGGCAAGACTCCTCACTTGGTTCTGAACAGCAGGAGGGGTCACAGGAGGCGGCAGCGGAGGAGGAGGAGGAGGAGGGATGCCAAGACCCTGGTGACCCTGACCCTGATGGTGAGGAATCAGAGGGAGTAATGTCAAGACCATTGTCCATTATTGATTCTCCTGCTGCGGTGGAGGCTGAACCAGGGCCTAGTACAGTAAAACCTTGGTTTGAGAGTAACTTGGTTTGAGAGCGCTTTGCAAGACAAGCACATTTTTAAAATAAATTTTGACTTGATATACAAGCGATGTCTTGATATACAAGCAGCGTCATGTATAAAAAAGAAGAGAGGCGCCTCTAAAGTGTAGCAATATGGTTACATTTAATGAAGGTTCAATATTTAGCAACTCACATGGTTGATGATTAAAACAGGCACATCTAAGTATGCAGGCATCTGGGGTAAAGCTGTCCACATAGACCATCCTCTGCACAGCCATCTTCATCATCCCTTCCCCGCTGCACTCCACGAGTGATTCAAAGCCTCACTTTCAGATCACTCTACTACAGGCTATTCTTCCCGGTCACGATTGCAGACTGACAGTGGTGAGAGTCAGTGGTTCAGAAGATGGTCTATGTGGACAGCTTTACCCCGGATGCCTGCATACTTAGATGTGCCTATTTTAATCATCAACCATGTGAGTTGCTAAATGTTGAACCTTCATTAAATGTAACCATATTGCTACACTTAGAGGCGCCTCTCATCTCTCATTCTGTAGCTCTGCTAGATTTTTCTTCTAATCCCCTTGGGAAGGCTGCATATTGTGGATGGACATTTTATGGTTACACAACCTATCACATTGCTATAATCTTTGTATATAGACTATAAACTGAAGGACTTGTGGAACAAATCATCTGAGTTTCCATTATTTCTTATGGGGAAATTCGCTTTGATATAAGAGTGCTTTGGATTACAAGCATGTTTCCGGAACGAATTATGCTCGCAATCCAAGGTTTTACTGTACAGAACAAAGGCCTTCACGAAGATCTTCCTCAAGGTCTTCATCAAGGGCGAATCCTAGGGGTGGTAAACCCATGGAGGAGGTTCTGAAGGTGGTGAAGGAAATGAACGCACACATGAAGGAAAGCATGTGTGATGACACTGCTTTCATGACCGTGCTGTTGGGTATGTGCAAGCAGGTCCCCCCTGAGAAAAAGTATGCACTAAGGATGGCTCTCATGTCAACCGCCCAATCTTTTGTGGTTGGGGAGGCAAGCTCTACAGCATGTATGGAAACCCCCCCCCCCCCCACCACACATATCCCCCCAATTACCAGTACCCACCACCACCACCACCACCACCACCAAGTTCACAGTATGGGCACCAAGTTAATCGCCCATACTACGATGAGTATGGCAACATGCCGAATATCTCCAGGCCCCGCATGTTGCACCCAATACCGCCCCCTATTGCCTCCACCCTTGGCACACCAAGACCTTACCAACCTGCTCCCATGCAGGTTACGCCTTTCCCGGAAAGGCAATACCGTCAGGGATCTGCAAGTGATTACCCAAGCCCATCTGGCCCATCAAATATTTCTCATTCTGGGTCAACTGAATCTCCAATTATATACCAGGAATTGTAATTTTTTTTGTTTTTGGTGTTGTTAACATTTTACCTGTTAATTTATTTTTTCATTGTTTTGGTGCTGGTATCTCCAAAACATTGGTGATGTTGTTATAAAAAGTTTATTTTTTTCTAAATTTTGAAAAAAAAAAAAAAAAAAAATTACCTTGTAACTCTACTCTGTGGTTTTTGTTTGGATTATTTTTGCTTCTATAGTACTGTCAATAATGTGTGTATGCTATATAATTATATCTACAGTAGAAAACAGCAAAACAGAAGGTTAAGCAATGTATTTTTATTATAGCTAGAACTGGAACAATATGCAGACTTTGGTTATAATTGCACAGAAATATAAGGAAAACATAACAGAATTTTATTCAAAATTGGACTGTGTTGGAACGTGTGATACATTATGAAATAGCGTCCAGCTGCCAGGGGACAGAACCAGCAGTAGACATGAAAAAGGATGTGAATCCCTCACGCACAGTAGCACCATTGCTTGTGCCCCTACTGGCACTCAAACTTGCACCCTCCATGTCATTCATGCCACAATCTTCATGATTGTACCCATCACGAAGTGCAACATAGTTGTGAAGAACACATGCTGCTTTGACTGCACATATTGCATTATCCATTTTTAAATTGATAGATGTGTGCAGGAACCTCCACTTGTTAGCTAAAATTCCAAAGGCGCATTCAACAACTCGTCTTGCCCTGGTTAAGCGGTAGTTGAAAACTCTTTTTTCCACAGTCAGAGACCGATTTGAATAGGGCCTTAAGAGATGATGACTGAGAGCGAAAGCCTCATCTCCAACAAAAACAAATGGCTGTGGTGGTCCGTTTGTCCCTGGTAGTGGACAGTCCGGTGGCAGCTGAAGTCCATCTTCCCTCAACATTCTTCCGCTCGAGTCTGAGCTGCTTCCATACGAACCTATGTCTACATAGCTAAAACAGTATTTGGCATCAGCCACTGCTAGGAAGACAAAAGAAAAGTATTTTTAGTAAGAATTTACTTCCACTGCCAATGGGCTTCAATATTCTAATGTGTTTTCCGTCAATTGCACCAACACAATTTGGAAAATTGCAGTGGTCCCAGAAATATTCTATCTTGCACCAGTCTTCTGTAGTGGGTTTCTTCAGGACCAAATCCTTAAGAACATTCCAGATGGCTCTGCAGGTATCATGGATAATATAGCTGGCAGTAGTTTTGCCAACCAAGAACTCATAATGTAAACTTGTAAAGGTATGTCCAGTTGCCAGGTACCTAAAAATAAAAAAATAATGTTAGAATGATGCATAAACTGGCTTGGACGAAGGTACCTGAGGAAATGAAGGAAGAAGATAGGCAGGAGAAAGACACTGTTGAAAAAAACATGGCAAACATAATCACAACCACTACTACATATATGTTACATGATAATTACATGATAATGTGTCTCTCCAAATGCCTCAGGAGGTAAGTAGGTTGGAAAATTTACCTCAATGTGATAATCAGTCTTTCTATGGGCGGAATACTCCTTCTGAATCTAGTGTTTTGTCTCTCTAGATGTGTGGAGAGCAGAGCCAACAATTCATCAAAACTGTAAAAAAAAAAACATATATGGCATTTATCAACATTATCCATGTAAAAAATAACATACATAGAGACATATTTGTTAAAGAGTTGACATGAACATATGTTCTGACCTTTTAATTGACATCCGTGTGTAATTAAAGAATTTGTCTTCATGAGCACGGAGGTCATGATAAAGGATCCTGAACTGGCCTCTCTCTTCCCTTTGGGAGATGACAGGATGGATCCAGAAGCGATGCCTTCTCCTTCTCCGGTCCTCTTCTTCCTCATCAATAACAGCTGCTACAGCAGCCATAATTACTGCTGCTCCAACATACTGCATAGCCAACATGTTTCCTGCAACATACACTACTATTCCAAAACAGGAAATTACATCACTTGCAGGAAAAGGAATTACATCACTAGCAGGAAAAGGAATCTTTTATGTGCAAGTCGCATACATCAAAGTCGCAACAAGTCGTAGCCGCAACAAGTCGTTGTAAATTCGTACACAAGTCGCGCGTTTATCAAAGTACAAAGTCGCTATTGAAGACGCGCGACTTTGAAGTCGCACTAGTGGAAACCCAGCCTAAAGATCAAGAATAATGGTCTGGCAATCACCTGGCTGAGCTCTTATTTATGTTAAGTTTCTCTAGTTTAGTTCTAAGTCTATCTTCTGTTAGCCATGGTGGCACTTCCTGAGGTGTGTCTGTTCCCAGAGCTCCCTGAGCAGAAAGTTAGTCACTGGCTCTCCCCCCCTTCCCCTTCCCCTTCCCTCTCTCCTCTGCAGTCACCAGAGCTCTGGGCTGTGGGGGAGGGGGGGGAGGAGCAGCCAACTCAGGCTCTCAGCAGCTCACTGAGAGTCTGAGCCGGGTGGCGGTCCAGGCATGTGGGCAGATACCAACCATATGGTCGCAATCTTTCCCGAGCCTGCACTGCTGTCTGCTGAAAATGTGCCACAGGAGTGCAGAATGAACTACACTCCTGTGATCCACCGGATAAGTACAGCCAAAAGAGCTTTGTCTGTACTTCTCCTTTAGATATATGTAAACCCAGTTGCTTTAACCTCATATAATAGAAAAGTATATGGTCTTTACTATGTTTGTGCAATTTCAAGTTATTTTCAGTTTTTCAATAAAAAAAACTTGGTAATCCTGCCATGGAGGTCCTTGTTCAGGCCCTTCCTGTGTATAGGGTGACAACACTCTGTCCCTGTTTCCCATTTGCTCTCCTATGTAGTCACCCCATTACATGCATAAGCAGTCATGCTAACACTTTGTGCTTACTCCACTGTTGCAACCATCAAAAAAGCAGCCCAATGATCCTGCAGCTGCTGCTGGAGTGCATGCATCAAGACATGTTCTCCTCCTAATACAACTTTGGCTCTTGTCCTATAAATAGAACTGTACATACTCTAGAAAAACAGTTTAAAGCTTTTGTGCAGCGTCATCCTATTTTCCCCCATATTCTTCTCTCCATGTGAACTTCAAATGACCCTTCTGTCTACAATGTCTGGGTTGCACTTCAACTTATTCAGGTGAACTTTAACTTATGCTGACGCAGATATGAATCCATGTTAATCCAGTTTGTGATTTTTCTTTCACTATGATTATTTGAATAGAGATTATTTTTCTGCTTGGTTCACCTCTGCATTGTCACCATATCTAATGAGATTATATGACTTGCACGATGGAAGAGCGCCTGTGTGCACCACTAGGTGGCAGACTTACATTGGTAATGCTGCCTTCACCTCTCCGGAGACCGCCTGGTTTTTGCGTTACAGGTTTTACTACTTGAAGGCAGAGAACATTTCACAAAGTATTGTTTGAAAAATAATTTTTGATTAAAGATGATGAAGCTGCAAACAAGGCTGCTGCTATGTTTTGTTGCACCCGGTGACACTAGGCTCTTGGCAGCTTCTGCAAGCACTGTAAATATTTCATTAGACCATTTATTTCACGTAGGATGGGAAGCCAGAGGAATTCAGGTGAATTTTAATTTTAAAACTGAAATCTGGGCCTGCGTGCGTACTGCCAAATTTGGGCTTAAAAATACGTAATACATTGGAGGAAATTGAATGTGATGTCAATAGCAACTAGATTACAGCTCTGCAGCCTAGAGTATTCAAAAAAAAACAAAACAAGTTAAGCTAACATTTGATTGGTTGCGATGGGCAAGACCAAGAAAGAGCCAGTTGGTGAAAACTGGAGTGTAGAGTAGCAGTGCTTAAAGTGGAACTTCACTCTCTCAACCAACATGAACTGTTTTTTTAAATTTTCCACAATAGAAATGTATTGCATATTAGAAAACGGGTACAAAATCTCAGTGACATGAACTGTTTTTAATCCTTAGTAAAAAGATAGAAAGGTCTATTATATTTATGTATTTTTAACTTTTATTTTACATTTCTTCTGTTACTTCCTGGTTTTTGGCCTAGGCAAATGATGTTATACATCCCAGGAGTCTTCAGAAGGGGAGGGAGGGGCTTTCTCAGCTAAGCACATCCTCCTGCCTGCATGACTAAGCTAAGGGGCAGATAGTGAATGTAACATTTACTCCTTGGAATCTTTCTGCCCTTACTCAAGATGGCCAGAAATGCTAAGGGGTTGTTTTTCAAAGTGATTTTGCAGCAAAATAAATCATGGAGACATGGACGGATGGGGGAGTTTGCTTTGAATGTTAAAAAATAATTAACAACTACAAGCACTAAATATATTCTCTCTGGAGAAGAGACGCTTGAGAGGGGACATGATAGTGATTTACAAATAGCTTAATGGTGATCCCAGCGTAGGTAGGATACTATTTAGTCTCAGGGAGTGTAAGAGGACACGGGGCCACACAATGAGATTAGAGGAGAAGCAGTTTAACCTTAAGCTGCTAGTTAGGGGGTTATTCACTGTCGAAGTAATAAGGATGTGGAACTCTCTTCCACAATTGGGGGTGTCAGGAGGGAGTATTGATATTTGAAAGACTCTTGGACGTGCATCTTAACCATTTGCTGGCTGTCCCACGTAGATTTACTATGGCAGGGCGGCTCGGCTGCGCATAATCACGTACATCTACGTGATTATGTGCACACGGTCTCGGTGGTGCGTGCGCGCCACCAGTGCCGCGCGTTCGCTGTGATTAGACACAGCGGGAGGCAGACTGGGGGAGGAGCGGGCACAATCACCGCCGGCCTCCTGCGATCTTCTGCTAGACTGACAGAAGAGCAGTCTGGAATGTAAACAATGCAAAACGGCTTTCCTGTCAGAGAGGCAGGGAAAGATTGTATGATTCATCTGAGCTGAATCACCGATCTCTTTCTGCCTCTGTTCAATCCATCCCCCACACAATTAGAAAGCACATATAGGGAACACATTTAAACCCGTGATCACCCCCAGTGTTAACCCCTTCCCTTCCAGTGTCATTTATACAGGAACAGTGCATATTATTTAGCACTGATCACTGTATTAATGTCACTGATCCCCAAAAAGTGTCACTTAGTGTCAGATTTGTCTGCCGCAATGTCACAGTCCCGATTTAAAAATCGCTGAACACTGCCATTACTAATAAAAAATAAAATAAAAAAAAGTCCAAAAATCTATCCCATAGTTTGTAAAAACAATAACTTTTGCGCAAACCAAATATTATACGCTTTATGAGGGTTTTTTTTTTTTTTAACCAAAAATATGTAGCAGAATACAAATTGGTCTAAACTGATAAAAAAATGTAATGTTTTATAGCAGAAAGTAAAAAAAAAAAAAAAAAAAAAAAATATATATATATATATATATATATATATATATATATATATTTATTTATTTATTTTTTTTTTCAAAATCACTCTTTTTTTGTTAATAGTGCCAAAACTAAAAACTGCAGAGATGATTAAAAGAAAGCTCTATTTGTGGGGAAAAAAAGGACATCAATTTTGTTTGGGTACAGCGTCACACGACCATGCAATTGTCAGTTAAAGTAACACAATGCTGTTTGGCAAAAAATGGCCTGGTCTTTAAGGGGGTAAAACCTTCCGGAGCTGAAGTGGTTAAAGAGCATAATATATAGGGGTATGGGAAATGATTATCGACACATACACACCCACACAGGTTGAACTGGATTGACTATTGTCTTTATTCAGCCTTGCCTACTATGTAACAGTGTTTTTGGTTTGTGGTGCTTGGATGCAGTGTAATGCTGCTTTAGGGCCTAAGGTGTGACACAGTTGCGATATTTTTAGTTTTCAGATGTTGAAAATTTTAAATAATATACCTACAGTTGTGTTCAAAATTATTCAACCCCCAATGCTGTAAAGGGTTTTAGGGAATTTAGTGTACATTTGTAATTGTATTCAGAATTAAATCCTACAAGGACTTCTTAAAGAACCATATGCAACTAAAATGACATCAATTGGTTTTGTAATACAGTAGTAAATGTTTCTTTTGTGAATTCTTAATTGACACAATTATTTAACCCCTTAAAGACTACCACTCTGAAGAACAGAGGTTCATTGAAGTGTTTTCAATCAGGTATTGAAAACACCTGTGGATGTCAGGGAGCAGCAATAAAGCCTAATAAGCACCAATTAGGCAGCTTTAAAATGACTGTGATACTCAGCTCCTTCTAGACATTTACTGGTGTGGTTACAAACATGGTGTCAAGAGAATGGTCCAGGAAGACAAGAGAAGAGGTGATTACTTTTCACAGGAAGGGCAATGGCTATAAGAAGATTGCAAAAATGTTAAACATACCAAGAGACACCATAGGAAGCATCATTCGCAAATTCAAGGCAAAGGGCACTGTTGAAACGCTACCTGGTCGTGGCAGAAAGAAGATGCTGACTTCGACTGCTGTGCTCTACCTGAATCGTAGAGTGGAGAAAAGTCCCCGTGTGACTGCTGAGGAACTGAGAAAAGATTTGTCAGATGTGGGTACTGAAGTTTCTGCTCAGACAATACGGCGCACACTGCGTAATGAAGGCCTCCATGCCAGAACTATCAGGCGCACCCCCTTGCTGTCTCCAAAGAATAAGAAGAGTCGACTGCAGTATGCCAAAAGTCATGTGGACAAACCACAGAAGTTTTGGGATAGTGTTCTGTGGACTGATGAAACAAAATTTGAACTGTTTGGGCCCATGGATCAACGCTATGTTTGGAGGAGGAAGAACAAGGCCTATGAAGAAAAGAACACCTTGCCTACTGTGAAGCATGGCGGGGGGTCAATCATGCTTTGGGGCTGTTTTGCTTCTGCAGGTACAGGGAAGCTTCAGCATGTGCAAGGTACCATGAATTCTCTTCAGTACCAGGAGATATTGGATGACAATGTGATGCAGTCGGTCACAAACCTGAGGCTTGGGAGACGTTGGACCTTTCAACAGGACAATGATCCCAAGCATACCTCCAAGTCCACTAGAGCATGGTTGCAGATTAAAGGCTGGAACATTTTGGAGTGGCCATCACAGTCACCAGACTTAAATCCGATTGAGAACCTCTGGTGGGACTTAAAGAAAGCAGTTGCAGTGCACAAGCCTAAGAATGTGACTGAACTGGAGGCTTTTGCCCATGACGAATGGGCGAAGATACCCGTAGATCGCTGCAAGACACTTGTGTCAAGCTATGCTTCACGTTTAAAAGCTGTTATAACTGTAAAAGGATGTTGTACTAAGTACTAAGATTGAATGTCACTTGGGGGTTGAATAAAACTGATAATGATGTGAGAACAGAAAAGACATTTGTGGTTATTTCATTATAAATGTTATGTTATATTTGTCTGACCTACACGTGCCTCTTTGATTTAATTGTAAGCAGGATGACTGAATGATCAAAATCAATGTCAAACTGGCCAAAACAATCCATTTCAGTGGGGGTTGAATAATTTTGAACACAACTGTATATTTGCTATGCAAACTATTTTATGATCTATCCTTAAAAATTACCTTTAAGGCCCCTTTCACACGGGCTTTCCGATCCCATCCGCCTGTCAGTTTTTCAGGCGGACTGGGTCGGATGCACCATGCAGCCCTATGGCGCGGCAGATGTCAGTGGTGACATCTCCGCTGACACCCGCTGCTATCCGATCCGATCCTGTCTGTGAAATCTGAATGGATGCAAACCTTTTTTTCCATCCGCCTGAAGGATCAGGTTGGATGAAAACGGACAGGCGGTCCGTTCTCATCTGATCTTCCAAACTCCCATAGAGGAGAGCGGGACTCTGACAGCTCCATCTCTGCAAAGTAAGCGGAGACGGAGCTGTCATCCGCCTGCTCAGTGGTGATTGGCAGATCGATCCCCCGCTGAGCAAAACGAAGTCCGTCGGGCGGCACCGCCCGTGTGAATCACAATCTACAACCAGCTTAGGTTTTTTTTTCCAGCACCAGAAAAAATCTAAATTGAATTCAATGCACTAAATTTCCAGAGATTTCTGTATATGACCTGTGTATAGAACGCCCACAAAAAACGAATTTCCCTTCAGTCTTGCACAGTTGTACAGGCTCCTCTCCTGTACTATAATTGCTTATTCTGATTTCACTGCAAACTCTGAGCTTCTCACAATGTGCATTAGAAGCTGCAGCAAGTCCGTTAGCGCCTGACTCACTTCAAGGACGTCCAGCCTCATCTACCTCTTTTTCCCTGCAGCCTGACCATCCCTGGCCTGCCAGCTTCATTCTTTGGCTTTCAGTTCTTTCAATCATAAAGAATCAGCATTACATGTGGGCATTACCTAATTTGGTCTGCATGGATATGCAGCCTGCCTAGGAACACCCAGTTCTCCAGACTGACCTCTACCCAATAGCGATTGATATTTGCATAACTCAAGTGCCAAGTGCCAGCCCACTGATTGCATCAAGGCTGAAGGCTCTTGTGAGGAGTACTGATGCCTCGTACACACGCAACGATTATCGGCCGACCGATCGTCCGACTTTTGTCCAGAGTGGTGTTTTGTTGGTTGAAATGCGCTCTAGACTGCACACTAATTTTCTCGGCCAACATAAATCTACTTCAGAAGTGATGTCATGTGCTGGTTTACTTTCCGTGTGTTTTTTCTTGCCCAGTCTTGCTCATCAGATTTTTGTCTGCCGAAATCTGTACTGACTGATGGAAAATTCGGCCGTTGTGTTGACGGCCAACAAAAATTTTATAGCATGCACACCAGATTTTTTTCAGCCGAAAAGTCGGAGTCGGTTGTCGGAAGCATCATACTAACAAGCTGAAAATCGGCCGATCAGACGTTGGCCGAAAATTCCCGGCCAATAATCGATGCGTGTGTACGGGGCTTAAGGCTTCAGAAAACTATGTTCAGCACCCCACCTGCCTCTCCCACCAGCCAAGACCTGCCTGCATTGCATAGAGAAGCACAGAAATCCAGTGATGCCACCCAGCAGTGTCTAAATTAAGATATGTACAGAAACAATTATTAAAAGCTTGTCGATGGCGGGGGGGGGGGGGGGTTTATAGCATGAGAAACCAAATAAGGCAAAATATAAGCAAATACATTTTCACCTTTGAAGAGACCCTGAACTACATTTCCCATGATGCTCATGCACTCTGCAGTGTACTTAGCATCTTGGGAAATGTAGTTCCAAAACATCTGGGTTGCCAAGGTTCGCCATCACTGCACTATATAGTATTCCCACCAGATGTTACATGAAAGGTTAAGAGGGGAAGGTGGAGGAGCTGGGCCAGCACAGAGAGTAAATAAACACTCCCAGAAGAGGAGAGGGCTGTGACATGCAAAGGGGGGGGGGGTTGGTTACTAGGGAATTGACTAGTGAGGATGTCTAGAAATTGAAAGGCACATTATTGGTAAAGAAAAAAATAATTTATGGAATGGAAAAACACTGCAATGAACTCTTTAAGTCATCTATGCAGCTACAAATCGCAAAATCACAGCTGTATTGGTTAACATTATTATAGCTACTGAAGCTGGTCATCCTATTGCTACCTTCAAACGCCACAACGAAACTGTTCAGCAACTGAAATACCAACCTTTTCAGGGACACAGACTTCAACTACAACTTCAAAAAACTCGCCAAGCCTCTTACTTTTAACTGTCTACTTTCCAAAAATAGGTAATTTTGGGAGATATTTGTGCTGTCCTAGCGTTTTCGGGTCTCAAGGAATGAGATGGGCCATCAGTACATCAGGATTGATTTATTTTCAGATATGTACAACATAGTTTGCGGACTCTATAATCTATCTTTCCTACAGACTAAATAATATACATTGATTTGGGTTATTTTCACCAAAGAAATGTATCAGAATACATTTTAGCTTAAATTATGAAGAAATATTATTTATTTGCAAAATTTTATAACTGAAACAAAAAAAAAGGTTTCATAATTTTTGGCATTTTTTTCTTTATTTAGCAAAAAAAATTAAAAACCCAGTGGTAATTAAATACCACAAAAAAAAGCTCTATTCTTGTGAAATAAAAGACAAAAGTGTCATATGGGTACAGTGTTGCATGACTACGCAATTGTCATTCAAAGTGTGACAGTACCGAATGCTGAAAACTGGCCTGGGCAGGAAGGGGGTGAAAATGCCCAGTATTGAAGCACTTAAAGAAGAAGTACAGCCAAAGCTCATTTGTCTGTATTTCTCCTGTGGATCACAGAAGTGCCGTTCGTTCTGCACTCTTGTGACCCATTTTCAGCAGCTTTAGCCCACTGTCAGCTGACATCACAGAGCCCGTCCAGGCTTGGGAAAGATGGAGACCATATGGTCAGGCTCCACCCACATGCCTAGACAGGCACCTGGCTCTGCCTCTCAAAGAGCCGCTCCACAGCCTAGCTCTCCAGTGAGTGAGGGGGGGGGGGGGGCTGAGCAGTGAGCCAGAGACTGACAGTCACCAGCTCTCTGCTCAGGGAGCTCTGAGAACCAGGTGGTCAGCGGTGTTTGATCACTCAGTTCTAATTCTTAGAGCCAGCAGGGGACAGATGCAGCATCGGACTATTGCTGCATCCACATAGGTAGGCATGATTTTGAAAAAATCTATTCCCAAACTTCTCTTTTGAAGTAGAGCTAAAGGCAAAAATGTTTTTTTTTTGGACAGAGTAAGGGAGGGTTGTAACTAATGGTGCACCGATATGAAAATTCTGAGTCAAAACCTAAAATTCAGGATGCACTTGGCCAAAAACTGAAATGGACAGTGGCTGACATTATTACATTGAAGTCCATGGGACGGGATTTTGCATTACAGTCCATGGGACGGGATTTTGCATTGAAGTCCGTGGGAAGGGATTGTGCATTAAAGTCCGTGGGACGGGATTTTGCATTAAAGTCTGTGGGACGGGATTTTGCATTAAAGTCCATGGGACGGGATTTTGCTTTGCATTGAAGTCCATGGGACGGGATTTTGCGATGAAGTCCATGGGACGGGATTTTACATTGAAGTAAATTGTACGCAGTTTTGCAATGAAGTCAAAAGGGTAGTTTCTGCATTGGAGTCAATAAGGGGCATTTTCGCTTGAAAGTCAGTGGGACGCGATTTTACATTGAAGTCAATAGCACACAGCATTATCTGCAATTTTTTTTTTTTTTTTTTTTTATCGACAAAACGCCAATAACCCTACTTTTGATATATCGGTGCATCCCTAGTTGTAACCCCTGTTTTTTTTGTTTTGTCATTGGTGTCCCATTTGGGGAAATTTGCCTTCACTTCCTGTCCCGTAGCCAAAACAGGAAGTGAGAGGAAATCTCTGCAAATTAAGGGAATCCATTGGGGCCCCCAAGGTCTCCAAAATTAGTGTCCCCATTGGAAAATTTCGCATCTATTACTGTTCTGGGATTTTCTTTTACTTTTTTTTTCAATTATAATGGTAAACAGGACAAATAGAGAGGGCGAATCTCCCTAATGGAGGCATAAGTAGCAATAAAAACCTGACCGGTGTTCTAATCCATTTCCACTTTTTCCAAAACTAATAAAGTTTTGCCTTTAGTTAAACTTTAATGATTTTACCATTAAATTACCTTGGACTCTTGGTCATTTGTATGGCACTCTCTTTGGATTGTATATGTGTGGATTTTCTTGCTGTCTGTGCCCCCGTTAGGGAGTTTCACTCTCTATTAGTCCTATTTAACATTATCATTGAATGTGAATGTAAAAGAAAATTCCCAAAATTTGGGTTGTCCCCAGAACATGAATAGTGGGATTGGATATCTTCCAATGTGGATGCTAGTTTTGGTGACAACCAGGGACCCCTTCACTTTAGAGGGATTTCCTCTCACTTCTTGTCTTGGCTATGGGATGGGAAATGAAGGGAAATCTCCCCATTGCAACAAAGAAGACAAATGTAAACCTTAAAGGGGTTATAACTCTCCCTTACTCTGTCCAAAAGGGGAAAAAAAGTTTTGCCATTAACCTCCCTGGCGGTATGATTCTTTCGGATTTTAGGTGCTGAAAGCGGTACCATTATTTTGCATGTAATTCTTAAGAATGAGCAGCCCAAACCAACTATTTACATATCATTTTTTTTTTCTTTACTGTTCGTTCTTCTTTATAACATCTCGGGTATGATAAAGTTTGAAACACAAAATCATAAATTATAATATAATAAATAACTATAAATAAGTTAAAGTATGTATGTATATATGTATATATATATATATATATATATATATGTATATGTATATGTGTGTATGTATACATATTTTATACATATATATACATACATAAAAAGTACAGTAAAACTGCAGGAAAGGGCACTGGGGGGCAATCTAATGTGAATTTATTTTATTTTGCAATGTATCAGTGTGGTTGGGTGTTTTACTATTTGAATTTGCCACCGGTTCCACCCCCTGCGAACATCACGTTGCAGGAGACGGAAGTCGGGGCACACAGAGCATCGGGAGGAAGATCCGCCGCCGCACACCGCCGGGATACATCGCTGGATCCCGGGGACAAGGTAAGTAATCCCTCTACAAGGATCCAGCGATCTTCCTAGCGGTACCCCGAGTGTGGCTCGGGGGTTACCGCTTTTGGCACTGAAATTTAACCCCGAGCCACACTCGGGAATACCGCTAGGAAGGTTATGTTTTATTTTAAAGGGGTGGTAAATCCTCTTTTTTTTTTTTTTTTTCTAAATATAACAAACATGCCTATACTTACATGTTCTGTGCACTTGTCTTTTGCACAGAGAACACCCATCCTCTTTGGGTGCCCCCACGGAAAGTCGTTCTCCCTGGGGGCACCAAGACCTCCCTTTTGAACAGAATAATAGCAGCTGGAGCCATTGGATCCCACTGCTGTCAATCAAATCCAGTGACACAGGAGCGTGGGGGGGGGGGGGGGGGCTGAGTCCTGCTCTCTGTACCAATGGACCGCAGTAGCTGGACCCAATGGCTCCAGCTGCTATTATTCTGTTCAAAGGGGGGTCTTGGGGGAGCTGCGGCACAGAAGGTTTTTTACCTGTTCATTCTGGTTCACCCCATATTTTCATACTCCTCTTTCCTGTGTCACTAGCCTCTGTTATGAATGGTACCAGATTGGAAATCCACTGATTCAACACAGCCATGGTACTCTACATAAAATACATGTTTACCACTTGATCATCCGCAAATCAGACAGATTTCACTCTACTGTTCACAGAGCTGCTCACGTCCAAAAAAAAAAAAAGTGGCACTAGGGCCAATTTCTCTCACAATTCAACCTCTAAGATCCGCCATGGTAGACTACAAGCAACAAGGATTTACTAAAAAAGCTCAGTTCTCTGAAGCATAAAGCATGCAGACTTTTCATTAAAGTGCTCTGCTAATATTTACAACTGAAAACGATGTGTTCAGTTCACAGGTTTAATTCCATGGATCAGATGAATTTACACATGCATTATTCTTTCTCTTTCTAATATATGTTATTTTGCTGAATTATTTTGGCATATTGAATCTTTTTTTATGAGAAAATGATTGTGGAATGAAAGAGAAGCCATACAACTAAAATAACTCTTGCAGCTTAGTGAGTCAACCTCATTGTCTCACATACAATTCTTCTGTATTAATAGAACCGACAAGTAGAGACTGTACCTCCTGTATGCTCATATATCACAGTATTATTTTTACTGTTAAAGTGGAACCCCTGCTTAACCACAACTATTCATTAACCACTTTAGAACCGGAGGATTTTCCTGCTTAACGTCCAGGCCACTTTTTGCAACTTGGCACTGCGCGACTTTAACTGAAAATTGCGTGGTCATGCAATGCTGTACCCAAACTAAATTTACGTCCTTTTTTTTCCCTACAAACAGAGCTTTCTTTTGGTGGTATTTGATCACCTCTGCGCTTTTCATTTTTTGCGATATTAATAAAAAAATAGCGAAAATTTTGCGAAAAAATTGACATTTTCTACTTTGACAGTTAAAAAATATCCAATATATTCAATTTTTGTCATATATTTAGGCCAAAATGTATTTAGCTACAAGTCTTTGACAACAAAAATTCTAAATGAGCGTATTTTTAACCACTTTAAGACCGGAAGATTTTTTCCCATTCCTGACCAGGCTATATTTTGCGATTCGGCAAAATTTATGTCCTTTTTTTCCCCACAAATAGAGCTTTCTTTTGGTGGTATTTGATCACCTGTGTGATTTTTTTTTTTTTTTTTTAATTTTTGAAAAAAAGAGCCACAATTTTGAAAAAAAAAAACAATATTTTTTACATTCTGATATGTAACATTCCCCAAAAAAAATTTAAAATATCAACATTTTTTAACATTTTAGGCCAATTTGTTTTCTGCTACATATTATTGGTAAAAAAAAATCACAATAAGCGTTTACTAACTACGGGAAAGATTTATGTAATTTTTTATTGTTTATTTTTTTTACTAGTAATGGCGGCGATCTGAGTTTTTTGGGTTTTTTTGCGGGACTGCGACATTGCAGCGGAGAGATCGGACCCCTGACTGACATTTTTTACACTTTTGGGGGGACCAGTGACATTACTACAGTAATCAGTGCTATAAATATGCACTGTTACTGTAATAATGACACTGGCAGGGAAGGGGTTAACACTGGTGATCAAGGGGTTAAATGTGTACCTCATGCTTACTGACGTGTGTGGGGGGAGGGGGTTGTTTGACACAGACACAGATCGCATGTTCAGCTATGCTGAATCCTGTAATCTGTCACTGTCTGTCACATAGGAGATCCGCCCGCTTGTGTGACTTCCTCACTCGATCCCCGACGATCAGGGAAGAGCGGCGGTGATCACCGCCTCTCCTCCCCTGGCCCAACTCCCGCTGTGTCTGAATACAGCGGGAGCGAGCCTCCGCAGGCATGCGCTCGCCGCCGAGAGGGAGCGGCATCCAGCGACGTAGGTTTATGTCGCTGGACCCAGGAGAGCCACTTTGCTGCAGTAGGCTCAATGTGAGCAGACGGCAAGTGGTTAAAATGTCCCTGTCCCCCTGCTGCTTCCTATCCTGCCTATCCTATTACGAAAAATAGTAGTTATTTTCCTTTTTTCATCTCGCTCTGATCTGGTCACATGATCCCGCAGGGGAGAACAAGGAGCATAGAGGAAGGCTGGGCTATGGGAGCCTATGGTTGATGTCACTGCTCCAGGAATTCCCAGCCGTTGTTGAGTGCTCCCTGACACAGCAAAACCGAAATTGCAGGAATGAGTGACCAGAAGGGAGGGGTCTGGAAAAAGGTAAGTGTGAAGATTTTTTTAGGTACACGGAGGGAAAAAAGTAAAAGTATTCGATCCGCTGCTGATTTTGTACATTTGCTAACTGACAAAGAAATGATCAGTCTATAATATTATTGGTCAGATTATTTTAACAGCGAGATTAACAACAAAAAATTCCAGAAAAAAGCATTTTGACTCCTTCGCAAAACATGGCTTAGTACTTAGTGGCAAAACCCTTGTTGGCAATCACATAGGTCAGACGTTTCCTGTAGTTGGCCGTCAGGTTTTTTCACCTCTCAGGAGTGATTTTTTCCCACACCCCTTTGCAGATCCTCTCCAAGTCATTAAGGTTTCGGGGCTGACATTTGGTAAAACTAACCTTCAGTTCCCTTCACATATTTTCTATGGGATTAAGGTCTGGAGAATGGGCCACCCCAGGATCCTAATGTGCTTCTTCTTGAGCCACTCCTTTGTTGCCTTGGTCGTGTGTCCTTGTCTTCGGGTCCTTGTCATGTTGGAATACCCATCCACGACCCATTTTTAAGGAAGGAGGTTCTCACTCAACATTTGACAGTATATGACCCCCGTCCATCGTATATTCGATGCGTTGAAGTTGTCCTGTCCCCTTAGCAGAAAATCACCTCCAAAGCATAATGTTTCCACCTCCATGTTTGACAGTGGGGATGGTGTTCTTGGGGTCATAGGCATCCTTCCTCCTCCAGACACGGTGAGTTGAGTTGATGCCAAAGAACTCGATTTTGGTCTCATCTGACCACCAAACTTTCACCCAGTAATCCTCTTAATCATCAATCATCAGATGTTCATTAGCAAACTTTAGACAGGCCTGTACATGTGCTTTCTTTAGAAGAGTAACCTTGTGGGCCATGCAAGAGTTCAGTCCTTCACGGGGTAGTGTGTTACCAACTGTTTTCTTGGTAACTATGGTTCCAGCTGCCTTGATATCATTGACAAGATTCTCCTGTGTAGTTCTGAACTGATTCCTCACTGTTGTCATGATTATTGAAACTCCATGAGGTGAGAGCTTGCATGAAGCCCCAGACCATGGGAGATTGACAGTTATTTTGTGTTTCTTTAATTTGCGAATAATTGCACCAACTGTTGTCAACCCTCCCACCAAGCTCCTTAGCGATGGTCTTGTAACCCATTCCAGCCTTGTGTAGGTCTACAATCTTGTCCCTCACACCCTTAGATAGCTCTTTTTTTTTCTTACCCATAGTGGAGAGATTGGAATCTGATTGATTCTGTGGATAGGTGTCTTTTATACAGGTAACAAAATGAGATTAGGAGCACTTCCTTTAAGTGAGTGTTCCTAATCTCAGCTCGTTACCTGTATAGAAGACACCTGGGAGACAGAAATCTTGCTAATTGAGGGGATCAACTACTTATTATCATCATCATATATATATTATTATTTATTGAAAATAAGATATTTGTTGTTTCTAGTATAGAAAGGTACCATCATCCCAATTCTGTCTATGAGAATCAAAGAGATATAGTAGGGACAGGCTCTAGGTGTCTGAGCCTGACACTACTACTATACTCAAAATAGCTGGAAAAGGTAAAAAGGTGGGACTGGGGGAAAGAATTGGGAATGGAGATGAAAAAAAGAAGAAATTGGGAAATGGGAAAAGGGGAAAGGGAAGGGAGGAGAAAAAAGAAGAGAGAGATGGAGGGGGGGGGAGGGGAAAAAAGAAAAGGGAAAGCAAGAAAAAAAGGGGGATAAAGGGCGCCGTTGGGGACCTGACCCGGCGTACGTGCGTCACATCCGGACGGACGTGCGCTGCGCGCCGGGTTGAAGGGACTTAAATAGAGGCCGGCCGCACCATTTAACTGCAGATGCCGACATATTCGCCACCAAACTACAGACATGGTATGTGTTACCCAACTTTATATACGATACAGGCCACAGCCATTGCTTATGAAACCTTATGGACAAACTATTTATTTTTTCTTTCTAGATGCTCTATTGTTACCACTCATAGGACAGTGGTTCCCTGGCAGTATATAAAACCAAACTGCTTATATTTTTGAGTCCCAAACGGATGACTCCGGAATACCACTGAGATCCTTTCTTTTTTCATTTCTTCTTACCTTTAGGAGCTACAGGATCTGTTCCTGTTAGATGGTAAGCTAACAAACACACTTTGAAAGATTTAATTGTCCCCTTTTTTCCATAAATTTTGTCTTTGAGATGTATACATATTTACATATACATCTCTTTAACCAGGGTCACAAACCAATACTGTTACGGTGGTTTAATATCATTGTCTAGGCACTCTTTTAAAGAGAGTATTTTTCTACATTCAGGTACCAGATTTGAACACATTACCTATTAACTTTGTATATAACCTGCAGTAGTGACCCCTCCTTCTTACCTTTTGGTCTATTATTCTGACCTTCTGACTTCTATCACCTTGGATACAACTTTTGGGGTTTCATACTGAGGTTAACACACTCTAATTGCATGGATGCCACCTATTGCCTTCTGGTCCCTTCCACACTCGTTGGTGAGGCGTTCTCTGGGTAGCTACCCCCTGACTTGGGAGGTGTAGGGGCATGAGACACTCTGGGTGCATGCGGACACACCTGCCTCATGTGCTTAGATCATAACTATAATGTAAAATAACATGTATATCTTTTGTATTATGCAGGATTATTAAGGCAAATTATTACAATACATGATATACCCCTGAAGAAGCGGATCATTTCAGACCGCAAAACATGTTGGGTTGAGACCCGGTGCTCCATTCACCGGCCATATTGTACAATTTGTTATGCCTGTATGATATATCTGTATGTAATTATACTATGTGCTTCTTTCATTTTAGTGATTTTAACACTTTTATGATGTATTAATAAATTTTGACTATTTTATCTATATATATGTCGTATATATTCTACTAGTTATAGTACCTTTAAAATCCCACCAGCCCTCTTTTTTTTTCCCTTTCTCCCCCTTTTTTTTTTCTTTTTTTCTTGCTTTCTCTTTTCTTTTTTCCCCTCCCTCCCTCTCTTTTTCCTCCTCCCTTCCCTTTCCCCTTTTCCCATTTCCCAATTTCTTATTTTTTTCATCTCCATTCCCAATTCTTTCCCCCAGTCCCACCTTTTTACCTTTTCCAGCTATTTTGAGTATAGTAGTAGTGTCAGGCTCAGACACCTAGAGCCTGTCCCTACTATATCTCTTTGATTCTCATATTATTATTTATTTATTTACACTCACTTAGAAGACCTCCTCTCTAGCAAAGAGAAAAAGATACAGGAGGGTATTTACTAAAACTGGTGCACACAGAATATAATGCAGCTGTGCATAGTAACCAATCAACTTCTAACTTCAACTTGTTCAATTAATGTGAAAAGGTAAATTTAAAAAATAAATAACAAACATGTCCTACTTACCTGCTCTGTGCAGTTAGTTTTGCAAAAAGCAGCCCCGATCCTCCTCTTCTCAGGTCCCCCGCTTGCACTCTTGGCTCCTCTTCTTCGAGTGCCCCCACAGCAAGTTGCATGCTCACTCCCGAGCCACGCTCTGTGTGTCAGTAAGACCACAGAATGGGTCCTGGCACCATCCCCGCTCTCGTTTTACTGCCTGCGATTGACAACAGCCGGAGTCAATGGTTACCGCTGCAGTCTTCCAGTCAATGAGGAGGCAAAGATTCGGGAGCGCAGCTGTTCTCGTGCACATCCCTTTATTGTGGATTGCGAACAGACTCGGATAACTATTGGAGGGGCTGCCAGGGAAGCTGCATACTGAAGGTTTTTTACCTTAATGAATAGAATGCATGAAGGTAAACATTCAGCCTTTAGAACCACTTTATGCTTTGCCAAAAAAACATGGAAGATGATTGGTTACTAAGCACAGCTGCATCAGATTCTGTGTGTACCAGTTTTAGTTACTCTCCCCCACTATATGTCTTCTTCATTCAAGAAGAGAAAAGGACACAGGGGTTGGTTATACAGTCACTGATCACTGTTATAGCCAATTAGAGGCGATCAGATAATTGGGAAAAGGGCCTCTTGGTTCCCGATCATTCATACAGGACCCGGGGCTGTCTTTGAGAGCCCAGTCTCTGTGCTGGATGCACGTTGTGCAGCGGGCTTCCAGCACAAACATAAGAATGCACATTTGCAGCCTCACAGTAAGGCTCCATATGTGTTTACAGTCAGCAGGGAAGGGGTTAAGAATAGTTATGGTTGGGCAAGAATTCTACTTTAATTGTCAGACTCTCAACATGCCCTGTGTCTGATATCTGCAGCTTTTTCCAGGATCAGGTTGTAGTCAGCCTGTCCACCGACTTTACCAGTTTTTTTATTTTTTTTTTATTTAAAAGAGAAAGCCTTTTAGAGTTTACAGATAAATATTAATACAGAGAAATAACAGTACACGCTATAGCTATCCAATCATTACAAGATATCACATAAGTATACAATGCAGCCACAATGGATGTGAATCTTTGCATTTTACATAAGGTTCAATATCTTAACAGTTATAAATGCATACCATGCATAAAATTGACATGTTGACAGTAAAGATGGGTGCACTTGTCATGTATAAATCAATAAAGAACTCTATATATCAGCAACATCTCTGTGCATTGTAATTTTAAATTTGTGTTCACAGTGGTACATATGTAATTTAAGGTTATAAGAAGGAGAAGGGGAGAGGTGCCAAGCTGCAGCAGGATTTATTCAACAGTGTATGTTAAATAGTCTATATAGCATATAATACATACAAAGTAAATATTTCAGTTGAATTAATTTGTCTCTGTAGGAGATGACTAATGTAATATGTAGACCTATAATATCCTGTCAAGCATCTTCTGGAAGGTCAGATATATCCCCCTGCCATTTAAGTCAGCACCAGTTTTCTGGTAATATGTATGAGAGTTAAATATTATGTGGAAATTAATTATTGTACTTTGATTACATAGTTAGTCTGGTTGAAAAAGACACAAGTCCATCTATTTCAACCAATAAAAGGTTGATTAATTAGGCAAATGTCCCAGTTTGAGGTGGGACAGACATATCAGCCAAATCCAGCTGTATTGTAGCTGCTTGCCTGATCTGCATATAGCGGAAATATGCAGTTAAATTTAGTCCATACTTGCACTCAAAGCCTGCAAATGAAGGTACTGTTATCATACAATTGTGATCCCATAGCAGGCTCAGAAATGTCCATATTGAGATTTGCAGAACTTTTAATTTTGAATTATGCAATAGGGGGGTGATTTTACCAGTTAGCTGGAAGCATACAGAGTTGGGTTTGTTGAGGAAGGGATTGGCTGTTGTCTGATTTGATAATTTTCAACCAATGACCAATTGTTTTCTCCATATACTGTATATAAGTGTCAGAGCTGTACATCAGAGCTTGCTACTTTGCAAGCTCAAATCTAGGTTACTGGAAAGCATGGAAATTCATGGATTACCACAATCAGGCCAAGAACATGTGTTGGCCTTGGCCCGGTGTCTCTGTGGAGCCCATTGGATGTTGGACCAAGACTCTACATGAGGCCTCATCTTCTGCCCAACATGTGATTAGGCCCCATGTCCTGTCTTTCAAATATTTAATGCCAGAACCTCAGTGGGCAGTAATTCTCTGGTATTTGAAACTTGAATGACTCCACGGTGGAACTTGGTTTTCAACAGGGAGCAGAGATCTATTTTGTTCGAATTTGAGGCCCCACGTGCAGACCAGAGTTGCAATCCAAGAGGGCTCCACAGGGATGTGTTTGAATCTAGTGGTACTTGAGCACTGTTACTTTTAAAAGGTTTTGGGCAAAGTCCAATTCACTATAAAGGTTTTTATGGTGGTTGGGTTGTGTTCTATTGCCTATCTGACATGTAACCTCGATGACCAACTTTACTAAAAGAACCTCCTCTTAAAAATACTTGCTGGATTTGATTGCTTGCTGTAAGCAACAGCTGAAATGTTCTTTTTTTATATATATTTATTAATCAGCCTTTATAACCCTTTAATTGCTGTCCTGTGATTTATACATTGCATTATCAATGTATTTTTCTCTTTCAGGGGATATTCCCGGAAACATGTTGTGGAAGGATTAGAGCCCAGCTCTACCTACAGGTTCAGACTGAAAGTTACAGCGCATAATGGTGAATGTGCATACAGTCCACTCATCTCCGTCTCCACTACAAGTATGTTGAAATACGTTTCCAGCATAAAGCAATTTTCTAGGAAAATTCGAGACACCCTATTTGGGTGTTCCCACTTGCACTCCCCCCTACCTTTTAGCAGTACGTTGTTGCTGACCTCCTTTTGAAAATACTAGCTGCCTAGTATTTTTCAATTCTCCCCCTTCCCACACTGCAAGGGTTAGCTGCTTGTTCAGTCAGGGGTACAGGTACAGGTAATACCTTAATGGGGTCCTTCCAGTTGTGCAACCTGTCGCACAAATCCTCCTTTCTAAGGCTGTCCCAGCCACAGTTGCACTCCCCGCTCCTCTCAGGACAAGCCAGGGTTAATAGCCCTGCATTGTACATGACACAGTAGGACTGTCCACATCCTGGAGTGCCAGGGGACGAAAAGCAGAGCGTTGGAACAGGTAAGGTAAGTGTTACAGCATAATATAGCATATACAATTCTGACACAAGTCATATTGACATTGAATGTTATGAAAAACAACTGCCAGCATTACCCACCAGCATTAGCCCCCAGCACTACCTGCCAGCAGTAACCGCCAGCACTACCTGCCAGCAGTAACCACCAGCAGTAACCACCAGCATTACCAGCCAGCAGTAGCCACCAACAGTACTCTTCAGCAGTAACCACCAGCATTACCAGCCAGCAGTACCCACCAACACTACCCGCCAGCAGTAACCGCCAGCAGTACCCACCAGCAGTAACCGTCAGCATTACCCACCAGCAGTAACTGCCAGCAGTACCCGCCAGCAGTCTGCAAAATAAGTAGAAAAGATATGTGCATTAGCGTGTATAAATTGTTGCAATATGTTTTTTAATAGCTGGTTGTGTTTTGTATACATGTATGAATGACATGACATTTTCTGGCTGCCTTAGTCATATGTGCTAGGGGTGCAACTAGCCCCCAGCACATAACTACAGTGGGGATCGAAAGTTTGGGCACCCCAGGTAAAAATTTGTATTAATGTGCATAAAGAAGCCAAGGAAAGATGGAAAAATCTCCAAAAGGCATCAAATTACAGATTAAACATTCTTATAATATGTCAACAAAAGTTAGATTTTATTTCCATCATTTACATTTTCAAAATAACAGAAAACAAAAAAATGGCGTCTGCAAAAGTTTGGGCACCCGGCAGAGTTAATATCTTGTACTGCCCCCTTTGGCAAGTATCACAGCTTGTAAACGTTTTTTTGTAGCCAGCCAAGAGTCTTTCAATTCTTGTTTGAGGTATCTTTGCTCGTTCTTCCTTAAAAAAGTCTTCCAGTTCTTTGAGATTTCTGGGCTGTCTGTCACGCACTGCTCTTTTAAGGTCTATCCATAGATTTTCAATTATGTTGGGGTCAGGAGATTGTGAAGGCCATGGCAAAACCTTCAGTTTACACCTCTTGATGTAATCCCCTGTGGATTTTGAGGTGTGTTTAGGATCATTATCCATTTGTAGAAGCCATCCTCTCTTTAACTTCAGCTTTTTCACAGATGGCATCAAGTTACCATCCAAAATTTGCTGAAATTTTATTGAATCTATTTCTCCTTCTACTCGTGAGATGTTCCCTGTGCCACTGGCTGCAATACAACCCCAAAGCATGATTGATCCACCCCCATGCTTAATAGTTGGACAGAGGTTCTTTTCATTAAATTCTGTGCCCCTTCTTCTCCAAACGTACCTTTGCTCATTCCAGCCAAAAAGTTCAATTTAAACCTCATCGGTCCACAGAACTTCTTTCCAAAATGCATCAGGCTTGTCTATATGTTCATTTGCAAAGTTCAAACGCTGATTTTTGTGGTGAGGACGTAGAAGAGGTTTTCTTCTGATGACTCTTCCATGAAGACCATATTTGTACAAGTATCTCTTTATAGTAGAATAGTGTACCACAACTCCAGTGTCTGCCAGATCTTTCTGGAGGGATCTTGCAGTCAAACGTGGGTTTTGAATTGTTTTTCTCACAATCCTGCGAGCTGTTCTGTCTGATATTTTTCCTGGTCTTCCAGATCTTGCTTTAACTTCCACTGTTTATGATGACTGCCATTTCTTAATTGCATTCCAAACAGAGGATATTGACATCTGAAAATGCTTTGCTATCTTCTTATAGCCTTCTCCAGCTTTGTGAGCGTCATTTTAAGTTTCAGTTTTCTAGACAACTGCTTAGAAGATCCCATGGTGCTGATTGTTGGGGCAAGGTCAGATGAGTGTGGGCATTTAAAACCTTTGAGGTTGACATCACCTGGTCTTCCCAGATGATGATTGAGAACAATCCATGACACTGGCAGGTCTCAGCCTTGCAAAGGGGGCAGTGCAGCCTTGCAAAGGGGGCACCTGGGGTGCCCAAACTTTCGATTCCCACTGTATAAATATCCCAGCATGTGCAGTGTTTCTGACTCTTACCACCATGACCACTTCAAATCACTGAAGTGGACATGGTCGTTAGAGTGTTCCTTTACTATCTCTCAGAAGATGTAAACCTCTGTATACTTATTACATTTCATTTGATCATCCTCTAGTTGTGTTAAATGAGTGAAGGGGGGGTGGAGTGGCGTCGTGGAAAGGGCGTGGTGGGCGGATGCGGTGGCGGATCTGGGTGCCACCTCCCTGAAAATGTAATTTTTGGTGAGATACTCCCAATAGAAAATCACTTCTAAAGGGATGCAGGCCCAGCAGCTTTCCTCATTAGTGACCTGCAGGTGCTGCAGCTGATTGATAATTATGAAACCACTCCCATTAGACTCACTTTCCCACATGGGACACAGACAAACACACAGTGATTTCTTCAAAATAACAAAAGGTAGGAGTCTTCAACAAAGTTTGTTAAAATCCTTGCAATGCACGTAGATCACCCATGGGGGAATGTTTTTTTCTCAACAAAAGTGGAATTACGCTTTAAAGTGGAACTGAAAGAAAGAAATGGAAAACTGCAAACATGCAGGCTCTTTATTGCAGTGGGACATGGAGTGTCTTCTCTGATATAAAATAATTGTACCTGCCTGTTCACGTTCCTCTGTAGAATGTACATGAAGCTGCGTATGCGCAATGTCCGTGTGCCGGAATTATTGACTCCTGTGCATGCGTGGGAGTGACCTCATCCTGCACCTGCCAATTATGACCACAGAATACTGGTACCTGGAAGAATGTGAGCGTTGGGTCATTGCATGGGTCCATAGCATAGGGACATGGCTCCACTTTAAAGCATAACTTCACCCAAAATGGGAAGTTCCACTTGCTTGCATCCTTTATTTGTAGCTGCTGATTTTTTACATTTTTTGGGGGAGCCTGGAGCTCCTCTTTAAGGCTCCATTGACACTTGTGTGACTTGTCATGTGATTCTGGATATCGAATCGCATGACAAGTTGCAGCCCATTCTTTTTTTTTATACAACAACTTTTAAAAGGTGCCTGCAATACTTTGATGCAACTTTGATGTGACTTTGATCCAGAGAGTGTAAAGTCAGATCAAACTCGCACTCAAAGTTGCAACACTTGCACAACTCCAAAGTCCCACTGGAAATTGCGCAACTTTGGAGTTGGGCAAGTGTAAATGTTGGGGGCGGGGTGCACTACAAGGGTAAATTTTGTCTAATTCCAGGAGTTGGGTTTTAAATTGACCACAGGCAACTAGGAAGGAGCTAGAAAGCTTGACCCTGCCCATTAAATGCCAGATCTAGGACATTAACTAGTCCATATCTGCTAGCCTTATACGCTAAAAACAAACTATACACTAACCAAAACCTGGAACGCTTTTAGTGGAATGTTAAATCTCTGTAATGAAAATCCTCTTTTGCTTCCATCATTTTATCCTTTCTTTCCCATTTTATCATTTTGGTGTAGTTATGAAAAGCTCATAGCTTACAGGGCTACATATCTCCACATACTTCAGCCATTGTAGGAAAAAAAAAAAAAAAAGGCAAACTCGTCATAAATAGCGCTATGTTCCACTTCGTACAAACGCTGAATTGTGTTGCCGGGGAATATTGGATGTGTTCTGCAGGATTTGCTGGCACAATAGAATACTGTGCTGTAAAACATACTCTTCCCCAGTTCAGAAACATCATCTGTCTAAAAAAGACATTAATATATCTCTCTCTTAAATAGATTTGTAGCTTAGAAGGGGAAAAAGCATATAAAATGGAATGAAAGCGGATTTAGATAGCTCACATGATGGAATTTTAGAATCCAGCAGCTCAGGCACAATACCTTTTCAAGAACTGCAGCAGATTGCTTAAAGTGCTGCAACAGTCAGATTACATTCCTTCTTGCCATACTTTCACCGTGGTAATACTGGTTTCAGCTATATTCAGTACAATATAGACTTTCCTAATGGGAAACTGTAAAACTAGTGAGAATAATAATGCGGTACAGACAGTAGTGACAGAGTGGCCTTTATTTATCTGCTCAACCAAGAAAAGTTTTTGATTGTTTTTTGTGTTTTTTGCATCTGTGCAGTATAAATTAGGTTATTTTGTATATTATTCAGTCAAGCTGTTCACATTTGCGATTGCGATTTTTTTTCCACAGTTGAGCCCTGTTCACACCTTTGCGTTTTACATGCATTTTAAGTGTGGTGCATTAAAACTGAACTATACTCTCTCAATCAACATTACAGTGCATCTAGAAAGTATTCACATTGCTTCACTTTTTCCACATTTTATGTTACAGCCTTATTCCAAAAAGGATTAAATTTAATTTTTTTCCTAAAAATTCTACAAACAATACCCCATGATTACAACCTTAAAGAAGTTGGTTTAAAAGCTTTGCAAATTTTATAAAAATAAAAAATGGAAAAAAAAAAAAACACATGTAAATAAGTATTCCCAGCCTTTGCCATGACACTCAAAATTGAGCTCAGGTGCTTCCTGTTTCCACTGATCATCCGTGCGAATCAGTTGATTGGACATGATTTGGAAAAGCACACACCTGTCTATATAAGGTCCCACAGTTAGCAGTGCATGGCAGAGCACAAACCAAGCCATGAAGTCCAAGGAATTGTCTATAGGCTTCCAAGACAGGTTTGTATTGAGGCACAGATCTGGGGAAGGGTACAGAAAAATGTCTGCATTGATGGTCCCAACGAGCACAGTGGCCTACATCATCCATAAATGGGGAAAAGTTTGGAACCACCTCTTCCTGCAGCGAGCCGTCCTGCCAAACTTAGCTTTCGGGTGAGAAGGGCCTTAGTCAGGGAGGTGACCAAGAACCCGATGGTCACTCTGACAGGCCTCCAGCGTTTCTCTGTGGAGAAAGGAGAACCTTCCAGTAGAACAACCATTTCTGCAGCACTTTACCAATCAGGCCCATATGGTAGAGTGGCCAGACTGAAGCCACTAATCAGTAAAAGGCATGTGACAGCCCACTTGGAGCTTGCCAAAAGGCACCTGAAGGACTCTGACTATGACAAACAAAACTCTCTGATCTGATGAAACAAAGATTGAACACTTTGGCCTAAATGACAAACATCATGTCTGGAAGAAACCAGGCACCGCTAATTTCCTGGCCAATACCAACCCTACAGTGATGCATGGTGGTGGCAGCATCATGCTGTGGGGTGTTTTTCTGCAATGTCGCAGTCCTGCTAAAAATTGCAGATCGCCACCATTATTATTAAAATAAAGAAAAATTGCATACATCTTTCCCCTAGTTTGTAGACGCAGTAACATTTGCGCAAACCAATCAAAATATGCTTATTGAGATTTTTTTTTGTCACTCTTTTTTTTGTTTATAGCGCAAAAAATAAAAATTGCACAGGTGATCAAATACCACCAAAAGAAAGTTCTATTTGTGGGAAAAAAAGGACATCAATTTTATTTGGGTACAGCATCGCACAACAGTGCAATTGTTAGTTAAAGTAACGCAGTGCCAAATCGCAAAAAATGGCCTGGTCATGAAGGGGGGAAATCTTCCAGTCTAGAAGTGGTTAAATTAAAAGCAGAGAGTTAGTACATCAGTGAGTGGTGGTGGACACAGCAACCTACCCCTTCCCCTGTATGGAGAGAGAGAGAGCGAGAGAGAGAGAGAGAAAAAAAAGGGAGGGAGGGAGGAAGAGAGTATAAGAGAAGGAGGGAGGGAGGAAAAAAAACAAAAGTGAGAGAGAGGGAAAGAAACAGGGATGAAGGGCGGGAGAGAGGGAAAGAAAGAGGGATGAAGGGCGGGAGAGAGAGAGGGAAAGAGAGGGATGAAGGGAGGGAGAGTGTGAGGGAAAGAAAGAGGGATGAAGGGAGGGAGAGAGAGAGAGGGAAAGAAAGAAGGATGAAGGGAGAGAGAGAGAGAGAGAGGGAAAGAAAAAGGGATGAAGGGAAGGAGAGAGGGGGAAAGAAAGAGGGTTGAAGGGAGAGGGAAAGAAAGAGGGATGAAGGGAGAGCGAAAGGGAAAGAGAGGGATGAAGGGAGGGAGAGAGAGAGGGATGAAGGGAGGGGGGAGAGAGAGAGGGAAAGAAAGAGGGATGAAGGGAGAGAGAGAGAGGGAAAGAAAGAGGGATGAAGGGAGAGAGAGAGGGAAAGAAAGGGGTGAAGGGAGGGAAAGAGAGAGAGGGATGAAGGAACAGAGAGATAGAGAACGCTGGATCAGAGATGTATAGTAACGAAGTAGAACTACTTAAGTACTGTACTTAAGTACCGAAATGCGGTATCTGTACTTTCCTAGAGTAGAATTTTTTTCTCCTACTTCTACTTTTACTTCACTACATTTTTTCGATGATTTCGATACTTCTACTCAAGTATTTTTTTTTTGTGCTGCATAGTTACTCGTTACTTTTAAAAAAATTACCACTGCCAGATCAGTAGATGGCAGGTTACATAAAGCTCAAAAAAATGTGTATGATGTCATTTGTAAATCAGCGCATACGAAAATAAAGGCTGTGTATAATAAAAGCTGCTATACCAAATCTTTCCAATAAAAAGAAAATATGAAACAAACAAATAAATGGTGCTACAGCGCTTAAAGTGCATCAAGAAACTACTAACAAACACAATAATTATTCCCACAATGTAACAGTAAATTCAATTCATATAAAATATGACAATAAAATCACAATAAAATAAGTTATGAAATAAGTTAGGTCAGGTGCGTGCAACAAGTTGAAGTGTGTAAACCTATCTATAATGAAAAGTCCATAAATGAATTCCAGTGTGCAAATCTAAAGTGTCACTTCACTTGTCAGATGCTTCCACCTCCTTCAGTGCTCGAGTGACCGACCAACACACTTAATGGTGGTGGCACTGGTGGATAGCATCTGGGTGGCACTGTGGCACTGGCACTGACTGCACTGGTTCAAAAAGCCATATATATTTAATTATTTCAATTCTCAATCTCATAGGTCCTCTCCTCATAAGATATTAATAACTTAAGATTAGGTGATGAACTTCTTGGCGGCCCTGGCAGGATGACGGGGACACCCGCCACTTCTGGAGCCGAGCCGATGTGATTCCCCAACATGTGACAAAGTGACAGCCAGGAGATCTAGTGGCTAGTAGTGCTCAACAATACCGCTTTTATATATAGAAGTGAAATAAAATATACTGACTCACAATTTAGTAGTAGGTAGCGTGTAGCAGTAGGCAGCACAACTCAATTCAATCAATCCCACAGGCTCGCTCGCGCCGCGGCCCGCGGAATCACTGTCATGATCATCAAGTTAAGACCGCACTGGAGGAGCCATGCTGCCGTCTTCCCGCTCGAGGTCTCCGCCTCTAAACGTGTTGTGTGTCACTCAGACTCCACCCCTTAGGGCCCTTACTGAGAGGAGTTGTGACACGGGCGGCGGGACTCGGAGCATTTTCTTCGTTATCTCATCTTCTTCTCTATGAGGTGAGTGAGGTGGACCGTGGAGAGGGCCTAATCCTTGCCATGGCAAATGTGCCATTTGAGAATCAAATAATCAATATAAAATATTAATATATTATATACACACGGGTCATGGGTGGCTTTTTTGAACCAAGAAGAGTGAGACTGACGGCTATGATGATTATCCGACCATCCATGGTCCATGGACCATAAGTGTTGTGTTGTGGTGGTGCCTGTGCTTCCTGCGGCCTGCCTCTGCCTGTGCGGCTGTGCCTGCACTGCAGTGGCCACTGGCAGTGGCAGTTGACTTGAGCAAAGCAAATGAGCACTACTAGTGTGAAGGACAGGTGGCGGAAGCATGTTCTGACAAGTTAATGAAAATAATATAGACAGCTTTTTGAACCAGTGCAGTGGCAGTGTTACTAAGGTGAGAGGCAGAGAGAGAGGCTATCCAGTCCACCACTTTACTGAGCAGATCACAGAAGAAAGGTGGAAGCATCTGACAGCAAGTGACAAGCACTTCTTAGATTGCACACTGGAATTCAGTTATGGACTTTTCCTTATAAAGTTTAGTTTACACACTTAAACTTGCACCTAACTTATTCACAATCACAACTTATTTTATTGTGGTATTGTCATATATATTTTATATGAATTAAATTTACATTGTGGGAATAATTTGCACTGCATTTAGCACAGACATGTCACTTTATTTTTGATACTGTGGGCGATGATTTTGAATACAAGAAGAATATATATATATATAAAATTGCAGGCACTTTATTAGCATTTTTAGCACAGCCACTTTGTTAGTAGTTTTTGATGCATTTTTCACTTTAAGCGTTGTAGGTTTGATGAAGCTGGCCTGGCACATCATCATCAATTGAACAAATCAAATCAAACCGTGATTAAGAAGACTGCGCATGCTCCTGTTCTGCCTTTTGATCAGCTGAAAAGACGGACGAACCAAAAACACCACCTTCCACCCCTGGCCCTTCAACTTCAAGTGATCTGCCTGGCTGTGAGAGTGAGGAAGCTCAGGAAGGAGACCACCCCTGGCTTTAAAAGGTGGATGCTTTAAAAGGGGAAGGGAGGGACATACTTTATCTGTTTTTTGTTTACAAAAAGTTACAGCCTAAGGAATTGTGATTGTCCTTTAGGTTAATCATTTGAATAAATCATTTGAAATAATAAAAAACAATATGATGTTCAAACTTTTGACTTCTTTCTTTAATAACTACATAACACAGTACTTCTACTTCTACTTTCAGTACTTGAGTAGAAATTTTTTTTCAAAACTACTGGTACTTTTTACTTTTAGTACTTAAGTAGCAATTTTTTGGAAAAAACTACTTGCAATACTTAAGTAAAAAAAAATGTTGAATACTTTAGTACTTCTACTTAAGTAACTTTTTCTGCGAGCACTTCCACTTCTACTCAAGTCACTTTTTGATCGAGCACTTGTACTTTTACTCAAGTAGAAATTTTGAATACTTTATACAAGTCTGCGCTGGATACTAAGAAGTGTCAGGATACCAAAATACAACTGCAAAAAAACTTGATGTACCATACCTTAAAATCATGTCAAAACAACGTAGTACAAAGATACTGACACCATTCAGTGATATAAATGCTCAGACAGAAAATGTCATACTAATAATCAACCTATAAACACACATTAATATTGTGAATAGTCCATATACTAGTATGTGAACTGCAAGTGCCAGCTATCCATGATGCAGATCCAGTGCTCCATCACCACAGACAAACTCTGCCTAATTACTGGAAAAAGTGACCCCAAAATTTAGAAGGCCAACAGCACCTGGGGAGAGAGATAGAAAAGGGGGAGAGGAAGAGACTCACCGAAGCATCAGTTTGTGTCTGCTCCGAGGTCTTCTGTCAGGCAGTTTCCCTTCTGCAGCGGCCACACTGTGAAGATGCAGGGAGGAGGTGGGTGGAGCAAAACATTCAATAATAGGCACGGAGGAAGACAAGGAAGATCCTCCTCCGCTGTGTTTGTTGGGTCCTCTTCTCCTCGAAATGTCACTGGTTGCTAGACGCCAGGCGGCTGGCCATCGTAGCAACCAGTGTAGCGCACAGATGCTGCAATAAAAATACCGGCAATTGCTAGGGATCCCCAAATACCGGCTGTTCTGGTAAATTACCGGCTGGGTGGCAATAACAGACCAGCCCGATCTCTGGCTTGCACCAGTTCAGGGAACTTGTGAAATGTTAGTAACCGGTTGCAACGAACCGGTGCGAACCGGCTGAATCCCACCACTGCATGCATCCCAGGAGTCTTCATGAGCATTTTTTTTTCTTTCATCTGAAGCAGGGGAGGGGGTGCTTTCTCCGCTAAGCGCACCCTCCTGCCTACATGCCTGCGCTAAGGGCAGGTGGATTCCAGGAAGTCAAAGCCAAAAATAATTCGCACTAGATCCGTGTGGAACTGCTGCAACCCAAATTCTGGATATGGGACAAGTAAAATACAAATGCAAAATAGTGTGCTTTAATGTGGCAATTAACTCTAAAATGATACAACAAAGAAACAATTGCATATGAAAAGCAATAAAGTGAAAAAACAAAATAGTGCACCGATTAAACAATAAAGTGCAAATGCTAAAATACTGTGCAAAGTGCGAAATAAATCAAAAGTGGAATAAAAATACAATGGGTATGTATAATGTCCACTGAAGTGCCAAAAGAATAAAGTGCTGGGTGCTTCACTTCACAATAACACTCCAAAGGTGTTCCAGTGTGGCCAAGGGTGCTTCTGAATGTAAGCAGCTGGCCTCCTAGCAGTTGGCCTCTTAGCAGTTGGCCTCTTCTCACAACATGTAGATCTCGATTACAGAGATCAAGAACAGCCTGCACTCCATCTCCCAGGCGGTATCTTCACAGAAAGCATGTATCCATACCGTGAATCGGAGGTGATCCACTGATCAGGTTAACATGTATGACACATCGCCCCAACTCACAAATGGGGTACTAGTGTCCTCAAATTTGCGGCTTTAGAATGCATGTTCCCGGTTCCAGGAGGAGGGAATTTTGATCAAATAATTCTTGAACGCTAAGCCAGATAGATTTATAATTTATAAGCCACTATGACACCAGGCCTTTAATGAGGCCATGAGTTTTAAGCCATATTTATAGGTTGGATGGTTTGTTGTGCGGGGCCGGATATGTGGTCTTTGGTTCCTTCTCTCCACTTTTTGTTGTCCTCTCCATCCTTTGACTCTGTGTGCATTTGGGATGGGCGAGCGATCTATCGTCTCTCTCACCCATACACAAATCGACCAGTATGGTCTGCCCCTTCTAAATCATGTTTACATGTTCACGTCTTTTTAATAGTTAAAAATTACTACTGCGCTAATACATCCCCTGTTGTGGCTTTATGTAGCTACTTTGTCAGTTTAGACTATTCAATCTCTGATTAACTTGGCTTGATTTTGTTGATTATCCCTGAGTGTGTTTTCTGAGCTACGGCACATTGATGCATCTTTAGCTGTCTGTGTCTTTTTTGGCGGGCATATGCGTTCTACACGGCCATGTAAACATTGTATCAGGTTCGTGGCCTTTGCTCTGCCTGAGGTAATTTTATCCTCCTACTTGCTCCTTCCCCACCCTCTGTACAGTTCCACTGAGATTAAGGGATCATTCCTTTTCCCCTTTGCTGGGCTGCAAATTACTAGGAATGGATGAATTTTTGTATAGATATTGGAACATTTAGACAATGAGGCCCCAGTAGGTGGCCTATCCTGTGATCCCTATGTCTGACCAAAAGACAAATAATGATCACCTAGCATAGTGGTTCTCTGGAGCTCAGCCACAGTGATCTTTGGGTTCTTCTTTACCTCTCTCACCAAGGCTCTTCTCCCCCGATAGCTCAGTTTGGCCAGACGGCCAGCTTTAGGAAGGGTTCTGGTCGTCCCAAACGTCTTCCATTTGAGGATTATGGAGGCCACTGTGCTCTTAGGAACCTTAAGTGCAGCAGAAATCTTTTTGTAACCTTGGCCAGATCTGTGCCTTGCCACAATTCTGTCTCTGAGCTCTTCAGGCAGTTCCTTTG
Source organism: Pelophylax lessonae (assembly GCF_965119305.1). NCBI lineage: Eukaryota > Metazoa > Chordata > Amphibia > Anura > Ranidae > Pelophylax > Pelophylax lessonae. The sequence continues at coordinate 62,593,046 of NC_138776.1, forward strand.
ACCTCATGATTCTCATTTGCTCTGACATGCATTGTGATCTGGAAGGTCTTATATAGACAGGTGTGTGGCTTTCCTAATCAAGTCCAATCAGTATAATCAAACACAGCTGGACTCAAATGAAGGTGTAGAACCATCTCAAGGATGATCAGAAGAAATGGAAAGCACCTGAGTTAAATATGAGTGTCACAGCAAAGGGTCTGAATACTTAGGACCATGTGATATTTCAGTTTTTCTTTTTTAATAAATCTGCAACAATGTCAACAATTCTGTGTTTTTCTGTCAGTATGGGGTGCTATGTGTACATTCATGAGGAAGAAGAATGAACTTAAATTATTTTAGCAAATGGCTGCAATATAACAAAGAGTGAAAAATTTAAGGGGGTCTGAATACTTTCCGTACCCACTGTATATGTATGTGTGTGTGTGTGTGTGTGTATATATATATATATTCGGTCCTGAGGAAGCTAAGCAGTACAGCGAAACCCGTTGAACTGCGGAGGCGACCCCATACACAGACACTCTCCCTGGGAATTGTTTCCCAATACTACACATGAATTGGGAAGGTACTGTTTAAGAGTCACAGTCTCTTTTTTTCAATATGTTTCCTTTTATGATTTTAATTGTGTATTCACTTTTACTTTGGATGTTATTTGGTACATCCGGTTTTTAATGTGTATGAATGAAACATTTTTTGATACTCTTCTATATGTTGAGTTGGTCTCATGCTCATGCCATTAAAGTCCTCCTGGTGCAGGACGGGGTCCTGCTTTCTTTTTGTTTACATTACACTAATTTGGATGTGTCACAATTAGTGGTCACCATTTTGTAGTATGTGTGAAATAAGGAGAAGCCTCATAAAGTGAATTAATTAAATGTATTTATTACAAATTAAAAGAAATGCACTTACATTAAGGCAAAGAAAACGAGCATTAAAAACTTTATTGCTTTTCATATGCAATTGTTTTTTGTTGGATCAATTTAGAGCGGATTGCCCAATTCATTTTAAAGGAACAGGGCACCATTTTGTATTTGGATTCCAGGAAGTAAATGCTACATGAATCATCCATCAGCTTGGAGAGTATTTTTCAAAGTGATTTCTCATCAAAATAAAGCATGGAGGGTCCTTTCAATGAAAGAAAAAGTGCTTTATTGTCATCACTTGCTGCATCTTTGACATACTTTAATCAAAATGCATGTTATATAGCATTCAACGGTAGCACGCCTAAAATGCATGTAAAACTCCACACACAGCCACTTCTGGGCCGGAAGGTTTTACCCCCTTAATGACCAGGCCATTTTTTGCGATACGGCACTGTGTTACCTTGACTGACAATTGCGCGGATGTACAATGCTGTACCCAAATAAACTTGATGTTCTCATATGACTCATATGAGTCTAAACTGGCATACAGGTAAAAATCACAGTCGCCTGGTAAGCCCTCCTGCCACCGCCTCCAAACAATCTTTCAGGTTGTGTATGGCATCGGTAAAAGACATAAAAAGGAGATCTAGTGCTCTCTGTCTTAATAAGGGGCTATTTATTCAATATGCTGAAATCGCACTTACATTACATTGCACTTGAGCAGTGCCAGCTATTACACCGTTCGGACGCTTCCTGGTACCTCCGGGATCGGCGTGATGACGTGCAGGCTCCTCCCCCGTACGCGCTGCGTCATCGACTTCATCAGCGAGTGCCTTCATTATTAAATACCCCACAAGTACAAAAGCGACCATTAATTTGCCACAAATCCAGTGAGCTCCTAACTCTGTTGTGAGGTGACAACGACATACCTCCCAAATTTTTGAGATGGGAACGAGGGACACCTATTAGCAAAATTAGCATCAAACATCATCCTGTTTGATGATGAGAATGGTATTTATTATTGATGATGTTGTTAGGCATTGTAAATTTTACCCTAACTGTGTTCTTTCTCACGTGTAGTTTTGGATATAAAGTTTTCTAAGGCTGTTAAAATGTAGGTTGTTGCAATTATTTTTTGAACTCTTGATGTTTGACCATTTTGTTGTGGAGCTATTGTTTGGAATGTACAAATTACAAACAATTTACTCAGTCTTAGCAGAGTATTCCTTTTAATAGTTTAGAATATCATTTGTATATACATTATGTGTATACTTCTAATGCTACTTCCTTTTTTTTTAAATCTAACTCAAGGCAGAACTTTTTTTTCTTTCACAGCTTAGGGAAGGGTCAGGTTTTATTATGATGTAGGTCCTGATAGGGAGTGGTAGAAGCCTGAACCACCATCAGCTTTTTATTGTTGCCTCTGTCCCTGATAGGGAATTTCCTTCACTTCCTGTACTGTTGAAGACTTTGCCACTCGGACAGGAAATGGGGGAAAAATAAAAAATACAGACAACAGTAAAATCTTGGGAGAGGGTCTAACCCTCTCCACACTATCTGCTAAAAACCAGCATAAAATGTTTTTGTTGGTGTTTCCCTTTTTTTTTTTTCAAAACAGTGAGGTTTATTGAAATTTTTGGTACAATACAAAAATAAACCGTGCATTGAAACTGCAATCAGGTTCATAACACATTGAGGTACAAAAATACAAATATACAAAATGATCAGCACCGAGAGACAGAACAGACATAGTAAAAAACAAAACAGTAGTCAGTGGCTCTCCGTCGATCCAACCCTCGAAGTTGGTGTTTCCCTTTAATTGTCAGCTATGTCATTTTAACTGTTCGGTGTTTTTGTGTCGTTTAGGAGAACCGATGAATGGAGAACATCTTCATCGAGCTGTTAATATGAATGATGAAGGAGCCATCAAAAATATACTCCAGAGTGGGTCAGTAATTCTGCAAACATTCACCCTCACTTGCTATTTTCCATATCACACAAATTTAATTCCTTATTTCTCTGTCGCTCATTGACAGACGTAGTCCACAGTGATTCAACACCCTCGGGTTATGCTGCCCTCCACAGGAGTAGGACTAGACAGGAAAGAAAATACTCTGGCCACACCCTAGGGGCAGTCCCCGAGGGTATATCCTCTCTCTCTCTGCTACAGCAAATCAGTTTTTTTCTGTCTAGTCAGGAGTAAGGACCTAGATACCTTGTTGGGATCTTCGGTCTGGCAGGATTTTTTTCTTAGATTTTTTGTTAGACAGCTTTTTTCTCCAGTGTTCCTGTGAGATCTTCAAGCAAGAAAGCTGAACTGGGCGACGGGCTGGATGTTGAGATCCAGGGGTCACCCCAGTTCAGCCTGCGAGCGCGTGCAGGCCATAGCTCCGCGCTGGGTCGGCCGCGACATAGTCCCACTGGACGGGGACTGACCCTGCGAGTTAAACGTCTCGCTGAAACGCCAAAGACCATGAGTCACGGCGTCCGTATTGGTCGACAGCCCTCCCACCCCGGTGGAGAGGGGTACTGTCAGGAGTTGGCGCCCGCCTGGTTCCGGTATGGTGAGTAGTATGTTCCCCCCTTTCACCTGACGGGTCTTGTGGTGAACGCGGGCCCCTCTCTGTATGGTAAGGATGGGTTCCCCTCTATCCTATAACATGGCACAGATTCTCCTATTGAGTGTGATTTTTGTGTACAAAAAGCCAGGAGGCTTGGTTTGGGAGCTGACAATCTAATTGCAAGTATGTTTAAATGATTGTAATCAGTGGCAGTACTAGAATCTTGCTGTGATAGATATTTTATCCTACCTGTCAGAAGCCACAGGACATGTATACTGCTTTCCAGGTCATTCCTCCAGCAAAAGCATGCCTCCCGACGGCCACGCGGTCCGCCAGGGTCCGGTACCGCCGGCCACGAGGATCACCATGTAGAGAGAGGTTTATTGATGCCGAGATACTCTGCAGTCACGCCGCTATCCTGTAAAAGGCCGCCGCCATTGTTTGGTAGATCGCACGAGGCCGCAATTTTGGCGTAGCCTCGTGTCTCCAGCATGGGGGCGGCCATGTTTGAGGTGACTCAAACACTTCGTGGAGCTAGGGGAGGCGCCGGAAGGCGTACAGAGGGGCGGAGCCGCCTCCTTTCTTCCGGGCAGCCAGCCAAGAGACTTCCTGTCTGTTCTAGACAGTGCTGAGACAAGTTGCAGTAAACTCTGAGCATCAAGTGGTGAGCCTAGGGGTCTATCTCTCTCTCTCTCGCTCGATAGGGGTCCCTAAGCAGGTAACATTGAGGGGCTTTGTGGCGCTGGGGGGTCTGAAAAAAAAAAAGAAAAAGTTTATTTCTTTTTGGATTGATTGTTTTCCGGGTAGTAACTAGAATTATCATGGACCCTGCCACACAGGTAACCCCACCTGTTTCCCTCGAGGGGGCTGCGGGACCCGCCGGTGCACAGAGTATAGATGCATTTACAGCAGTTTTGGAGTCTTTGGCTCGGGTGGAGACGGCCTGTCAGGAACGGGGGTCAAGAAAGCGACCCCCGCCTACCCCTATATCATCTGACACTTCAGACTCAGACAGAGGCGGCTCTAGGCTTTGTGAGGCCTTAGGCAAAATTTAGACATGAGGCCCCACTGAATCCCTTTGGAGAGGTTAAGGAGAGAGAGAGAGAGAGAGAAGACCCCTCACATCAGAGTACTCACTGGAAAGCAGGAGAGACAAGGGAGGGACTGGATAAATGGATGGATCAGGCTCAATCTTTCCTCTTCTGGCTGCTGGGCTTCAAACTTCCCACTCAAGCATCCCCTGGTGGGCAAGCACAGGAGGAGAGGGCAGGAGGAGGATCAGAAGGAACTGTCAGTGCTGGCTTTGCTGAGCGGCTGTATCTTGTTGTGATCAGGGCCAGTACTAGACTATTTTGCGCCCTAGGCAAGACCAGCTAATTGCGCCCCCCCAAAAAAAAAAAAAAAAGAAAAAATCTAAATAAATGCACTAATACTAGCACCAGAACTCCTGCATAACATTAAACTGATGACCTATAGGGTCTTTTCGTGTGTGCACCCATGAAACAGCGAAAAACTTCAGTACCCTATATTTTTTCATAGGCAACACTCAATAAGCCCCTACAGGACATCAGGTTAGTGTTATGCAGTAGTTCTGATACTAGAAATATTGCTGTCAGTCTGGCGTGCGTGGTGATGCATAACATGTGCAGGGCAATCACATGCATTTTATTTTGTGTGTGTGTCTTGGGGGGGGGGGGGGGCTCTAAAATGTTTTGATTTTATATGTGTCTCTTTAAATGTTTAAAACGTTTTTTTTTTTTTTACATCAACTTTTATTGCCATTAGACAGAGAACCAATAGCCCCCTATGTGGTAGTATATAGGTGACAGGTACTCTTGATTAGACAGAGCCAGGTGGACAGGAGAGGGAGGGTGCAGCCAGGTGGAGAGGGAATGCAGCCAGGTGGAAAAGAGAGGGGGTGCAGCCAGGTGGACAGGAGAGGGCAGAGCCAGGTGGACAGGAGAGGGGGGTTCAGCCAAGTGGGGGAGGACAGAGCCAGGTGAACAGGAGAGGGGGGGTGCAGCCAGGTGGGGGCTGGACAGAGCAAGGTGTGCAAGAGAGGGGGGTGCAACCAGGTGGAGGTGGGAGATGTAGCCAGGTGGATAGGAGAGGGGGAGGGTACAGCCAGGTGGGGGGAGGACAGAGCCAGGTGGGGGGGAATGCAGCCAGGTGGAAAAGAGAGGGGGTTGCAGCCAGGTGGACAGGAGATGGGGTGCAGCCAGGTGGACAGGAGATGGGCAGAGGGTACAGCCAGGTGGTGGGGGAGGACAGAGCCAGGTGGTCAGGAGAGGAGTGTGCAGCCAGGTGGCGGGGGGGGGGGGAGGACAGAGCCAGGTGGACAGGAGAGGGGGGGAGGGTACAGCCAGGTGGGGGGGGGACAGAGCCAGGTGGACAGGAGAGGGGGGTTGCAGCTACAGTAGGTGGAGGGGGGATGCAGCCAGGTGGACAGGAGAGGAGTGTTCAGCCAGGTGGTGGGGGGGGGGGAGGACAGAGCCAGGTGGACAGGAGAGGGGGGTGCAGCCAGGTGGAAAAGAGAGGGGGTTGCAGCCAGGTGGACAGGAGAGGGGGGTTGCAGCCAGGTGGACAGGAGAGGGCAGAGCCAGGTGGACAGGAGAGGGCAGAGCCAGGTGGACAGGAAAGGGGGGTGCAGCCAAGTGGGGGGAGGACAGAGCCAGGTGAACAGGAGAGGGGGGTGGGTAAGGCCAGGTGGGGGCTGGACAGAGCAAGGTGGGCAAAAGAGGGGGGTGCAACCAGGTGGAGGGGGGAGATGTAGCCAGGTGGACAGGAGAGGGGGGAGGGTACAGCCAGGTGGGGAGGGACAGAGCCAGGTGGACAGGAGAGGGTGGGGTGCAGACAGGTGGGGGTAGGACAGAGCCAGGTGGACAGGAGAGGGAGGGTGCACCCAGGTGGAGGGGGAATGCAGCCAGGTGGACAGGAGAGGGGGGGGGTTGCAGCCAGGTGGACAGGAGATGGGGTGCAGCCAGGTGGACAGGAGAGGGCAGAGTCAGGTGTAGGAGAGGGGGGTTTGCAGCTACAGAAGGTGGAGGAGTGTGCAGCCAGGTGGGGGGAGGACAGAGCGAGGTGAACAGGAGAGGGGGAAGGGTACAGCCGGGTGGGGGGGGAGGACAGAGCCAGGTGGACAGGAGAGGGGGCGTGCAGCCAGGTGGGGGGGAGAGGACAGAGCCAGGTGGACAGGAGAGGGGGGGTGCAGCCAGTGGGGGGGGGGGGGGTGGACACCGGGCCGGTGCAGGAGAGAGAGGGGAGAGGAGAGAGACTGGTAAGTCACAGTGCTCACTCACTTGGAATGGTCCCGGGTGCTGGATGTTATTGAAGCTGCAGGCATGCTGGAGGTGGAGAGGACAGAACAGAGGGGAATGGATCCTCTCCGCCTAGGACAGTTGCACTTCCCGAACCATCACCTGAGCACAGTGACAGAGCAGAGAACAGAGGGGTCATCGAAGGAGAGAGGGGGAGGAGAGGAGCAGGTGAATGGGTTTCTGAGTCCCTTACCTTACATAGCAGGTGAAAGAAAGAGGATGCAGCATGTCCGAGCAGAGGGCAGAAGCTGTCCAACTTTTCATTTACAGGCAGATGATTGGTTGCTAGGACCGCCCATACTAACAAATCACAGGCTTTTTTACTTGAAAAGTTGGACAGCTCCTGCCTTCTGCTCGGACATTCTCTCTTCTACTTGCTGTGTAAGAATGAAATTGGCGGCGGGGGAAGGAGGACACACATAGGCAGTCTGCCAGACACCACAGCACTTGTCACCTGTGACCTGCACATACTCCCCCTCCAGCCTCGTGTACCTGAGCAGGGTGGGCCAGGCGCAGTCCTCTTAGAAGCAGCAGCACCTTCTCTCCTGCTGGGGGTGGAGGTAGGGGCGGGGAGGGAGTTCTCTGAGTCATCTTATGCATGCAGTCTGTCTGGCAGCACAGCTGAAGTGCTCACTCCTCACCGCCGCATGCAGCCAGCAGGATGCCAGTGCGGCGCTCTGGGACCCCACGCTGTGCTGAAGGCAGGGAGATCCTTGCTGCCAGGCTCAGAAGCGGCTCTTTAACTAGGCAAATTAGGCAGCTGCGAGGCCCCTGTGAGTGTGAGGCCTAAGGTGACCGCCTAATTTGCCTAATTAGAGAGCCGCCTCTGCAGGGCAAACAAGATACAAGAACCTCAAATGTATGGAAGTCCTATTCAATCATGCGATGATCCCGAGTGGATGAACTTTTGCAGTTGGGGTTCTATAAATTTAATGTTTTAATTATATTCCATGTATCTATATTTTTAAATGAATCCAATGGGGAGGTGTCTTTTCTATGTTCCACACTGAGTTAGTCACTCCGCTCCTATATAGGGTTTTATATATGCTAACTAATGTGATGTTCCTTTAATATGTATTGCCTCTGTTGCTGCTGGGAGGTGTTTGTCCCTCCCCTCTCTCTCTTTTTTCCCTCTTTGTTAATTTCTCTTCCGTTTTTATTGGTGTCACCTGAGGTTTGTTCAATCCTCAGCAGTGTAATTGTTTCCTATGATTATAAATACTTTCCATGGTGGAGGGGCGGGCCTGCCTGATGAAGGAGGAGGTCCTCCGAAACGACGTTGCAGCCCGCCCTCCACTCTTGGTTCAGTGTTCGTTCCTGTCGGCTTCCGTGGAGGAACCGACAGACTTGTCCTTTCTACTTCCGGTTTCCGGGTCATTACCTCCCTACTGCACGGCGGATTGCGGTGAGGCTGCCAAGCCAGGGAGCCCACGCCATTTGCGGCATCACCCGGTATTGCCGGTATCCAGGACTGCCTTCACCATTATACAGGACCCAGATGCGATTATCCTTCATCTTGCATCTTCCATCGGATTCACTGTGGGGACTGTCCTTTTGCACCATGCATGCTGTCTTATTGGAATACCTGTTTTTAACATGTAAGTTACTACATTAAATTATATAGCTGTTCATCTACCTTTATGACTTGGCGCCCTTGTTCTTTTTCTTAAATACCACCAAAAGAAAGCTCTATCTGTGGTAAAAAAAGGACATTCATTTTATTTGGGTACAGTGTCGCACAACAGTGCAATTGTCAGTTAAAGTACCGCAGTGCTGTATCGCAAAAAATGGCCAGGCCATTAAGGGGGTAAAACCTTCAGGTCCACAAGTGGTTACCATTGACACCAGTGGCAGATCACATGGAGTGTGATTTTATTGCAGTGTGGGAAACATGCAGAATTCGCTGATTTTCCTGCACTGCATATATGTGAATTGGGGTCAAAAAGTACTGACGCTGGCTGTAAGAGCTCTACTCTTTTGCTGAAGAAGTGGACCTTCTGGAGGAACATTGCTGACTGAAGGAGGAGTATTGTAGTGAAAGATGCTTTTTTAACACTGCTGGGCTATGCTTTTTTATGGGAATTCTGCTGTAAAGTCCAACACAAGGCAATAAAACAAAACGTTCCTAATTCCTCTCACTTGTCTAGTAAATACACCCACTCAGTAATACTGTATTTACTAGATAGTATTCTTCATTCACTGAATGCTTTTACTTGTTGCCTAGAAGTGCTTTTTAAAATATTGATGCTGTTGTCTGGAGTATTTTTGTCTTCAATGATTTTCAAGCCAACTTGGCAGTTTTCAAAGGCATCGTGTAGTCCAGTGTTCCTCAACATTATTTTATTATGCACGCCTTTGTAACATCAGATATTTGCTAAGTACCCCCTAAGTGCTAGTCACTTTATCTAAAGAACCCCCCACACTCTCTACATTTTTTTTGCCATATTTACTCAAGATTTGTGCAAATTTTTAAAGCAAAAATTAAATGCATCTGAGCAATACAAACTGAAAATGCTATTTCCTTTTTATTATTCAGAGCAAACTCAGCCATCCGTCCATGTCTAGAACAAGAATTAACAGGGGCATGGGCTGCAGGCCCCAAATAAGTCCATAGAAAAGTCCATTAGAAAGTCCATAGGGGAGGGAATATTATATGGTAGTGTAGCAAAGATAAAAAGTCCAAAGACGTAGGGCTGCCATCAGATGGGAATAAGCCAAGGTTCCAGTAGGCTGTAAACAAACAAAGGGAGAGGCGCCTCTAGTGTAGACACTAATACTTTAATGCACATTAGAACAAGATCGACTCACATGGAGTAGGTGTTGATGAGCATGACAAGTGAAGGACAGTCGAGTGAATCCCCTGGTCAGTATGTGGCCATACGCTGTGACGGCAGCCCCATACGAACTGCTCCTCGTTGGTCACCATAGGGTCGGCTGTACTATGGATAGAAATGCAAAGCAAGGCCTTGGAAAGCAGGAGGTCTGGTGGCATGGCTGGATGATGTCACTGGGGTGCGACGCATTTCAGAGCGTGCGTGCTGCGAGTAGTACTGCAGCCGCGCTCCTTCTTCGTAGCAGGATCCTCATGCTTTCCAAGCCTTGCTTTGGATTTCCATCCACCGTACAGCCAGCCCTACAGTGACCAACAAGGAGCAGTTCATACGGCGCTGCCGTCACAGCGAATGGCCACATACTGACCAAAGGATTCACTTGACTGTCCTTCACTTGTCATTCCCCTCAACACCTACTCCATGCGAGTGGATATTGTTCTATTGTGCATTAAAGTATTACAGTCTACACTTAGAGGCGCCTCTCAATTTGTTTGTTTATCCGTCCATGTCTTAATGCTTAATTTTGCTGAGAAATCACTTTTACACCCCCTAGCATTTCTAGCCAAGACCATCTTGATTAACGGCAGATGATTCATGTAGCATTTACTTCATGGAATCCATCTGCCCTTAGCTCAGGCATGCAGACAAGAATGCGGGATGTCATTAGCTGAGGAAGCCTCTTCTCCCCTCCTCTTGATGAAAGAAAAAAAATGCCCATGAAGACCCCTGGGATGTATGATATAATTTTGGCCTAGGCCAGAAACCAGGAAACAACTGAAGAAATGTATCGATTTACTAAATTTAGTAGCATAGGGATTAAAAATCATGTTGATTGTGAGAATTAGGTTCTGCTTAAAAAAAAAAAAGAAATCCCTTGTGCTTTAAATATTATCTGATTGCTTATATTTTTTTGTAAGCTTTCAAGCATATGCACAATGTTTTATACATTTCTAGAGCCCATGATTATTATAAAGGAAGATTACAGGTAAGATCAAGAAATTTTTACTTATCCTCACATGCCTATCAGCTGCTAAGAGCCACAAGTCTATGTAGTAGTAAATAGCAACAGCTTGTGTTCAGAAACCTAGCATAGATAGTTTTGGTTGGAGATTTAGCTTTAAAAGCACTGTTTGCTTTCATATTGCCTTCAGCATAATGTTACTGTATATGCACCATATTTGCGAAGACTGTGGAATAAATGTTTCAGATTCGCACATTTTTCAAAACTTGCCTATTAAAATCTATGGGAATCGTTTTATTATACACTATATTACCAAAATGTTTGGGACACCTGCCTTTACACACACATGAACTTTAATGGCAACCCAGTCTTAGTCGCTAGGATGCAATATTGAGTTGGCCCACCCTTTGCAGCTAAAACTGTAGCTGGCCAGCTAGAACCTGTGCTAGGTTGCTAATATGACCTACATGCATATACAGCTAGACCTGTTAATTAATACAGTGCATATGTTTATATGTGAGATACAAAAGCAGAGTTATTTACTGTGATTTCATGTTTGGATGTCACATAACAGTTGTATGTTGTGTTCACAGAAGCAAAAGGAAATTTGCCTGTAAGATTCATTTGTATGCATGTAAGGTAAGCTTAGACACAGCAGAATTTAAACCAGAAAGCACAGAGTTAAACTTTATTACCCATAAGGAGTTTGTGGCCAATCACAGCCAATCTCACACTCGGCAACAGTCTTGGCCAATCACAGCCAGCCTTACACCCATTTTTTCTCTGAAGCCTCATGCTTTCAGCCAACCTTCTCATTCTACTACAGAGCACTGAATAGACACACAGATCCACAGAGCAGTTTTATGGAAGCAAGTGGCCAAAAATAGGTAATTAACAGTTATACATGTTCCTATTGTTAGTAATGTGATTAGAGCTGTATACTGAACTAGTTATGTGTTCACTTGTAGTTCCACCAAACTCAAACACGAAATCAAACAAACAAACTATCAAACTTCAAAAGTTATATCAAATTCAAACTATCGAACAAACCCAAACAACTCTTAACAACTCAAAACCAAACCCAAGCAAACAAACTCAAACAGCAAACAGCAATAGAGAGAGAAATATATCCACCATTTGTTATACTGTATTCAGCACATGTTGTACATGGACTGTCTGCTGCAAAAGTGTCACTGTTATCTATGAAGAAAAGTTGAAGTTAATAAAGAAGATATCTTAAGCGTTTGGTGTGCTCTTTAAACCTACTGCTTTCCATAGAACGGTATTAGAGGAATTTATAGAGTAACAGACAGTCTGGTTAGACTGAAGTCAGAGAGATCCAATTCTTCTAATGCCACAGCGCATAAGGCACTTTGTAGTGCTACGCCTGCCACAAAAACAGCTTCAACTCTTTTGGGAAGGCTGTCCATAAGGTTTAGGAGTGTGTCTATGGGAATGTTTGACCATTCTTCCAGAAGCACATTTGTGAGGTCAAGCATTGATGTTGGACAAGAAGGCCTGGCTGCAATCTCTGCTGTAATTCATTCTAAAGGTGTTCTATTGGGTTGAGGTCAGGAGTCTGTGCAGGCCCGTCAAGTTCCACCATTCCAAACTCGCTCATCTGTATGGACCTTGCTTTTTGCACTGGTGCGCAGTCATGTTGGAACAGGAAGAGGCCGTCCCCAAACTTTTCCCACAGCATGGGAGCATTAAATTGTCCAAAATGTCTTGGTATGCTGACGCCTTAAGAGTTCCCTTCACTGGAACTAAGGGGCCAAGCCAAACCCCTGAAGAACAACCTCACACCATAATCCCCTCCACCAAATGATTTGGATCAGTGCACAAAGCAACAAAGCATAAAGACATAGATGAGTGAGTTTGGAGTGAAGGAACTTGACTGGCTTTCACAGAGTCCTGACCTCAACCTGATAGAACACCTTTGGGATGAATTAAAGGGGAGACTGCAAGCAAGGCCTTCTCGTCCACATCAGTGCCTGGCATCACAAATGTACTTCTGGAAGAATGGTCAAACATTCCTGTAGACACACTACTAAACCTTGTGGACAGCCTCCCTAGAAGAGTTAAAGCTTTTATAGCTGCAAAGGGTGGGCCAATTCAATATTGAACCCTATGGAATAAGACTGGGATGCCATTAAAGTTCATATGCATGTAAAGGCAGGCGTCCCAATACTTTTGATATACGGTGTATTTAAAAAAGCACCTTCACCAAGTAAAAACATATCCATCAGTCCTTTAATGGAAAAGATGCTTACAGTGGAATTCATCTGGTTTATCAAATAGTGAGTATAAACTCCAGGGAGGGTTTCCTCAGAGTTCCCGGCGCCATCATTGCCCATATATGGACTAATAGCAATTATGGTCTTGTAGTCATCAATTTCACAGGGAACGTGTCCACGAAGCTCTGAGTGTACCTAAAGCCTTTGCAGAGTGGGGATGCCTCTCACTTTACTCACATTGTGTTGATAATGGAAAAAGCTTCTGCACCTTGTTTTAAGGTTCCTGTACGAACGTAGATACTCTGGGGACATTTTTAGATGCTGGAAAAATTAGGGAGGTGGAATTTAAACTAAAAACAAAAAGGCTTTAGTGTTTGTGTGTTTTTATACCTGTTTTTTTCAATGAGCACAGCCTGGAATTTTGAGGGACAGGTTAAAATCTTTTATAGCTTACTTTAAATTTGACATCCGCCAGTCACATTTGTCAGGTACTATTTTCTATATCATAAATCGGGGAATTGCAATCAGTAAATGTGATCTGATGAAAAATGGACAACACTTTTGATGAAAAACTATGCAATGAGTATTTTTGTGCATTATTGCTAAAGACTAGCTGCTGTCTTGCTGCCTATTGCCCCCCCCCCCCCCCCCCAACAAGTGCCACATTCAGGCGGCACACATGATCAGAGAGGCTGTAACCAGCCACTGCTGTTCAGCAGTACATTAATTAATCTGGATCTTTTTACTCCTTATAATGTGGTGTATAATTCATATATGAGACCACCCCTTGTTGTGCTGTATGTTACGTAATGTGGACTCTATTTGCTGTTCTGTACATTATATATTCAAGAATACTTACCTATAGTCAAGACTTACTTACTAAGAATACTCTCCCTACCTTGTGCTATACATTAAATACTTTAGTCCTTGTGTTTCCCGCAGGTAACTGTTAGCTAAGAGTGCTAACTATTTCAATTATTAACATCCATAGTGACCACTGAGTTGCAGCAATGGTGTGATGCTGCAGCTGTCCCACGTCAGCTGTTAGCACGAATAATGAGTGATTGCATGACCACTGATTGCATGACCTCAGTTCTTGGTCTGTTTAAGCGCTGAACAGTGACTGTCAATCACTGCTCTCCCCTTTGTTCCTCGGAGGAGGGCGCAGCTGGCTCCGGCTCTCAAACAGGCAGCTGGATAGATCCCGACAATATTGTCTGGATCATTCCAGAACCCAGAGCAGCACTTCCCTGTCAGCTGATAGCAGGCAATAGCCCGCTGTCAGCTGACTCTGGGTCACAGGAGAACAAAAGTAAGTACACTCCTATGACCCACAAAGATGTATGGCCAAGAAAGCTTTAGCCATGCTTCTCTTTCAAATGCTGCATCAAGATCTTGCACATCTTTGAAATGGCACAGGTAGTTTAACACATTGAAGTCCAGATCAGCAAAGGTGTGCTACAACCCCTAAATCCCATGAGGATAGACAGGATGAGATCAAGACATCTGTGCCCGGACTCATGTAGTACTGAACGTCCAAAATCCAATGAAGAGAATAAAAATCCGGCACCAGGACATCTTGGCATTAAAAATGTATATCTTTATTTAATCCATCAAACCAGTCATAAGTCATAAAATTACTATGACTAAAGCCTATGTAGAAGGCTGAAACGCGTAAATTTTTAGGAATTATATTTTCTTTTTTATGGTTTGGTGGATTAAATAAAAAAATTAAAATAAACATTCCCTGGTGAATGATTTGGTAAGATTCTTACCTCAGCACTTGCAGTTTACAATGTTCAATGCTGTTGGCTCCCTCTCTCACACTCCTGCTTCCCTAAACTTCTGGTCTTTACAGTTGATCATGGACAGTGCAGTCTTTTAGATTGGAGGGGGAAGGAGGGGAGTGCCTTGCCATCCTATGCAACAGGGCTGTGTGTTTCTATTGATGCACAATGTAGGAAGATACAACTAGTCCCCAGCATGCAAGGGTGGCTCCATGGGATGCTGCAAGAGAAAGGTGCCTCCCTGAAGCAGAAACCCTGGGGCAGCAGTTATGGCACCAACTTAAACTGGAACACAGGCAAGGATTAAAAGATATAAAAAAAGCTGCATACTCAGTAAGTGATTAGATCAGCTAAGTGCTTGGGGTTTATTATAATTTTAAGGATTGCATTATTTCTAGGACCCCTTTGTCATATTTACGATTTCTCAAATCTACCATGTTTTAACAATTTGCTCTGTTATGGAATTTTTATCTTGCAAATATTAGATTTGCTTCTGAGACAGTATAATCGTTGTATGTTTTATGACAGAGCTGCGCTGCTGTCTCTCCCCTGCAGACACGTCTCTCCATGTGTTGCCAGTGTCCTTTGTTTTTTCTTTCCAACTCTTAGCCCCCGTTTACATTTGAGCGACTTGTCATGCATTTTGACAGGTCAAATCGCACGACAAGTCGAAGCCTATTACCAACAATCACTCTGTATAAATCGGTGCGACGCCCACTTTGAGGTGCCTTACCGATTTGAAAAAAGTAGTTCCTGCACCATCATAAAATTTGTGAAAAAAAGTATAAAAAAAAATACAGTAACCTAAATAAAATTCACAAGCCTGGGCATGGTGATATGGCAAATATACTCTTACGCTGAGATGGTGACCCTGGGCGTGCGAATGAAGGGATGTGCGATTGCAGCACTGTGGTACCCGGCATGATTGAGATTGTAAAATACAAAGGCGATTTTAGTGGTTTTATGATGTAAGTGCATTACTTTTAAAATAAAAGGTCACCTTAAGGTGTTTTACACTATTGGAGGCTCTGTCTTAGCTTTTATCCCTACATGTGGAGATTGATGTCACTATCTGGATGAAGGTTGGCGTTCTTTAAGGGGCTCTTCAATATAATACCAATAGCGAGATTGCCAGACACGAGAGTGCATGGCAATTACATCTGGTGAGCTTTATTCTTGTGCCCCATTCACACAGGGAGTCCGTTCAGATCCACCTGTCAGTTTTTATGGCAGATCTGAATGGGGCATCTCTATGGGGCATCGGACTAGATCTGTCAAAACCGGACAGATGGAAACCCTATTTTCCATCCATTTGGCGGATCGGGTCAGATGAGAATGGACAGACGGTCCGTTCCCATCCGATTCCCCCATAAAGAAGAATGGGGACCTGATAGCTGTGTCTCCGCACACAGCACGGAGACACAGCTGTCATCCGCCTGCTCAGCGGGGGGATTGGCGGATCGATTCCCCGCTGAGAAAAACGGAGTCCGCCTGATGGACACCGTGTGTGAAAGGGGCATGAATTTGGCACTTATCACTTTGGTGGTGGATACTTAGTGTGTAGCGGAGGTTTTTGACACCTACTTCATCACATTTATTTGAGCTTTTTTTCCTGCACTGGGTTGCATTATATTTTTTGTGGATATTTTACATTCATTATGGACACTGATTTTAAATTTTTTGGCATGAGGTTTGCATAGGATTTGAATAGTGTGGTACTATGAATTGTATGTTACTGTATTTTTTATATATATTTTTTCACCTATTTTATAAGATTACTTTGTTTAAGTAGCCGCATGAATTGTTTTTATATTCAAAAGCGCAGTGCGCACATGTATTATTAGTTCCTGCGCTACCTTTGCCGATTTTGAGTGCAACTTGAATAGACATCTGTACATCAAGTCGCACTGACATGCGGCTTTGAAATTGTGCAATTTTTTTAGATGAAGACTGCTAGAGTAAGGCAATCCTTGCACAGCCTGGTTCTGCTCACCCCATTGCAGGTGCAGTCCCTGTTTTTGTTAGACCTGTTTCACATGGCCTTCAGCTTGTATTAGAGCAGTGTGAACAGCAAACATTTAATAATCATTTTCAGAGATTTCAGCAAGCTTTGTTGACTTTTTAAAGCACACTTGTCTGCAGTTTGTAAATATAGAACACAAACTCTAATAAGAGTGCTGTTTGCCACTTTAAACAAGCTGCTAGCAGGATTCAGCACTACTTGAAGCTTGTTGAAAGTCTGCTAGCAGCTTGTTTAAATTGACAATGAGCACTTTCATTAAGATTTATGTATAACAGACGTGTGTGATAACGCCCAATAGGAGAGCGAAACGCGTCAACGCAATTTCCGGTTCCACGCCTGCTGTGACGTCATTTCCAGTAGCGGTGGAACGCACGCCGGAGCCAGAGGAGCCCGCTGCACACCTCGATCTTAGTGATCATCTATACTGATTTATGACTGTACACCGCCTGTTTTTACCTCAACAAATGTGAGTGCATTATCTTTATGTTCAATAAATACGAATTTTTAGCAGTATTACACTATTGGGAGTTTTTTCCTTCCACATATGGTCCTATCCTGGTGAGAGCCTATAGGAGGTCCCCAAGTGGTTCCATCTAGCCCTAAGGAGTATTGCCCGGATCATATGCCGGACTTTGCATGTGTGACCCTTACACTATACTGTCTAGGGGTCCATTTAGTCCGGTAAGTGCAACGTCCTGGGGGAGAGGAAAAGTCACCTTATCACCACACCATAGCAGCATGAATTTGCACATGATTTCCAGCACTTGAGCACCTTATTTCCGGTTTTCTGGTTGATACCTTTTACTGGCTACCTGCTGAAGCACTTTTGGAATATAATTTGGACTGTTTTTCTCTTGGAGCTTATTAATACATTGAGGTTCTATGGACTGTATTCTTCATGAATTCTGTATATTCACTTCACGGGGTGCATTATAGTGATTGAGTATGTTATTTGTTATTTGGGTGGATTTATTTATTTATTCACGCTAAGCACTTTAGGTGTTTATTAATCTATTGCCAATTAATATCAAATTTGCGCTGTTTCTTTGTATTACCAAAACCTTACGGAGGTCAATTGGTTAAAGACTTAGAGAAAGCTGCTCGAAGCTTGCTAAAAGTTTAACATAAAAGTTTGCTGTTTACATGACTCTTTTAGGCTCCATTAAAATATAAGCGTTTCGGATCGCGGGCAGAATTGCCGCGATTCTGCTCACAATCTCGAACCATTACAAGTTGCGGGACTCCCGTGCCATTCCCATGACTTGCAATGGCACCTCAAACGTGGCACGATTTTGCCGCGATTGTTGCCCTAGGATTCGCGGTAAAATCAGAATTGTGACGCCTGTCGCCCAAAATAAGTTCTTCTTTTGAGCGACAGGTGTCCGACTATTCTGTTTACGCGATTTTACCGCAATTCGTTGGGCGAAAATGGCGGCAAAATCGCACCACGTTTGGGGTGCCATTGCAAGTCATGGGAATCGCACGGGCGTCCCGCGACTTGCAATGGTCCGGGATCGCGGCAATTCTCCCCGAGATCCGAAACGCCTATATGTGAATGGAGCCTTATATAAGCTGCAGCCCATGTGAAATAGCTCAAAGTCCTAATATGAAATTGGAGTGCATACAGAAACCTGGGACTAGGATGACCACTTTCAAATCACAGGAAAGAAATAACAGGTTTTTCTTTTCCAAATTTGCTTTGGATATATCAAAAGAGCATTTAAAAATTACAGTTATCCTTTAATTGCTAGACTCTAGGGTCATCAGTCACTCTCTATATTTCTTAAGATAAATGCAGGAGGTTCAGGTGGATTAAAATTGTACAGTCTCTTATCACCCCGCTCCTGGAACTTGTTCCCTTTCACTTCCAGTTTAAATCTGTCAGTCTGATATGCCTTTACTTAAATATGGAAAAGGAACATCTCAGAACTTTTCTAGAAGTTTTGCTTGTAACCTTTTGTAATTTTCACGCTGACCTCTTCTTGCATTATCTCCGCAGCGGCACTTAGAAGCACCCAGAGGGGACAATTTTGTGGATTAAATGTAGATGAGTTTCATTATACAATTCAGGAATTGTAGCTTCCCTTTTCCCTTTTAACTTTCAGAAACATGCGGATTATGGAACAGTGGAGATCTCAGTGCACATGTTACAGATATTTGAAATCTCACCATCTTTTAAAAGGTTTCCTATAGTTATACTCACTGAATCATGCTAACCGATCTTACCGTGTGATGTCAAGGAATGCTTTGTACATTTTTTTTTTTTTATTTATATTAATCCTGTATTAAAGCGGAACTAAAGTCTTTAATCAAATACTGAAAGCAGGCAGACGTTTTAGAAAGGGCATGCAATGTCAATTCTGCAGTAATGTAAACCTACCTGCCTGCTCTCAGTCTTCTTTAGAATGTACACTAAGCTCCGCATACACAGGAGTGACATCATCCCATGACGACCAATGCAGACGGTTACATCCCAGAACCTGGTAGAAGATGCCATCAAGGGAACTCGTTTAGTTTTGCTTTAACAAAAGAAGAAATCTAAATGAAAATAGTTGATGCGCCTAACACTTCACCTCAATATTAAAGTGATTCTAAAGCCTTAAGGTTTTTTCCTTTAATGCCCCCCTTAAACTTACCTGAAACTGATCTCGATCCATCAATGTGCACGAGAGCAGCAGCTCTCACGGCTCTGTCCCTCCTCACTGGGCAGATTGAAAGCAGTGTGAGCCATTGGCTCCTAATCCTGTCAATCAAATCCTTTGATAAAAGGGCTGGGGCGATCCCTGCTGCTTTTTTCAATAGACGCAGACAGTGAGGCTCATAAGTGAGCCTGCACAAGTGCCCAATATAAAGTGACTTTCTATGGGGGCACCCAGCAGGGGGCTTGGGACCAAGAGCGCCAATGGGGGACCCAAGAAGAGGAGGATTGGGGCTGCTCTGTGCAAAACCATCACACAGAGCAGGTAAGTATGACATTTTTATTATTTTAATAAAAAAAAAAAAAAGAGGCATTAATAACACTTCATTAAGAGTTACTTCACCTTTACTGACTTTTGCCAAAAACATGACTGCTGAGGCGCATAGGCCCGGAAACAAAGTTAACATAATAACCCAACACCCCCTTGCCCCCTCCCCATATTAAAAAAAACACATACCACAATTAAGTTGGAAAGGGCAAGGCCACAGCTTTCATTTATTTTCCAATAACAAACCAGAACACGTCTAGACCAGTGCCAGTCGCAGTTGTACTGTGAGCACTCTTAGTCATTAACATAACTTCCAAAAAGGGGTAAGAGGATAGGATCTGTCCTTACCATCAGTATCTGACAGACAGCCTACCCCCAATTTACAAACAATGGTGTAACTCATTACCGGAACTTTAGCGCTGGCAAGGTCAAAACCGCCACGAAAGTTGTGACAGACCGACCGAACAACAGGGTTCAGCTCTTCACCGCGATTCTTCTCAAAAGGACCCAGAATTCTTTGGGAAGGTCCTCTTAACTGAGCTCAGGCCCATCCCTATACCCAGGGCTCCGTCCAATCCATTTGACCCATATATCCTCCTGCTTGATCCCAACTCCTGGCCATGCCCCCATCAGTCAAGGCTCTCTCTCCCTACACGGGTCAAGAGGCCTTCATTCCCAGCTCTTCTGCTGTCAAAATACACTGATCGAGAAACATTTTCCAACATTCCTGTTCAACAGAAGTCGATCTAAAAATCGACTTCTTTTGAACAAGGACGGCTGTACATGGATTGAAAATCAGCCGGTTCCTGCTAAATCACCCCACTTTAGTTCCATCTTTGACCAGCTTTATACTTAAACATTGCTTAGTGTGCATGCATGTTACATAAAGAATATCTGATAGTACATTTTAACCACCTCCCGCCCATTGTATAGTCAATTGACAGCGGGGGGGATGTACTCTCGTTCTGGGAAAACATCATATTATGTCTCCCCAGTCTAACCGCTCTTGCGTGCCCCTGATTGCGGGTGCCCTGGTACACGGTGCGACCCCAATTATTATTGTTGTTATTATACAGGATTTACAGTGGATACGGAAAGTATTCAGACCCCCTTAAATTTTTCACTCTTTGTTATATTGCAGCCATTTGCTAAAATCATTTAAGTTCATTCTTCTTCCTCATGAATGTACACATAGCACCCCATGCTGACAGAAAAACACAGAATTGTTGACATTGTTGCAGATTTATTAAAAAAGAAAAACTGAAATATCACATGGTCCTAAGTATTCAGACCCTTTGCTGTGACACTCATATATTTAACTCAGGTGCTTTCCATTTCTTCTGATCATCCTTGAGATGGTTCTACACCTTCATTTGAGTCCAGCTGTGTTTGATTATACTGATTGGACTTGATTAGGAAAGCCACACACCTGTCTATATAAGACCTTCCAGATCACAATGCATGTCAGAGCAAATGAGAATCATGAGGTCAAAGGAACTGCCTGAAGAGCTCAGAGACAGAATTGTGGCAAGGCACAGATCTGGCCAAGGTTACAAAAAGATTTCTGCTGCACTTAAGGTTCCTAAGAGCACAGTGGCCTCCATAATCCTCAAATGGAAGACGTTTGGGACGACCAGAACCCTTCCTAGAGCTGGCCGTCCGGCCAAACTGAGCTATCGGGGGAGAAGAGCCTTGGTGAGAGAGGTAAAGAAGAACCCAAAGATCACTGTGGCTGAGCTCCAGAGATGCAGTCAGGAGATGGGAGAAAGTTGTAGAAAGTCAACCATCACTGCAGCCCTCCACCAGTCGGGGCTTTATGGCAGAGTGGCCCGACGAAAGCCTCTCCTCAGTGTAAGACACATGAAAGCCCCCATGGAGTTTGCTAAAAAACACCTGAAGGACTCCAAGATGGTGAGAAATAAGATTCTCTGGTCTGATGAGACCAAAATAGAACTTTTTGGCCTTAATTCTAAGCGGTATATGTGGAGAAAACCAGGCACTGCTCATCACCTGTCCAATACAGTCCCAACAGTGAAGCATGGTGGTGGCAGCATCATGCTGTGGGGGTGTTTTTCAGCTGCAGGGACAGGACGACTGGTTGCAATCGAGGGAAAGATGAATACGGCCAAGTACAGGGATATCCTGGACAAAAAACCTTCTCCAGAGTGCTCTGGACCTCAGACTGGGCCGAAGGTTTACCTTCCAACAAGACAATGACCGTAAGCACACAGCTAAAATAACCAAGGAGTGGCTTCACAACAACTCCGTGACTGTTCTTGAATGGCCCAGACAGAGCCCTGACTTAAACCCAATTGAGCATCTCTGGAGAGACCTAAAAATGGCTGTCCACCAACGTTTACCATCCAACCTGACAGAACTGGAGAGGATCTGCAAGGAGGAATGGCAGAGTTTCCCCAAATCCAGGTGTGAAAGACTTGTTGCATCTTTCCCAAAAAGACTCCTGGCTGTATTAGATCAAAAGGGGGCTTCTACTAAATACTGAGCAAAGGGTCTGAATACTTAGGACCATGTGATATTTCAGTTTTTCTTTTTTAATTAATCTGCAACAATGTCAACAATTCTGTGTTTTTCTGTCAGTATGGGGTGCTATGTGTACATTCATGAGGAAGAAGAATGAACTTAAATGATTTTAGCAAATGGCTGCAATATAACAAAGAGTGAAAAATTTAAGGGGGTCTGAATACTTTCCGTACCCACTGTATGTGTACATTCATGAGGAAGAAGAATGAACTTAAATGATTTTAGCAAATGGCTGCAATATAACAAAGAGTGAAAAATTTAAGGGGGTCTGAATACTTTCCGTACCCACTGTATATAGCGCCAACAGTTTGCACAGCGCTTTACAATTATTAATATTATACAGGATTTATATAGCGCCAACAGTTTGCGCAGCGCTTTACAATTATTATTATTATTATTATACAGGATTTATATAGTGCCAACTATATAGCAAAAAAAATAAAAAAACTTGGTGATTTAATGCCATCAAAACAAAACTTTATTTGTGTGCAAAAAAGGAAAAAAAATAATTTGGGTACAGCGTTGCATGACCGCACAATTGTCATTCAAAGTGTGACAGCACTGAAAGTTGAAAATTGGCCTGTGCAAGAAGGGGGGGGGGGGGGAGTGCCCTGTGCCCTGTGCCCTGTATTAAAATGGTTAAAAAAGTAACTCCAGTCTACCCCTAAAAAATTAAAAAGTCAGCAGCTACAATTACTGTAGCAGCTGACTTTTAATATATAAGCACCTACCTGTCCAGAGATCCAGCACTGTTCTCACTCAAGCTGATTCTTTATTGGGTTACAGGTCCTTGCGGCTTCACAGACGGCGCATGTGCGAGCTGCGCTGCGCTTTGTGAATGGCCCTGCAGTCTTTTTGGACCTGTGACGTGCCCCAGAAGGCTGTAGGTGAAGGAGGGGTGGGGGCGTGGTGATACGACCGGAAGTGGGAGCGGGTACCTGTCAAAACCCAGTATCCCCTCCCACCCCCCAAAAAAAGTGTCAATCGTTAAGAAGAAGGGCGGGAGGAGGCAAACAAGCAGAACTTTCCCTTTTAGGGGAAGTTCTACTTTAACTGCTTGCCGACCGCCGCAAGTAGATTTACTGCGGCGGTCAGCCCCTGCCAGGCAGAGTGACGTTAATTAACGTCACTAGCCTGGGAGGGTCTGGGGAGCGAGCGCGCGCCCGCGGAGGCGCGCTCCCGCTCCCGCGCGGTCACGCACCCCCCCGCGCGTGTGACCAGCGGACCCGATGTCCGCCGGCCACTCGGCGATCGTCGGGGGAAGAGGGAGAATGTCAGGCAGCTTGTGTAAACAAGCTGCCTGTCATTCTCATCGCTGTAAAGACACTGATTACTCGGATCTAGTATGTAGATCCGTTGATCAGTGTCCTTACAGCTAGAGCCACAGCCAATCACAGTAAGAATCACGCCCCTAGGGACACACACAGCCCCTCCCTCCCAAATAAAGTTAACCCCTTCACTGCCAGTGTATTTTTACAGTAACAGTGCATATGTATAGCACTGATTACTGTAGAAATGTCACTGGTAACCCCAAAAGTGTCAAAAATGTCAGTCAAGGTTCCGATCTGTCCGCCGCAATGTCGCAGTACCGCAAAAAAAATCGCAGATCGCCGCCATTACGCGTTAAAAAAAAAAACAACAAAAATGACAAAAATCTTTCCCTTTGTTAGTAAACGCGATAACTTTTGCGCAAACCAATCAAAATACGCTTTTTGCGATTTTTTTTACCAAACATAGGTAGGATAAAACAAATTGGCCAAAAATGTTAAAAAATTTTGATTTTTACATTTTTTTTTTGGGGAATTTCATATAAAAAAATGTGAAAAATATTGCTATTTTTGCAAAATTGTCGCTATTTTTTTGTTTATAGCGCGTGATCAAAAAATCGCACAGGTGATCAAATACCACCAAAAGAAAGCTCTGTTTGTGGGAAAAAAAGGACATCAAATTCGTTTAGGTACAGCATCGCACGACCGCGCAATTGTCCGTTAAAGTCACGCAGTGCCGAATCGCAAAATACCCCCTGGTCTTTTAGCAGGAAAATCCTCCGGGGCTTAAGTGGTTAAGAGGGATAACAAATTAGGCAGCCAAAGGATTTAGCAGTTGCATGCTATAACAACAAATAAACCTGAAAAACAAAAACAGTCTAAGTCTATACATTTTTCTCTCGTGGTTTGAGAACGTTCCAGTCCTTAGCCATTTCCAAGTAGTGTCACAGCCTCCTTCAATGACAGCGATTTTCCTGCTGACTTGCTGAAGAATTTGTACCGATTTCAAATCCTTTTTCTTTTTGTACTGCCAAGCCTCTTGGTTGGGAGAGAATCATTGCAGTGACTTTGCTAATTAACCTTTATAACCAGTTTTAGTGGCCTCTGAAATCTAAATTTTACAGCATGCCTCTTGTTTGTAAGTGGTAGACCATTTCTTTTTGTATGTTTCACCCTGTTTTACCCATCACGCTTATGTTATTTTATGTCTTCAGTACATAAAGCTATAAAATAAGTTGCACAGTATGCCTACGACTTTTACATACCATAGGTAACCAGCCTGTGTTTTTTTTTTTTTTTATATATTCTTGCGTACCAAACATAATATATTCAGGTTGCATACTGCTCTGTTATTCTCTACTGGCCCAGATACTAAGTAGTTGCTATGGGTGACCTGTATGATTCCTGAACAAAGCAGACACTACAATTACTCTAACCTGTTTTTCACCTGCCAGCTATGAAAGGTGCAGTTGACAGCAGCCACTGCAGAGAAGGGCCACAGGCATGGAAAATCTAAAAACTATTTTGTTATCCTCTTGCTATAAAAACTGCAGGTATAGAGAGATTTAATATGGACAGAAAACTTCCTGAGGTCAATTCATTCTTATTTTAAGAAATAAGTGAAAGAAAAACAATACAATATTAGAAGAACAGAAATAAGTTACTCATCTTACATCTGGCTTCTGACTGCCTCCGGTATGCAGGAAACATAGAAACATAGAAACATAGAATGTGTCGGCAGATAAGAACCATTTGGCCCATCTAGTCTTCCCAATATATCTGAATCCTATGAATAGTCCCTGGCCCTATCTTATATGAAGGATAGCCTTATGCCTATCCCATGCATGCTTAAACTCCTTCACTGTATTTGCAGCTACCACTTCTGCAGGAAGGTTATTCCATGCATCCACTACTCTCTCAGTAAAGTAATACTTCCTCATATTACTTTTAAACCTTTGCCCCTCTAATTTAAAACTGTGTCCTCTTGTGGTAGTTTTTCTTCTTTTAAATATGCTCTCCTCCTTTACCGAGTTGATCCCCTTTATGTATTTAAAAGTTTCTATCATATCCCCTCTGTCTCTTCTTTCTTCCAAGCTATACATGTTAAGGTCCTTTATCCTTTCCTGGTAAGTTTTTTCCTGCAATCCATGTACTAGTTTAGTAGCTCTTCTCTGAACTCTCTCTAGAGTATCTATATCCTTCTGGAGATATGGCCTCCAGTACTGCGCACAATACTCCAAGTGAGGTCTCACCAGTGTTCTGTACAGCGGCATAAGCACTTCTCTCTTTCTACTGCTTATACCTCTCCCTATACATCCAAGCATTCTGCTGGCATTTCGTGCTGCTCTATTACATTGTCTTCCCACCTTTAAGTCTTCTGAAATAATTACTCCTAAATCCCTTTCCTCAGATACTGAGGTCAGGACTGTGTCAAATATTCTATATTCTGCCCTTGGGTTTTTACGTCCCAGGTGCATTATCTTGCACTTATCCACATTAAATTTCAGTTGCCAGAGTTCTGACCATTCTTCTAGTTTTCCTAAATCCTTTTCCATTTGGCGTTTCCCTCCAGGAACATCAACCCTGTTACATATCTTTGTGTCATCAGCAAAAAGACAAACCTTACCATCGAGGCCTTTTGCAATATCACTTATGAAGATATTAAACAAAATTGGTCCCAGTACAGATCCCTGAGGTACCCCACTGGTAACATGACCTTGTTCTGAATGTTCTCCATTGACTACAACCCTCTGTTGTCTGTCACTCAGCCACTGCCTAATCCACTCAACAATATGGGAGTCCATGCTCAATGACTGCAGTTTATTGATAAGTCTTCTATGTGGGACAGTGTCAAAAGCCTTACTAAAATCTAGATATGCAATGTCTACTGCACCTCCACCATCTATTATTTTAGTCACCCAGTCAAAAAAATCTATAAGATTTGTTTGACATGATCTCCCTGAAGTAAACCCATGTTGTTTTTCATCTTGCAATCCATAGGATTTAAGATGTTCCACAATCCTATCCTTTAATAGGGTTTCCATTAATTTGCCTACTATTGATGTCAGACTCACTGGTCTATAGTTGCTCGATTCCTCCCTACTACCTTTCTTGTGAATGGGCACGACATTTGCCAATTTCCAATCTTCCGGGACGACTCCTGTTACTAATGATTGGTTAAATAGATCTGTTAATGGTTTTGCCAGCTCACCACTAAGCTCTTTCAATAATCTTGGGTGTATCTCATCAGAACCCTGTGACTTATTTGTCTTCACTTTAGACAGCAATCTTAGAACGTCTTCCTCTGTAAAGACACATGCATCAAATGATTCATTAGTCATCCTTTCAAGTGGAGGTCCTTCTCCTTCTTTTTCTTCTGTAAAAACTGAACAGAAGTATTCATTAAGGCAGTCGGCTAGCCCTTTATTCTCTTCTACATACCTTCCGTCCTTTGTTTTTAATTTAGTTATTCCTTGTTTTAATTTCCTTTTTTCATTTATATATCTGAAGAATGTCTTATCCCCCTTTTTCATAGACTGAGCTAGTTTTTCTTCTGCCTGCGCTTTAGAAGTTCTTATAACTTGCTTGGCCTCTTTCTGCCTAATCTTGTAGATTTCCTTATCTTCATTGCTCTGGGTTTTTTTATAATTACAAAATGCTAGCTTTTTATTTTTAATGATTTGGGCCACTTCTGCTGAGTACCACAGTGGTCTCTTCCTTTTTTTGCTTTTACTGACAGGTCTAATGCAATTTTCTGTTGCCTTCAATAATGCACCTTTTAAGTAGTCCCATTTCTCCTGGACTCCATGTAATCCGTACCAGTCTGATAAGGACTCATTTATGACTAATTTCATTTTTGAAAAGTCTGTTTTTCTAAAATCTAAAACTTTTGTTTTTGTGTGGTGTGACTCTTTCACAGTTCTTATATTAAACCACACTGACTGGTGATCACTAGATCCCAAGGTTTCGCCTACAATGACATCATATACCGAATCCCCATTTGTGAATACCAAATCCAAAATGGCCTCCCTCCGGGTTAGCTCCTCAACCACTTGTTGCAGAGACAACCCCAGTAGGGAATTTAGAATATCTGTACTCCTGGTAGAACTTGCTATTTTGGTTTTCCAGTTTATATCTGGAAGATTGAAATCTCCCATAATGATAACTTCTCCTTTCATTGTCATTTTAGCTATTTCTTCAACTAGTAGATCATCTAGTTCTTTAACTTGACCAGGTGGTCTATATATCACACCTACACGAGTTACTGCATGATTAGCAAACTGCAACGTAACCCAAACTGACTCTATGTTGGCCTCACCAACTTGTATTAGGTTAGATTTAATGCTATCTTTCACATACAGGGCCACTCCTCCTCCTTTCTTGCCTTCTCTGTCTCTTCTGTATAAAGAGTACCCTGGTATGGTTATGTCCCAGTCATTTCTTTCATTAAACCATGTCTCCATAACAGCCACTAAATCTACATTCTCAGATGCCATTATTGACCCAAGTTCATTGATTTTTTTTACCTAAACTGCGAGCATTTGTAGACAGGACTCTGAGCTTATCATTTCTTAACCTCTGTGCTTCTGACCTGTTCTGGCATTGTTTCGGGGGGCAATTGGACTCTTCCCTAGATCCTGGCAGAGATGTATAGTAACTAAGTAGAACTACTTCACTACTGTACTTAAGTACCGAAAGGCGGTATCTGTACTTTCCTAGAGTAGAATTTTTTTCTCCTACTTCCACTTTTACTTCACTACATTTTTTCGATGATATCAATACTTCTACTCCAAAATTTTTTTATTTTTGTGCTGCATAGTTACTTGTTACTATTATAAAAATTACCACTGCCAGAACAGTAGATGGCAGGTTTCATGAAGCTCAAAACGTGTATTATCAGCGCATTCGAAAATAAATGCTACTGTATGTATAAATAAAAGCTGCATTTGAAATAATAAAAAACAGTATGATGTTCAAACTTTTGACTTCTTTCTTTAATAACTACATAACACAGTACTTGTACTTTTACTTTCAGTACTTGAGTAGCATTTTTTTTTTTCAAAACTACTGGTACTTTTACTTTCAGTACTTGAGTAGCAAAATTTTAAAAAAAAACTACTTGCAATACTTAAGTACAAAAAATGTTGAATACTTTAGTACTTCTACTCAAGTCACTTTTTGATCGAGCACTTCCACTTCTACTAAAGTCACTTTTTGATCGAGCACTTGTACTTTTACTCAAGTATGGGTTTCGAGTACTTAATACAACTCTGGATCCTGCCCCTCGTGCCCCTGCCAGGGGTATGTTATGCTTTGTTTTGTTTTTTCCCCATTTCCATGATGCTTTAGGTCCTCTTCATTTTTTGGTTCTCTAGTGGTGGGCAGTCCTGGATGGCACAGAGAGAGACTCTATGGTTTTGACATCAGCACCAACCTGTGCCTCAGTACACTGTGAGTGCAGGACACTATGCCTAGGGGGCAGGGCCATGACAAGAACTTCTTTTGTGTGACAGGAGTCCCAAAATCGAGTTTGCGTGATTTCACTGCGATTCGTCGGGCGACAATTGTGGCAAATTCGCTCCGCATTTGCGGTGCCTTTTGGATGTGACAGAATCCCTCGGGCGCCCCACGATTTTCCGTGACTCATGATCGCGGGCAGATCCAGAACGCCAAGATGTGAACAGAGCCTTAGTGTTTCTTCATTATTTTGAGTTGAGTGACACTGGGTGTCATTCAACATGGAAGACAGAAAATCTTGTGCTGAGGAAGAGGCAATTCAGGGGACAGCTCCGATCTAAAGATGATTATTGCAGCTAGAGATGCTTCTTTTTTTTTTTTTTAAATCTCTAGGGAAAGTTTTTTTAAAATGAGCTCAGAGTTATGGCTAAATATATTAGCCCCAGTAAAATGTATAATGACAGGGGGACCAGATATGATGTTTGTTATTTGAATGGAACAGTGGAGTCTCAGGTAGTGTAGCAGTGTTCTATCTGATTACAGCATTTACACAACAGCTGTTCATTACTTCCACATTCTGAATAATGTGTTTTCATTATATCACATTGTCCCTTTTTTCATACTTTTGAGGAATTAAAATCTCAAAGGGAATCTTGGCGAATCATTTTTTTTTTTTTGGGCTACAGAATATTTATTATTTTAATCACATTCTAGCATATCAATGTGCATAACAAACATTTTGATTGGTGGGGGCAGTTGAAACCTATCAAGATTCCGAACTTGTGCTTTAGCATAATGGGTGTAAACCGTGTCATGTGAATATGTGATAGTCTCTTTGCATTGGAATATGAACATGTGATAGCAATATATCATAGCCTTCCCTGTCTCTTCTCCATCCACTTCTACTCCACAGAGGAATCCTGTCCACGGTCCTGTTTTATGGGAAACGGTTTCT
Source organism: Pelophylax lessonae (assembly GCF_965119305.1). Taxonomy (NCBI): domain Eukaryota; kingdom Metazoa; phylum Chordata; class Amphibia; order Anura; family Ranidae; genus Pelophylax; species Pelophylax lessonae. Next base: position 62,622,810 of record NC_138776.1, read on the forward strand.
CATTTATGATGCTGTATTTCTTTCTTTTGTAGAAGGATCATTAAAAATGTTCCTTTCAAAGCTGGAACTGTATAGTTCAGTTCTCAGAAATAGCAGCAAGACTAGTACCAGATTGTCTGCACTGCTAACGTGCAAATATTGATAAACTGGCTCACATATTTTTTTTTCTTTAAAGAGACCCTGTCAACCAGACTCTTTATTTTAGCAAAGAAAAAAATCTTCCTATAAGATTATGTGTGTGTATTTTATACATGGTATTTACCTATTAAAGTGGTTCTGAAGGCTGAAGGTTTTCTACCTTCATGCATTCTATGCATGAAGGTTATATAACCTCCTGTGTGCAGCAGCCTCCCCTGCCCTCCCCCAATACTTACCTGAGCCCATTTACAATCCAGCAATGGGCATGAGAATCTCGGCTCTCTGGGGACTCTCCCTTCTCATTGGCTGAGACAGCAGTGGGAGCCATTGGCTCCCACTGCTGTCAATCACAGCCAGTGAGCCAATGAGAAGAGAGAGGGGCAGGACCAAGCCGCGGTCTTTTTTACATAGTTAGTCTGGTTGAAAAAAGGAAGAAGTCTATCTAGTTCAACCAATAAAAGGGAAAAAAATATATGCAATCCTATACCCACAGTTGATACAGAGGAAGGCAAAAAAAACCCCCATCAATGCATGATCCATTTTGCTCCAGAAGGGTAATAAATTCCTTCTTGATCCCCCAAGAGGCAAAGGCAATTGGATATTCCTTGAATCAACTTTACCTATAAATGCCCAGGCCTTTTTTAAAGCAGTCTACTGAGCTGGACAGAACCAGCGCTTCAGGGAGTCTATTCCACATTTTCACTGCTCTCACTGTAAAGAAACCTTTCTGTTTTTGGAGATTAATCTCCAAGGCATATCTTGTTTCTGTTACATTGCAGGTCAGTGACCAGGCCTGAATCTAGTAGTTCTCCCCCCAATTTGTGCCTGTTTGCCCCATGTTGACATTGTGTCCACAGTAGAATTTGAAGAGTAGAGTATGACTGGCCAGAGAGGGATTACTTTGACACAGTTGGCCAGCTAATACATATATTGCAATATGTGTAAACTGAAATCCTGATTTTTTTTTTTTTTTTTTTACTGCAGTTTGCTAGAAAGGGTATACAGTATAGCAGCAGGCAGAGGATTAAGCCCCCGTTCACACTGGGGCGACCTGGTCGCCTGACAGGTCGCCGTAGGTCGCCCGCCATACAGAAGCTATGGACCCGTTCTAATAGGAGCGACACAAGTCGCGCCGACTTAGAAAAAGGGTCCGGAGCTTCTTTGGGGCGTCCCGGAGCGACCTGCATAGACTTCAATGTTATGAAGTCCGTGCCGGCCGCTCCGAGGTCGTGGGGCAAGCAGCGCGTCCGCGACCTGTGAGGTCGCCCGGCGAAGTAGCGTCGCCCCAGTGTGAACAGGGGCTTATTCAGAATTTCTAGTTTATTGTTTATTGTTTTCTCTTTGAATGATACTCATTGCATTACTGACAAGTTTGCAGTCATGGGAGATTGTTATATACTTGATCTGCTTTCTGCATTAGTTGTGATGTCAGCAGGACATGATGGAGTGTTAAGCCTGGTACACACCACTATTTATTTATTTTTTCGTTCAACCCAGTGGGAGCGCTGATCGGGAGTCAGTCGGCTGCTGGTTTTCCAGCATGCACGTCTGACAAATGACGGCCGAACAGCCAGCTTCTGTTGGACCGGCTGCCATACACACAGGCTGAATGTCGGCCTGTTTTTATTGAACCAGCTGATGTTGCCTGACATTCAGCCCATGTGTACGAGTCTTATATTTTGCTACTTTGCAGATTAAATCTGAGAAGCATCTGTATTTGGTCAGCTTTACTATTATTCCTACTCATGAGCCTGATGCCTTGAAATCAGCTGTTCATCAGATTGTGAACAACACAATTACTAACAGACAATTGGGGTCATATGCATACCTGTGATCCTCAGATTCTGCAGGTTGAATTGAATTAAATTATGGGGCATGTCCAAATTTTTTTTTTTTTTTTTTCATTCAACACAGCGGGTTGAACGAAAAAAAACTCAGTTAAGATCGAAGCCACTGTACTAACAATCCAATTTATTATAGCAGTCTCCCCAGCTGTTCTATTGTGTTCTGACAGGGGGACGGCCCACCCACCAAAACACTCCGGTCAGCACTCTTAGGCAATGGCTGAGAGCGCTGATCGGGAGCCTGTTGGCTGACTGTTTCCGGTCATGAGCCGTCGGACCAGCTGCCATACACACAAGCCGAATGTTGGTTGAATGTCGGCTCAGATCAGAGCCACTGTACTAACAATTCTATGTTAGTACAGTGATCTCCCCTGCTGTTATATTGTGTTTTGACACAAGGACATCCTCAAATCCTGAGACCATAGATAATAGATGAAAGTAGCTATCAGACATTGTTGCATGCCTGCTGGAACTCTTTTAAGTGTCATTGCTGTCTGGCTGGCCACTCGACAAGCAGTGCCATTTTTAAAGTTCCTGGCTTTGGATATTTCAGTTAAGTTCCAATTTCTGTGAAATCTGCAACAAAGCTGAAAACACACCACCTCAAACTCTTCTGCTATCCCCTAAGATTTGTAAACTCCTTGACCATGTGGACATATGAGCAGACTTTACAGTGTCCGCATTAAAAAGATCCCTTCGGTTCATCAGCTTGTTTAACTTTGAATGGCCAGTACTTGCTGAAGGAGAACGCTCTGTATCGGGATCTAAATATTCTGTGACCAACAGTATTTTGGAATAAGTCCTTTGGCTGCATTTAAAAAATTATACTGAGGTGACCATTACAGCCTAAACTGTTGTCTTTGAAGGAACATCTTGGGGAATACCCTGGCCAGGTTATTTTGCCACAGGCTCTGCTGAGTGCTGACCTCTTTTTGATTAGAGGGTCCTATGAAGTCGGTAAGCCTGCACTCTTTATTAAGGTGGTGGTGTCACGGCTTGGAGGCTGTAATGGTGGTGATGGAGGTTCACTATTTCTGAACATTTATGAAGAGAATGTAACATTGCCCTTTGACTTTGTACAAGTTTTTTTTTCTCCATTTTTTTCAGACTTTGTTATGTATAGCTATCCCTAAATAGGGAAAATTTGGATGGACTTTCCCATTAACTTTTTGAAAATTATTGTTTTGTAGCGCAGCTCTTTTTGACATTTTATTTGAATTTTTTCCGTGTTAAGTATCTCACAATAGAGCCGCTGCTTATATCACTGATTCATTGTGGATTGTACTTTGTCTAAGCGCAGTTTCAGTTTTCTAAATACAGGGGGGTGCCCCCCCCCACCAGAACACTCCGGTCAGCACTCTCTGTCATTGGCAGAGGGCGCTGATCGGGAGACGGTAAGCTGCTGGTTTCTCCAGCATGCACGTCAGACAGAAGCTGGCCGCATGGCCGGCTTCTGTCAGACTGGCTGCCATACACACAGGCCGAATGTCACCCGGTTTTTATTAAACTGGCCGATGTTGCCCTACATTTTGGTCTGTGTGTACTAGGCTTTAGTGGCATGGTTTATTAGTAGCATACAATGCAGTAAAATGACAGTAATATGGTCCCAAGAACAAACAACCCTGACCTGTATTTACTCTTACATGGATGCCACCATATTCGTTTACCAAGAGTAGTTGATGTTTCCAGCAGAGGTAGTGGTGAATTAGTCAACCGTAAGTAGATTCAAAGATGATTGGGGCAAACCTAGATCTATAATAGGACAAATAAAAGATTTAAAAAAAAAAAAAAGTCTCAAACTCAATGGACCACCTGGTCTTTTGTCTGCCATCCCTCTTATAGGTTTACATAGATTATGAGGTTTAAAAAAACACACAGATTCATCTAGTTCAGTCTGTGTGTTTATCTGTGTGATTTTTTATTCTCTAACAATTCCCATGGCCCTGTCCTGAGAAAGTTAACTCAAGAACCTCAAAAGATTTTAAAGTTGTCATAAAAACTTGTGGGCAATAAACCACTTGCCGACCAGCCCTTGTAGTTTACGGCTCTGTCCCACGAAACGACGTACCTGTACATTGCTTCGTGGGACTGCTAGTGAGGGCGCGCGCCCTGATTGGTTAACTGGGGGAGCCAATCAGTGGGTCCGGCGGCTGCGATGTCCGCCGGGTACCAACGATCGCTCCCTGTGGAGACAGAACATTGTAAACACGGCAGACCGCTATTCTCTCAGTAATGGACACAGGGATCCTGTGTTCCTCCTATTTATGAACACAGGTCTCTTTGTTCATTCAGCAAGCCTATCCCCCACATAGTTAGAAAGCACCCTCTAGGGACACGTTTAACCCTTTGATCGCCCCTGGTGTTAACCCTTTCCCTGCCATTGTCATTAGTACAGTAACAGTGCATATTCTTAGCACTGATTACTGTAGTAATGTCACTGGTGCCCCCAAAAGTGTCAAAAATGTCAGTTAGGTGTCCGATCTGTCAGCCGCAATGTCGCAGTCCCGCTAAAAATCACTAATCGCCGCCATTACTAGTAAAAAAAAATAAAAATAAAAATGACATAAATCTTTCCCCTAGTTTGTAGATGCGATAACTTTTGTGCAAAAACCTATCAATATACACCTATTGGGATTTTTTTTTTACCAAAAATATGTAACAGAATACATATTGGCCTAAAATGATGAAAAAATTAGATGTTTACATTTTTTTATTGGGAATTTTCTAAAGCAGAAAGTAAAAAAATATTGTTTTTGTTTTCAGAATTGTCGCTATTTTTTTGTTTATAGCACAAAAAATAAAAATCGCACAGGTAATCAAATACCACCAAAAGAAAGCTCTATTTGTGAGAAAAAAAGGACATACATTTCATTTGGGTACACCATCGCACGACCCCGCAATTCTCAGTTAAAGTAACGCAGTGCCATATCACAAAAAATGGCCTGGTTATTAAGAGGGTAAAACCTCCGGTCCAAAAGTGGTTAAACAGGTTGAAAAATAGGTGGGCAACAAACTAGCAATATGTGGCCCAAAAAGGTCAGCCTTTGTTTTACTTAGCTCATACGGTCAACTTGCTTAATATTTGCACACATACACAGTGAGACAGTCTGAAAAAGTTGATATTGACCATAATAAATGATCTTTGATTTTTGGGTATGCATACCTCTTTTTTCATTAAAAAAATGTTTTTTTTCCTGTTTATTTTATGCATCCTTTATGTTTTTATTGTGCTGCATCTTCCATTCCAGGCACGTGAAAGTTGATGTTCCTGATAAGCTGGGCTTCACTCCCCTTATGGTGGCTGCACAGAAAGGATATCTCAGGTAGAGTTTTTTGTTTTATTACATTCTGCCCTTACATTCATAGAGTTATCCAGATCAATGTGTGGGCGCAGTATACAGTGCATCCGGAAAATATTTACAGCGCTTCACTTTTTCCACATTTTGTTATGTTACAGCCTAAAGCGACACGACTCGGGGGCGACTTGTGCATTACCATGCACCACGACTTCGGAGCGACTCGCATGGACTTCACATAATGGAAGTCTATGCAAGTCGCTCCGAGGTCGCCCCGAAGTAGTACAGGACCCTTTTTCTAAGTCGGAGCGACTTGTGTCGCTCCTATTAGAACGGGTCCTGTAGCAGTCAATGGACCGCGAGGGAGCGCAACTTGTCAGGCTGACAAGTCGCCTGACAAGTCACGGCAGTGTGGACCGGCTCTTAACCAAAATTGATTAAATTCATTATTTTCCTCAAAATTCCACAAACCATACCCCATAATGACAATGTAAAAGATGTTTGTTGGAAAGCTTTGCAAGTTTATTAAAAATAAAAAACGAATAAAATCACATGTAAGTATTCACAGCGTTTGCTCAATACTTTGTTGAAACACCTTTGGCACCAATTAAAAATCTCAAGTATTTTGGAGTATGCTGTTGCAAGCTTGGCACACCTATTTTTGGGCAGTTTCTTCCATTCTTATTTGCAGGACTTCTCAAGCTCCATCAGGTTGAATGGGGAGCGTCGGTGCACAAACATTTTAAGATCTCTCCAGAGATGTTCAAACAGGTTCAAGTCTGGGCTCTGGCTGGGACACTTAAGGACATTCATAGAGTTGTTCCATAGTCACTCCTTTGTTATCTTGGCTGTGTACATAGGGTCGTTGTCCTGTTGGAAAATGAACCTTTGTCCTAGTCCGAGGTCCAAAGCGCTCTGGAGCCGGTTTTCATCAAGGTTGTCTCTGTACGTTGCTGCTTTCATCTGTCCCACGTTTCTGACTAGTCTCCCAGTTCCTCCCGCTGAAAAACATTCCCACAGCATGATTCTGCCACCATCATGCTTCACTGCAGAGATGGTATTTGCCAGGTGATAAACGGTGCCTAGTTTCCTCCAGAAATGACCCTTGCTATTCAGGCCAAAGAGTTCAATCTTTGTTTCATCAGACCAGAGAATTTTTTTTCTCAAGGTCTGAGAGTCCTATAGGTGCCTTTTGGCAAACTCCAGGTGGGCTGTCATGTACCTTTACTGAGGAGTGGCTTCTGTCTGGCCACTCTACCATACATGCCTGATTGGTGGAGTGCTGCAGTGATAGTCGTTCTTCTAGAAAGTTCTCCTCTCTCCACAGAGAAAAGTTGGAGCTCTGTCAGAGTGACCATCGAGTTCTTGCTCACCTCCCTGACTAAAGTCCTGCTCCCACGATCGCTCAGTTTGGCTGGACGGCCCACTCTAAGAAGAGTCCTGGTGGTTCAAAAACTTCTTTCATTTACAGAGGATGAAGGCCACTGTGCTGATTGAGACCTTCAACTCTGCAGAACTTTTTCTGTACCATTCCCCAGATCTGTGCCTCAATACAATCCTTTCACGCAGGTATAGAGACAATTTAGTGGACTTCAAGGCTTGGTTTTTGCTCTGACATGCACTGTTAACTGTGGGACCTTATTTAGACAGGTGTGTGCCTTTCCAAAATTATGTCCAGTCAACTGAATTTATCACAGGTGGACCCCAATCAAGTTTTAGAAACATCTCAATGAGGATTAGTGGAAACAGGATGAGCGGCACGGCAAAGGCTGTGAATACTTATGTACATGTTTTTTTTTTGTTTTTTTTTTCATTTTAAATGAATTTGCATATGTTTTAAAAAACTTCTTTCACGTTATCATTTATGGAGTATTGTTTGTAGAATTTTGAAGAAAATAATGATTTTAATAAATTTTGGAATAAGGCCGTAACATAACAAAATGTGGAAAAAGTGAAGCGCTGTGAATACTTTCCGGATGCACTGTATTCCTATCCAATTTTCAGCAATGATTAGGCCCATTTGTGCATACAGTAAATCTATGTGTGGGTGGATGGCAACAGAAATGTTATCTAATTGGTGCAGCTTGCTCCTATTATTGGCAGTATGGGATCTGGCCAAAGGGGTGCAGACTTCCGCTACTGCCAATCACCTGGTTGAAATGTAGAAAGGTGCCACAGGAGGGCAACATGTAGAAGGCCTCATCCTACAGAGATGTACAGTCTTTAGATTCGCTTGATCTTTTTTTGTAACTTAAGAGAAAATAACAAAATATAATTGATGGCAGCTACTGACTCAAACATACATATCTCCTAATGTCTATCCAGCATCAGTGGAATGGACTTTATTACTGGACATGTTACAGTAGTACATTAGTTCTAGTACTTCTAATACACTGGGGATAATTTATAACATGAGGAAAATAACTTTCAAAACGTTCTCTTTGCAGAAGACAAGTGTAAGTGTTGGAATTTTTATGAGACTGCCAGCATTATTATTATTATACAGAGTTTATAAAGCGCCAAAAGTTTGCGCAGCACTTTACAACATGAAGGAAGACAATACAGCTACAATACAATTGAATATAGGAGAAATCCGAAGGCCCTGCTCGTTAGTTTACAATCTAGGAGAGAACTAGGCATATATCTCTATGGTTACAAAGTCAGAATGAGTACCAATGTATGTAAGACCATACATTATGCATTTAATGCAATCTACATACAGTATTTCAGAAAAGTGAGTACACCCCTCACATTTTTGTAAATTTGTTATTATATCTTTTCTATGACAACGCTCAAGAAATTACACTTTGCTACAATGTAAAGTAGTGAGTGTACAGCTTGTATAACAGTGTAAATCTGCTGTCCCCTCAAAATAACTCAACATACAGCCATTAATATCTCAACTGCTGGCAACAAAAGTGAGTACACTCCAAAGTGAAAATGTCCAAACTGGGCACAATTAGCCATTTTCCCTCCCCAGTGTCAAGTGACTTGTTAGTGTTACAAGGTCTCAGGTGTGAATGGGGAGCAGGTGTGTTAAATTTGGTGTTATCACTTTCACTCTCTCATACTAGTCACTGGAAGTTAAAGCATGGCACCTCATGGCAAAGAAATATCTGAGGATCTGAAAAAAAGAATTGTTGCTCTACATTAAGATGGCTTGGGTAGAAGAAGATTCCCAAGACCCTGAAACTGAGCTGCAGCACGGTGGCCAAGACCATTCAGTGGTTTAACAGGACAGGTTCCACTCAGAACAGGCCTCGCCATGATTGACCAAAGAAGTTGAGTGCACTTGCTCAGCGTCATATCCAGAGGTTGTCTTTGGGAAATATTTAGTTACATAGTAGTTGAGGTTGAATAAAGACGTATGAGTGCTGCCAGCATTGCTGCAGAGGTTTAGGGGTGGGGGGGGGGGGGATCAGCCTGTCAGTGCTCAGACCATACGCCTCACACTGCATCAAATTGGTCTGCATGGCTGTCATCCCAGAAGGAAGCCTCTTCTAAAGATGATGCACAAGAAAGCCCACAAACAGTTTGCTGAAGACAAGCAAACTAAGGACATGGATTACTGGAACCATGTCCTGTGGTCTGATTTGTTTAATTTGTTTAATTTCTGTGGTCATCTTTGTGGTACAAGACTGTGACAAATATTTTTTGGCTGAGCTGTTTGTCTTGCTGTGTTTTCCTAGACTGGTGAAGGTACTGGTTGAATATGGGGCAAATGTACACCGGGATAATGGAAGTGGAAAGAACAGGTATGTTGGAATGGGGAATGTGAAGATTTGTTTTTAATTATAAATTTAGAAATGGTTATTGGTAATAAGCAGAACCTTCTTTCTGGAATTCCTCCTGAAAATTAGCGGTGTACTTCCCGCTATGTGAAGGTGTCTAGGCAGTCCTTTACCTATTATAGGCAATGCTACTCCAGTGATCTCCACTAGCGTGTTTGCGCAGCAGTATTCTATTCAGGGAATACTTAGCATCTTCTCAATGAATGCAGAGCATTCTCTCATTGGACAAAGTGGAGAGACGGGTCGTTGATGTCAAGCTTTCCACCTTGCCTAATCGGAAAACACTTTGCACTCATTGATAAGATGCAAAGTGTTTTCGGAATGGTGCCTGTTCTGAGTGTCCTCTATCCAACAGTGCAGCTGGGATCCAGAAGCTTGTGGCAATCACTGTAGTAACGGTGCCTACACCCACTCAAAACTGTTTTGCAGAAGTGGTATATTTGCAAGTGTATTCATTGTAGTGTCTGTAAGGTACTCTGCAAAGCATCACAATTGTTTTACAGATTGTAATGAATTCATTTGCACATATGTCAAACTGTCCTTTATTTCTGTAGAATATCTAAGGGTTTCAGAAGTCACTCAAAAGGAACTATAGACACAGCTGTGTCTACGGAATGTTCTATCAATCTAATATCCTCCCAGTATACTCAGTGCCATCTTGCCATGTACTGGATTCTAAAAGTGCCTGTGTAAGCAAAAGGAAGGAAGATAGGCAGCACATAGTACACAGATAGTAATTATTGGCATGGTATTTGATTTCCTGTTATACATCTGGTCTATACATCTGATATAGATTTTACAGCAGATGGAATAGTAGAAATGTGTCAGTCAGCTTGTTTGTCTATTCATAGGAAGCAAAATCTGTGTGTTTTAGATAACAATGTACATATTGCATGACAAACAATTTACTTACAGAAATCCTGGTACATCAAATTGATTTGCCTTCAGAGTTGGCTCCTGGATATAGAGCTGATAAAATATTTAGTGGAATTTAATTTAGTTTTGGTGCAGAAAGTAAGACTCTATAAAGTGAAAATAAGTTTACAATCTCTACAAGATCCACATGATTTTACTGCACACACACTGCAGTTTTTTCCAGACATTGCTTGTTAGGTTTAGGTTCTGATGAATGTTAGACATTAAGATGTGTGTGTGTGTGTGTGTATATATATCTATATCTGTATATATATCTATCTATATATATATATATATAGATATAGATATAGATATATATATATATATATATATATATATATATATATATATATATATATATTGTGACAGGAAGTCAGGTAAATCTGGGAATGTAGTCACTGAGAGGAGACACATTCCCACCTGCTTTGAAAAGTTCACTGATACTATAGGGTGTTGGCTGCAAAAAGAGCCAGCAGGAAGTTGAAAACCATTCAGCTGTTCAGAATGAGGAGATCAAGGCCTCTATAATTTGTCCAGAGAAAATCTATTGAGTGCTGCCTCCTGTCGCCGTGTAGGCTGGGAGAGGAGGACAGACATACGTGTACCTCCCGACGCCGTGTGGGCATGGGAGAAGGACTGCTGCCGCCTGTCGCCGTGTGGGCTGGGAGAGGGGGACAGTCGGATGTGTGCCTCCCGACAAGCTGGTGAGCATGGGAGAAGACCCCCTACAGCGATGTGAAGCTAAGGAGGGTAACCACGAGTGAAGACGTCTCAAAGGTGAGAAGACAAAGTGTTCCATGTGAAGAGTGTGAAGAGTAAAGGGACCTGTTAAAGGAACTGTGTTCAATGTGAAGAATCTGAAGAGTAAAGGATCCTGTTATAAATGAACATGTGTTGATGTGAAAGAAACAAAGGGACATGTTCAATGGACAATGTTTGTGCTGTGTGAAAAGCAAACAAATGGACATTTGAGTGTCTGCTGTAGGATCAGCAGTGTCGGCCCAACAGTAGGTTGGAAAGACTTCTTAGGTAGGTTCCAGCGTGAGAAGGTAGCCGCCCACAGAGGCAAGGATTTATTTTGTCTTTTATTTTATTTTGGCTGTTTTGACGCTTGCAATTGTGTGAAGTAAATTGCATGAATAAATCAGTCTTGTTTTCAACCTCTGCTCGGCTATCTCTCTGTGAAAACGCACCCCCAAAGGGGTCATCCACACCCGCCACCGAGCTAATCCCTTACATATGGTGGAGGTATGCAGTGGGCATAAGCAGAGATCCCTGCAAGGAAGTGCAAATGTTTGATGAACTTTATCTGGTGCATGAGATTGCACAATCTATGTGTGCAGGAGAGAAGATCCTGACAGAAAAAAAAAAAGTGTTTTAAAGAGACAGCGGTCTCAAAATTATTTGATGAACTTTGTTGTGTCTGGTGCAAGTGACTGCACAAACTGTGTGTGCAGGAAAAGAGATCTTGCAAGAGAGAGAAAAACTACATGTGTTAAAGAGACAGTGGTCTGAAAATTTTTTGCTGGACTGTGAAAAATTTGTTTGTGGAGTTATTGAAGATGGGGCGTTCAAAACGCCTGAAGAATGCAAAGATAGATGAAATGAGAGACCGGATTCTATGGATGGAGGGGATGCTACCGTCTGAACCAGCCCCATCCATGCCTAAAGAGAGTCTACTAAAGAGGAAACGTGTTGTCCCTAGCAACACTGATGAAACTGCTATGGAGACGCAGTGTGCTCAGATGAAAAGTAAACCCAAAATGGGGGAGATGCTGAAACAACGGAGCTTTACAGCTCAACAAAAGGCTCATCAAGAGAGCATGGCAGGCTGGAAACAGAGACGCCAGCAGCCAATGGAGGCCATCGGTTTGGAAGAAACCGAGTATGTGTGCAGGGCTGAGTTGGATGCCTTGCAACGGAAAATGGAAGAAAAGGAACAAGCCTTGGAATTGCTTAAAATGGAGCATAGAAACTTGCAGGAAATGAATGAACTACTCAAGTCTCATGTGTTACAGTGGGAAGAATCCACTGCTCTTCTTTTGGTCGAGTTGCAAAAATGTCAAGACACTATAAAGGAGAAAGATACCATCCTCATGGAAAAGGAAATTGAAATTCAGACTTTGCAGAAGCAAAGTATGTGTGAAATGTTGGAGTTGCGTAATCAGCTGGAAAAAAGTCTTCAGTGTTTGGAAGTTACAAAAATAGACCTGCAGGAGTCGCAGGAACAGAATGTCGCTCTGAAAACGACATTGTCTCTCAGCGACAACGAGAAAAGTGAAAGAGAGGCTAAATTACTGAGTACTGTGTATGAGCTCACCACTTTGAGCAATGTGGTAGATGAATTACGTGCAGACTGTGAAAGTTGGAAAGGTGAAGCCCAACGTTTCCAGCAGCAGTTAAAGGAGAAAGAAGCCTGTGTGGCAGAATTACATTCTTATTCCCAGATGCTAGCCAATGAGGTGAAGGCTCTTATGCAGGGAAAAGGAGATTCTGAACACAAGAGAAAAAAAGTAGAGGCACAGCTTCTGGAATCGCAAGTCAAGGTGTCAGAAGGTGACCGAGTGTGTGCTAAGCTGTCAGAGAAGGCAACCCGATTGCAGGTTGAGTTGGACAGTGTCACAAATCAGCTTTCTCAAGCAGACAGCAAATCTAGAGAAATTGCGGAAGATTTTTCTATCTTGGAATCGCAGCTGCAAGACACGCAGGAACTCTTACAGGAAGAGAGGTGTCAAAGGCTGAGTTTTAGCACAAAGCTCAAACAAATGGAAGATGAGAAAAATGGCTTCCTGGAACAATTAAAAGAGGAGGCGGAAGCAAAGAAAAACCTATCAGAGCAAGTCGCAACATTGCAAGCTCAGATAGCGGATATGAAAAAACGCATGGAAGAAAGCGTTGGTTCATTACAGTGTGTTGAAGATGTGAAAAAGAAGTTTGATCAGATGCTTGGTGAAGAGAAGACTGTGTCTGCAAAATATGCAGAAGAACGCGCACGTGCAGAAACGGAGGTGCGTGATAACGAGAGCAAAGCCCTGTTCTTGGCTCGCTCTTTGGAGGAAGCTCTAGAGTGTAAGGCTGAACTAGAAAGAGTTAACCAACAGCTGTGTACAGAAATGGAAGATTTGGTCCGCTCCAAGGATGATGTTGTGAAAAGAGTTCAGGAGCTAGAAAAGTCTAAGCGAGCCTTAGAACAGCAAGTAGAAGAGATGAAGATTCCGTTGCAGGAACTGGAAGAGGAATTCCAGGCAACAGAGGATCTGTCCCAAAGAGGGGATAGTGTGCCTGATGCAGTTTTTAAAAGGATCAGTGTTTTGGGGTCTGTCCTGAGTGAGCCTCAGAAATGTGATGACACGTGGCTTGAATCACCCCTTTGGAATAAACCGTTCCTTCAAAAACTTCAAGCATTGGAAAATGTATCATTAGAGCTTCAGCAAACAAAAGAGTTGTGTAAGAAATGTGATGATTTCTCAGTTCAGGCTGAAAACCTAGTGGAGAAAACTAAAGCGGAGAAAACTAAAGCAAGTGATATAAATCTGGGAGAAAAAAGCAAACGCCACCTAGTGGAGAAAACTAAGGCTGTTGGTGAAAACGTGAAGCAAATGAATAAGTGCCTTTCAGGGAGTGTTTCCAAAATGGAACTGGTGAAAGACGGGTGGCAGAAGTTTGATCGTGATCTTGAGATACATTCCATGTGGAATTCAGATAGAGAAAAGGAACTAGGTGACCTTGAGCGGTCAAATAGTTCAGCAGAAAGTGCATTGAAGAAACCTGTAAAAGAATGTGTTGCAGTTCCATGCTTCTTCACTGATGCAGAGAGGAGGTCTATAATGGATACCACCCAGATCGCTGGGTTCAACTGTGTTGTTGCCTTTAACCCCTATGTTGGTGGAAGGAAAGTTGATGATGTTCTGGTTGGCTACTTCTGTGAAGAGTTTGGCAAGAAATATAAACTGAATATCAAATCAAATAGTAGGCCTTTACTGCGACTCGCTCAGGAGGGCGAAAAGTTTAAGAAGTTGATGAGTGCAAATGCTTCAGATCTGCCTATGAATATGAAATGTTTGAATGATATTGATATCTCTGGGAAAAGGAACAGGGGTCACTTTGAAGAAATGTGTGACAGCCTGTTGTCTCAATTGGAAAATCCTCTGCACAGCATCTTAGAGCAAGCAAAGCTCAAGAAGGAAGATCATTCCCTTTTACAACAAAAAGTCAATGATTGTGTACAGCTGTATGGAGAGGCAACTCAAGTCACAGAGGGATGTCAAGAGTCCCTACTTGGAACAAAGCTTAGTGAAGCAAAGGTTCTCAAAGTTTTGTGGAAAACATTTATGGATTGCAGAAAGAGGCGTCTTAAGAATGTTGAAGACATTAAGACTAGCCCAATTGAGTTGCCTATGGATCACGGTCCTCCATGGTGGATTGGACAGACGGTTATGAGGGACAAGCTGTCTGACATTTATGAGAAAGCTGTCAATGAAGATGACAGAAACGAGAAGGAGCAAAATTATGCCAAAAATGCAGTTGAAGAATGTGTATATGAGATGAGAGACAAACTGTGTGGCATTTATGAGAAATCTGTCAGTGAAGATGACAGAAACAGTTTCATCCGGAAGCTTGAGGATAATAGGAGGCTTATCAGTGAGTCAGCAGTGCCTGACACATGCGTGCCTGGAAATATGTGTCCCAACCCTAGGGTTGAAACAAGAGGGGGGGGGTATGTGACAGGAAGTCAGGTAAATCTGGGAATGTAGTCACTGAGAGGAGACACATTCCCACCTGCTTTGAAAAGTTCACTGATACTATAGGGTGTTGGCTGCAAAAAGAGCCAGCAGGAAGTTGAAAACCATTCAGCTGTTCAGAATGAGGAGATCAAGGCCTCTATAATTTGTCCAGAGAAAATCTATTGAGTGCTGCCTCCTGTCGCCGTGTAGGCTGGGAGAGGAGGACAGACATACGTGTACCTCCCGACGCCGTGTGGGCATGGGAGAAGGACTGCTGCCGCCTGTCGCCGTGTGGGCTGGGAGAGGGGGACAGTCGGATGTGTGCCTCCCGACAAGCTGGTGAGCATGGGAGAAGACCCCCTACAGCGATGTGAAGCTAAGGAGGGTAACCACGAGTGAAGACGTCTCAAAGGTGAGAAGACAAAGTGTTCCATGTGAAGAGTGTGAAGAGTAAAGGGACCTGTTAAAGGAACTGTGTTCAATGTGAAGAATCTGAAGAGTAAAGGATCCTGTTATAAATGAACATGTGTTGATGTGAAAGAAACAAAGGGACATGTTCAATGGACAATGTTTGTGCTGTGTGAAAAGCAAACAAATGGACATTTGAGTGTCTGCTGTAGGATCAGCAGTGTCGGCCCAACAGTAGGTTGGAAAGACTTCTTAGGTAGGTTCCAGCGTGAGAAGGTAGCCGCCCACAGAGGCAAGGATTTATTTTGTCTTTTATTTTATTTTGGCTGTTTTGACGCTTGCAATTGTGTGAAGTAAATTGCATGAATAAATCAGTCTTGTTTTCAACCTCTGCTCGGCTATCTCTCTGTGAAAACGCACCCCCAAAGGGGTCATCCACACCCGCCACCGAGCTAATCCCTTACAATATATATATATATATATATCCTAAGTAAAAGTTGTGCTTCATCAGATTGCAGCTTCTGTTCTTCACATAATTGGCAGCTTCTTTTTTCCATTCTAGCTACTTCTACAATGTCCCCCTAAGGACTTATGACAGACCCTCTGGCTTCAATATATTGAGTGACACAGAAAAGGTGTATGTAGATCAAGAAACCATAGACAAGTCAGAAAGCTTTACCAAGTTTTAGGTTTAATTTGGCTGAGAATCAATGACTAGTCCTGGTTAGATCTCCAGTTTCAACTTATCACCTGTTACCTTGTCTTTATTTCCTGTCCCAGTGAACACATAAAATGTGATGGAAAATTTCCCAACAAGGGACAAAATGACAAAGAAATAGATTTGAAAGAGATTCTAAAACTTAATTTAGAACTGTGTCAATGGACTTTTGCTCTCTTTTAATAGGTTTTACAGTCCTATACTAGTTTATCAGAATGCAAAATTTGCTTGACATAAGTCAAACGCAGCTCAGAAGGAAGTCAACTGCAGGTCAAATGGAGCCTGTCAATAAATTTTAAATGACTGTATCTCAGAATTGTCTCAAACCAATGTCAGACACAAACCAAAAGCCAATTAGGCTGTTAGTATATCAATCTCTTTGCATTCAGGGCAAAGTAATAGAATGATTGATAACCAAGCCCATTGTCTACTGATACCTTTGCTTCCCCACATTCCCCTGCTGCTCCTGATTGTTCTTTGGAGCCCTGTGAAGTGTCTGCTGCTTATGTGTAAAGGGAGTATGTGAATATCTTATCATGCTCCCAGTGGCGTAGCGTGGGGGGTGCAGAGGGGGCCACTCGCACCGGGCGCAACATTTAGGGGGGGCGCATTCCACGCCCGTCATCCGCAAGATGTCCCCATCCCTTTATTGTGACAGTGCTCGTCCGGCGCCCGCCCGCTCTTTCCTGCACTTGGCTCCTTTACTGCCTGTTTGTGCAGGACGAGCGGCGGACGCTGAAGGTGTCATGTGCGGCCAGGGGGCGGGGCTGGTCGTGGGTGAAGATGGCAGCCAACACCGGTGGCTCTGTGCATGTGCAGCGCCGCTCTTGGAGTCTCTCCCTGCTGTCTGGACCAGCTGCCTCCACGCTGGCTGCTGCTGCTGACACGCTGTGTCTCTCCTCTGCTCCAGATCGCCTCCTCAAGTCCCCAGTGTGTGGACACAGAAAGAGGTGAGTGATGTGCTGCTCCCGGAGCCCAGGGAAGTGGACATGGGAGGGGGGAGATAGGTCAGTGTAGGGGGGTGTTAGTGTAGGGGGGTGTCAGTGTATGGGGGGGGTCAGTGTAGGTGTCAGTGTAGGGGGGTGTCAGTGTATGGGGGGGGGTCAGTGTAGGTGTCAGTGTATGGGGTGGGCAGTGTGTAGGGGGTGTCAGTGTATGGGGAGGGGCCAGTGTGTAGGGGGTGTCAGTGTATGGGGGGTCAGTGTAGGTGTCAGTGTATGGGGGGGGGGGGTAATTGTAGGTGTCAGTGTATAGGGGGGGGGGTCAGTGTAGGGGTCCATGTAGGTATCAGTGTATGGGGGTGTCAGTGTATGAGGTGTCAGTGTATGGGGGGGTTAGTGCAAGTGTCAGTGTATGGGGGGGGTTAGTGCAAGGGTCAGTGTATGGGGGTGTCAGTGTATAGGGGGGGTCAGTGTAGGGGTCAGTGTAGGTGTCAGTGTATGGGTGGGGGTCAGTGAAGGGGGTCAGTGTAGTTGTCAGTTTAAGGGGGGTCAGTGTAGGTCTAGTGTAGGGGGGTCAGTGTAGGGGAGTCGGTGTGTGGTGTCAGTGTAAGGGGGGTCAGTGTAGGTCTTAGTGTAGGGGGGTCAGTGTAGGGGAGTCGGTGTGTGGTGTCAGTGTAAGGGGGGTCAGTGTAGGTCTTAGTGTAGGGGGGTCAGTGTAGGGGAGTCGGTGTGTGGTGTCAGTGTAAAGGGGGTCAGTGTAGGTCTTAGTGTAGGGGGGTCAGTGTAGGGGAGTCGGGGTGTGGTGTCAGTGTAAGGGGGGTCAGTGTAGGTCTTAGTGTAGGGGGGTCAGTGTAGGGGAGTCGGTGTGTGGTGTCAGTGAAAGGGGGGGTCAGTGTAGTTGTCAGTGTAGGTCTCAGTGTATGTGGGAATGTAGGGGTGGTCAGTGAAGGGGGGTTAGTGTAGTTGTCAGTGTAGTTGTCGGTGTAAGGGGGGTCAGTGTAGGGGGGTTAGTGAAGTTGTCAGTGTAAGGGGGGTCAGTATAGTTGTCAGTGAAGTTGTCAGTGTATGGGGGGCAGTGTATGGGGGGTCAGTGTATGTAGGGGTCAGTGTATGGGGGTGTCAGTGTAGGGGGTGTCAGTGTATGGGGGTCAGTGTAGGTCTTGGTGTAGGGGGGTCAGTGTAGGGGAGTCAGTGTGTGGTGTCAGTGTAGGGGGTGTCAGTGTATGAGGGGTCAGTGGGGGTGTCAGTGTATGGGGGGTTCAGTGTGTGGGTCAGTGTAGGGGGTGTCAGTGTAGGGGGTGTCAGTGTATGGGGGGGTCAGTGTAGGGGGTGTCAGTGTATGGGGGGGTCAGTGTAGGGGGTGTCAGTGTATGGGGAGTTCAGTGTGTGGGTCAGTGTAGGGGGTGTCAGTGTATGGGGGGTCAGTGTAGGTGTCAGTGTATGGGGGGGTCAGTGTAGGTGTCAGTGTATGGGTGGGTGTCAGTGTATGCGGGGGTCAGTGTAGGGGGTGTCAGTGTAGGTCTTGGTGTAGGGGGGTCAGTGTAGGGGAGTCAGTGTGTGGTGTCAGTGTTAGGGGGGGGGTCAGTGTAGGTGTCAGTGTAGTTGTCAGTGTAGGCCTCAGTGTATGTGGGAATGTAGGGGTAGTCAGTGAAGTTGTCAGTGTAAGGGGGGTCAGTGTAGATGGGTCAGTGTAGGTGTCAGTGTATGGGGGGGTCAGTGTAGTTGTCAGTGAAGGTGTCAGTGTGGGGGGGGGTCATTGTAGGTGTCAGTGAAGGTAAAAGGTAGGTCTCTGTAATGGACAGGTAGGTCAGTGTAGGTATAAGGTAGGTCTCTGTAGGTGTCAGTGTAGTGGTCTAGTAGATTTGTGTAGGGGGCGCAAATTACTTACCTTGCCCCGGGCGCTGACAACCCACGCTACGCCACTGCATGCTCCCACAATGCAGCAACGGGTGGCCAGTCACCATGTCCAAGGGATATTGTGTGGTCAAAGGGAGGCCCTTAGTACTATGTAAGCTCTGACCTTAGCGGAGTGTTTTTTTCAGGGTCTGACAGGTGAATAAGGCAGCAGGAATGCGTGGAAAGCTATTTATCAGCTGTCTAACAGTATTAGTTAAAAACAGGGGTTTTGTTTGCACACTCTGCAGAGTGGCTGTGCAGCTTATGCAAGTATTTGAAAATGTGTGCAAACTAAACTCCTGTTTTTAACGCATGCTGTTAGACATTTGATTTGGTTGGTTGCAGGCTGGTTGGTAAGTTGAGCTAGGAATTTTCTTTGGTTTTATTTAGCATGTGTCCCCTTTCAGGAGCTCCCCGCGGCAAAGGCTAGTTATAGGTGGGGGCAGTGACCATCTGTTTGTAATTATCAGCAATGGAGGGGCTCAGTTATAAAGTGAACCCTGTTACTCTCGTTTGTATGGGGAAAATACAGGTTTGCTTCAAGTTGGTATTTCTACAACAGAGCATGCCAAGTTTGGGGTTCTTTGACTAAAGAGTTGGTCACAAGTCCATCTAGTTCAACCAAAAAAAAAAAAATCCTAAAAAATAAAATCATACAATCCTATACCCACAGTTAATCCAGAGGAAAGCTAAAAACCCCAACAAAGCATGAACCAATTTGCAGCAGGGGAAATAATTTCTTCCAGATCCCCTGAGAGGCAATCGGATATTCCCAGGATTAACTTTACCTATAAATGTTAGTATCCAGTTCTATTATGTACATTTAGGAAATAATCCACGTCTTTTTTTAAAGCAATCTACTGAGCTGGCCAGAACCAGCTCTTGAGGGAGTCTTTTCCACATTTTCCCAGCTCCTACTGTGAAAAAAACTTTATTTGGAGATTAATTCTCTTTTCCTTTAGACGTAAGGAGTGCCCCCTTGTCCCCTCTGATGACCTGAAAGTAAATAATTCTACACCATGATGATTATATGGACCACTTATGAATCTTTACCTGTTGATCATATCCATCCTTAATCGATTAATCCTCTTCTCAAGAGAGAATACAATCAGTTCCTCCAGGCCTCTTATCGGTTTGGTTGCCCTTCTCTGCACTTTCTCCAGTCCCCCGATATCCTTTTTGAGAACTGGTGCCCAAAACGGAACTGCATATTCCAGATGAGGTCTTACTAATGATTTGTACAGGGGCAATATGATATCTCTCTCGCTGCAGTCCATGCCTCTCTTAATACAAGAAAGGATTTTGCTTGCTTTGGAAACTGCAGCTTGGCATTGCCTGCTATTACACTGATCAAAATTATAAACGCAGCACTTTTGTTTTTGCCCCCATTTTCATGAGCTGAACTCAACGATTTAAGACTTTTTCTATGTACACAAAAGGCCTATTTCTCGTAAATATTGTTCACAAATCTGTGTTAGTGAGCACTTCTCCTATGCCGAGATAATCAATCCACCTCACAGGTGTGGTATATCAAGATGCTGATTACACAGCATGATTATTGCACAGATGTGCCTTACACTGGCCACAATAAAATGCCATCCTAAAATGGACTATTTTAGATCTTTAAGTTCAGCTCATGAAAAATGGGGGCAAAAACAAGTGTTGCATTTATAATTTTGTTCAATGTATTGAGCTTATGATCTACTAGAACACCCAGATCCTTCTTCACCATTGATTCTCCCAGTTGTACTCCCCCTTGTATGTATGGTGCATGCATATTCATAGCCCCCAAGTGCATAACTTTACATTTATCAACATTAAACCTCATTTGCCACATAATTGCCCAATTAAACAGTGCATTGAGGTCAGCCTGTAAGTTGGCGACATCCTGTAAGGAAGTTATTCCACTGCATAGCTTGGTGTCATCTGCAAAGACTGAAATGGTACTTTTAATCCCAGACTCTATTAAATATATTAAAAAGTAAGGGTCCTAATACTGAACCTTGGGGTACACCACTGATAACCTTAAGACTATTCAGAGTAAGAATCATTAACCACTACTCTCTGAAATCTGTCTTTTAGCCAGTTTTCTATCCAATTACAAACTGATTTTCCAAGCCTGCAGACTTTACCTTACACCTTGTCATCACATGCCTGATGAAGGGGTACTGTGTGGCTCCAAAACATTGCACTCTTTTACTTGTGATGTGATCATGCTTCAATGAAAAATAGTTTGAACTTAACTTGAAAATCTGTTGTGTGCTGGCAAATATCTACACTGCATCATGTATGTTCCAGTTGGCAGTTGCTGCAGCAGCTGTGGTTTTAGAGCCTATTCCTGAAACGTGTGCGATGGGAATATGGATGGTTACATCTCTGACATGTCACAATTTGCAGTATCCAGGAACAATATAAATTTTCAAAAATCTTTACATTTTTTCATTTAAATCAGTCCTTGAGCTCCAGCCACATGACTTTGCCTAGGCTGTGATGATGTTATCAATCTGTTGCACACAGGAGGAAGCATTTCCTCAGTCCCCTCTCCCTTAGTCCTCACACTGCCAAATTGTAACTTTTGTAGCAAGTG
The DNA here is from genome assembly GCF_965119305.1 of Pelophylax lessonae. Classification (NCBI taxonomy): domain Eukaryota; kingdom Metazoa; phylum Chordata; class Amphibia; order Anura; family Ranidae; genus Pelophylax; species Pelophylax lessonae. Next base: position 62,644,068 of record NC_138776.1, read on the forward strand.
TGGCCCCCCACGTAGGAGCAGCTAGTAAAATAGGATCCCCCACCCTGCACAGTCAGGCACACTGACATTTCCACAAGCACACTTGAGACAGGAAACAGTCCAGTACTTATTTTTTTTGTATATCTTTTGTTATTGAGGGGATAAAACTTAGATGGGAAGTAGGGATATTATGGGATGCCCACTTCACTTCAAACAAAACTCCTTAGGGACAACTCTTTCTATATTCCGCTATATACACTCATCCTTTCTCTTTCGTTCATTGATGGACACCGCTCCTGATCTTCCTAACCATTGTGTTATACTGCCCCCTACAGGAGTAGGACACTAGGCAGAAAAAAAGTCTGACTACGCCTATGGGCAGTCCCAGGGGGTATACTCCCTCTCTCTGCTATAGGTACTCAGCTTTTTTTCTGCCTAGTCAGGAGTAAGGACCTAGTTCCTTGCTAGGATCTCTGGTCCTGACAATTTTTTCTATTTAGATAATCATTTTTCTCTTGGTTTTTTCCTGTGAGATCTACAATCAATCGCTGGATTGGGCAACGGGCTGGATAATCTAGATCCAGTGGTCATCCCAGTCTGGCCAGAGAGCTCGCACCTCTAGACCTCAGCTCCATGCTAGGTTGGCAGCGACATAGCACCAACGGACAGGGGCTGGCCTGCAAGTTAAACGCCTTGCGAGGTCGCATACGACCGGGTCTCGGCCCGAGTTGCAGCGTTTCTCCTAGCAGACAGCCCCCCCATTTCGGTGGCGAGGTGTTCTGTCTGGAGCGGTGCCTGCCTGGTTCCTAATATAGTAAGTAGCTGTCCCCCTGGAGAATATTGGGGTGGGCGTGGGCCCCTCCTTGGAATGGTTGGACCCCCTCTTTCCCCTCCTTCCCGTCGGTCACCCCCTTCTACCCCCCTCTACTTATGTTGGGGCTGTGTGGGTGGTCTGGTCAGGCATGGCCCAAGACATTATGCTGCCTGGGTCCAAGAATGAAATGCTGCGCCCCAACCCCCCCCAAAACAATTCACGCCCTCCAAAAGGCCCCCACATTCTATAGGGCTATGAAAGCAGTCAGAGGGGTGTGAGTGTGTACGGAGCGACAGCAGGAGCAGAACAGAGCAGTAGACACTGGGCAGATGAGCGCACCAGGCTCTCTCCTGTCTATAGTGCCACAGTGCCCTGCAGAGCTGCGGACATGGTACAGGAGAATGCGGGGCTGAGGACATGGTACAGGAAAATGCAGGGCTGCGGACATGGTACAGGAGAATGCAGGGCTGCGGACATGGTACAGGAGAATGCAGGGCTGCGGACATGGTACAGGAGAATGCAGGGCTGCGGGCATGGTACAGGAGAATGCGGGGCTGCGGGCATGGTACAGGAGAATGCAGGGCTGCGGACATGGTACAGGAGAATGCAGGGCTGCGGACATGGTACAGGAAAATGCAGGGCTGCGGACATGGTACAGGAGAATGCAGGACTGCGGGCATGGTACAGGAGAATGCGGGGCTGCGGGCATGGTACAGGAGAATGCGGGGCTGCGGGCATGGTACAGGAGAATGCGGGGCTGCGGGCATGGTACAGGAGAATGCAGGGATGCAGGCATGGTACATGAGAATGCAGGGCTGCGGACATGGTACAGGCGAATGCAGGGTTGCGGACATGGTACAGGAAAATGCAGGGCTTCGGACATGGTACAGGAAAATGCGGGGCTGCTGGCATGGTACAGGAGAATGCGGGGCTGCTGGCATGGTACAGGAGAATGCGGGGCTGCGGGCATGGTACAGGAGAATGCGGGGCTGCGGGCATGGTACAGGAGAATGCGGGGCTGCGGGCATGGTACAGGAGAATCCGGGGCTGCGGGCATGGTACATGAGAATGCGGGGCTGCGGGCATGGTACATGAGAATGCGGGGCTGCGGGCATGGTACAGGAGAATGTGGGGCTGCGGGCATTGTACAAGAGAATGCGGGGCTGCGGGCATTGTACAAGAGAATGCGGGGCTGCGGGCATAGTACAGGAGAATGCGGGGCTGCGGGCATAGTACAGGAGAATGCGGGGCTGCGGGCATGGTACAGGAGAATGCGGGGCTGTGGGCATGGTACAGGAGAATGTGGGGCTGTGGGCATGGTACAGGAGAATGCGGGCTGTGGGCATGGTACAGGAGAATGCGGGGCTGCGGGCATGGTACAGGAGAATGCGATTTGAAAATGGCGCCGGCCGGCACCAACAGGTCACCGCACATGCGCCGCCGCTCGGGAAAGCCCGCACATGTTCGGCTATTTCCGGAAACCAAGGGGAGTGGTCCCTTCATCCGGAGGTGTTTCATCAGTTGTGTCTCTGGTGGGGCATCTCTGAGGTGGATCTGTTGGTGTCTTGGCTCAACAGAAAGGTGCAGAGGTCACGGGATCCTCTGGCAGACACCACAGACTTGTTAGTGGCCCCATGGGGTCAGTATCATCTGATTTACACCTTCCCTCCTCTCAAGCTTCTGCCAAGACTTCTACGCAGGATTGAGGCAGAACGGATTCTGGTCCGTTGGCTCCGGACTGGCCTCGTCTGGCTTGGTACGCCGATCTGGTGCAGCTGGTCGCTTGCGTTCCTTGGAAGCTTCCTCTCAGGGAGGATCTGCTGTCCCAAGGACCAATCTTCCATCCTGCTTTACAGTCGCTGGCTTTGATGGCTTGGCTGTTAATGCCAGGTGCTGATGAATAGAGGTTTGTCTGCTTCGGTGATTCCAACGCTCACAGAGATAAGCTGGTTCTTTGTCCCTGTCCGTCGTTCCTTTCAAAGGTTGTCTCTGATTTTTTGTCATTGTGCTGCCTTCCCTTTGTCCCAGGCCAAAACATCCCAAGGAAATTGCCTTGCAGGCCTTGGATGTGGTCCGGGCAATTAGGGTGTACCTGGCAGCTACAGAGTCTTTTAGGAAGTCATACTCACTATTTGTGTTCACGGATGGGCCTCGGAATGGGTTGTCTGCTTTCTCTGCGACCATTTCCAGATGGATCCAGGCCTATTCCATCAGGGGTCAGGTTCCTCCTTTCCCTGTCAAGGCGCACTATACTCAGGCGCTCAGTGCCTCCTGGGCCTTCCATCATCAGGCATCAGTGACGCAGGTTTGCAAGGCGACCACCTGGTTGTCGGTGCACACTTTCACAAAGCTCTATAAAGTGGATGTGTTGGCATCTGCTGATGCTTCCTTTGGCCGCAAGGTTTTCCAGGCTGCTGTTTAGAGGACCTGGTCCTCTTTGAGGGTGTATTGTTTTTTTCTGGTGAGCTCCATTTGAGCTCCTATTTACTTGGTTGGCTGTAGTTAGCCTTGGGAATTTCTTTTTCACTGTTCCCACCCCTCATGTTTAACACTGCTCCTAACACTTCCAATGGTTTAGAAGATCAGGAGCTGTGTCCGTCAATGAACGAAAGAGAAAATGGGATTTGTGACTTACTGTAAAATCCATTTCTCTGATGGTCATTAACGGACACAGCGCCCACCCCTCTGTGGAGTTGTAATTTTTCTGATGCTGCTTGTATCAAAACTGAGTACCTATAGCAGAGAGGAGGGAGTATACCCCCTGGGACTGCCCATAGGTGTAGCCAGACTTTTTTTCTGCCGTGTCCTACTCCTATAGGGGGCAGTATAACCCAATGGTTAAGAAGATCAGGAGTTGTGTCTGTCAATGAACATCAGAGAAATGGATTTTACGGTAAGTCAAAAATCCCAATTTTCCTTCAGCACTAACTTGCTTGCCGAACACCACTGGCACACTTGACAAAGATGATCCTAACACAGCACTCAGTCAGATCTTAGAGCAACAGTCTGTTATAGGCAGGAACCCGAGGCCCCTTTAAATGTGTAGCAAAAAGTCAGTGTCCAGCTTCTATTCCTGTGGCTACTAATCCAAGCACCACCACTTCAGGCACTCCCAGCCCACCTGGCTGCAGCTGCCCCTCTTACTAGCCCTCTTGGCTACTTCTCCACAGTCCTCCCAGACTGCTTACTCACCAGCCCACCCGGCTGACTTCTCTGGAGAAATCCTGGATGTGCTGACCTGCTCCTGCTGTCCTCTCCTTGCTCTCATGCCTCCAGGAAGGAGTTCCTCTGTGTGTTGTAGAGGGTCCCTGAAGCACCCGAGCCCCAGGGCTGAGGTTACCCCCCCATGGCTAGTGGGCACCTTCAAGGGCCACCAACAGCCTCCTCAGCACTCCTTCTCCCATCTTCCAACCGACTGCCCCTGCTGGCATGACCCATGAGTACTTATGAGGTCCTCTGCCCCCTACCAGCAATTTTGCTGGGAATTGGCTGGCTCTAATCTTCCTACACTAACAACTATGTACACAAGCACTCAGCTAGAGGGTGCTATACAAGTTACTGCGTGAGAAGCTACAGCAGAGGCTACTCTGTGTCAGACATTTGTGAACACAGCTAAGAACTGCTTTGTCTTTCTGGAGAGAAAATGAGATAAAGGCATGCTCAGGAATTACTGGGATCTTTGTGAGAGGTATTAAATAACTGAAAGTTTTACACTTACAAAATACTTTTATCATGCATGCACTGAAAATAAAAAAATCCATCCAACGCTGGGTCCACTTTAATATAGCTTCCTCTGTCACAAGCTGCAGGTCGCTTAGCTAGGTATGCTGGGGTATTCTGCAGATACAATATAACGGAGAGTTTATTGCTGCACTTCACCTTTCTACATCAATATAATGAGACAGAACACTGTGCTCCAGATAAAACAGACAGCCAGGTTTCCCCTGCAGCATAACTGTGTTTAGCTCACTTTAATGGCCAGCCATGTGTCTTCAGAGATTATTTCCCATAAGGTGTTTAGTAAACAAGTGACAGGGAGCCTGACCATGGGAACGTAACTCCGCTCCGCTGATGTTCGCTCGCCTTCATGTAAACCTGTTCTTTTTTCCAGCAGCATCCAGAAAACTACAGTACTTGTTTGTCTCAGTACGATGAACTCTTCATGCTTTCTGGCAGCAAATCGGCTGCTGAATTTATACTGTGAACAGGAAGGAAAAGTTATATATGTTCAGTTTAAAATGCAGAATAAGAACAATGACAGAACTGACCATCAGGCATAGAATGGCAGCCACAAATGTTATTTTTGTGTGCTTACCTATCAATACTTTATATCATTACTTGGATGTAGTGTTACTTTTGTCTTCTGGAGATATTCTCAAACGAAAACCCAAGACGAAAACCCTGTTGTAAAGTAAAAGTCTGTAAAGCCACGGTCGAGTTGGCTAAAACAATGGTCTTCAAACTGTGGCCTGTGGGCCAGATGTGACCCTTTGTTTGCCATTATCCGACCCTTGCGGCACTATTCCTTCCACTGATATGAGGAACTATTCCTCCTACTGACACCAATGATGGGGCACTATTGTTCACACTAGTACCAAAGTACCAATGATGAGGCACACTTCTTTCCGCTGACACCAAAGATGGGGCACTGTCCCTCCCGCTGATAATAGCAATGGGACACTATTCTTCCCACTGATACCAAAGATGGGGCACTATTCCTTCTACTGATACCAATGATGGGGCTCTATTACTCCCACTGATACCAATGATGGAGCACTATTCCTCCCAAAGATACCAATGATGGGGCAGTATTCCTCCCACTGATACCAATGATGGGGCTCTATTTCTCCCAAAGATACCAATGATGGGGCACTATTCTTCTCACTGATACCAATGACGGGGCTCTATTCCTCCCACTGATACCAATGATGGGGCTCTATTCCTCCCACTGATACCAATGATGGGGCTCTATTCCTCCCACTGATACCAATGATGGGTCACTATTCCTCCCAATGATACCAATGATGGGTCACTATTCCTCCCACTGATACCAATGATGGGGCACTATTCCTTTTCCTGTTGACCACAGATACTATGTGATTTTCTAACTCCCACAAGTAGTGCAGGAACTACTTTTTCAAAGTGTTGCGCCACTTTAAACAGCGATTTGACAAGTCTCTCCAATGAGGGCTAATACATCATTAAACATAATTACATAGTTAGTTACATAGTTAGTCAGGTTGAAAAAAGACACAAGTCCACCCGGTTCAACCATAAAAAAAAACAGTGTTGAAAACCCTACCATACAATCCCATATACACAATCCTATACCCGCTGTTGATCCAGAGGAAGGCAAAAATAAACCCCAGCAAAGCATGATCCAATTTGCTACAGCAGGGGAAAAAAATCCTTCCTGATCCCCCGAGAGGCAATCGGATATTCCCTGGATCAACTTTACCTAAAAAAAAAATATTAGTACCCATTTATATTATGTACACCTAGGAAAGAATCCAGGCCTTTTTTAAAGCAATCTAGTGAGCTAGCCATAACCACCTCTGGAGGGAGTCCATTCTAAATTTTCACAGCTCTTATGGTGAAGAACCCTTTCCGTATTTGGAGACGAAATCTGTTTTCCTCTAGACGTAAAGAGTGCCCCCTTGTCCTCTGTGTTGACCTTAAAGTGAACAACTCAAACACAAGTTCACTATATGGACCCCTTATGTATTTTTACATGTTGATCATATCCCCCCTTAATCTCCTCTTCTCAAGAGAGAATAAATTCAGTTCCTCTAATCTTTTCTCATAGCTGAGGTCCCAGGGCTTTTTTTCAGCGGGAACGCGGGGGAACGCAGTTCTGGCACCTCTAGTACTGTATGTAATGACAATGGGTGCTGGGGTGTGCTGGAGGAGCCATCGGTGCTCACTGCTGGGGGATCTATTGTTGCTGGAGGGGATATTTTTTGCATGTTGATCTATTTTTGCTCAGGACGTCTGTTGTTTCTGTTTGCTGAGGGGGGGGGGGTGCTTATGTTGCTTGTCTTTTGCTATTGAGGGAGGGTTCTATTGATGCTTGCTGCTGGGAGATCTGTTGCATGGTGCTCAAGGTCTATTGCTCGGCTGGGGTGGTATTTTTTTGCAGGGGTTTATTGTTGCTGAGGGACATCTATTGTTGCTGGGGGGGGGGGTCTATTCTTGCCATACAAATTACTTAGCACCACAAAATGGTACTTGGCTCTGTATTCTCTAGAAGGGGCGGTACTGAGAGGTGCGTGGGGAGTGGAATCAAGAAACAGTGCTTGGAGGTGGGTAGGGGGCTGAGACAATAATTGACTCAGAAAGGGGGAGTTCCGGCATCTATTCTCTGAGAAAAAAAGCCCTGTGAGGTCCTCTATGCCTCTTATCAGTTTGGTTACCCTTCTCTGCACTTTCTCCAGTTCCCCAAAATCCTTTTTAAGAACTGGTGCCCAAAACTGAACTGCATATTCCAGATGAGGTCTTACTAATGATTTGTATAGGGGCAAAATTACACCTCTCTCTCTGGAGTCCATGCCTCTGTTAATACAAGAAAGGACTTTGCTTGCTTTGGAAACAGCAGCTTGGCATTGCATGCTATTATTAAGCTTATGATCTACCAGAACACCCAGATCCTTCTCCTCTATGGATTCCCCCAGTTCTACTCCACCTAGTATGTATAATGCATGCATATTCTTAGAACCCAAGTGCATAACTTTACATTTATCAACATTAAACCTCATTTGCCACATAGTTGCCCAATGAAACAGTGTATTGAGGTCAGATTGTAAATTGGAGACATCCTGTAAAGAAGTTCTTCCACTGCAAAGCTTGGTGTCATCTGCAAAGACTGAAATTGTACTTTTAATCCCAGACTCTATATCATTTATAAAGATATTAAAAAGTAAGGGTCCCAACATTGAACATATTTTTATTGTGTGAACAGTAAAGGCAACTGAATTTGACTTGGTATCAGGCTCTTTTACTGCCTTTACAGCAGGGTTTAGACTGGAAAAGGGAAAAGCAGCATAAGGAGAGAGTTGGATTACAGTGCTCATGTGCAAACGAGGAGCATGCACATAGGAGAGGGGAACAGAGGGATGAACTTATCTGTCTGACGCTTCCCTTTAACTGTTCAATCACTGACTGGAGAGGTACAAGACCTTCAATTATTACTTAAACTGTAGCAGAGAAAAAGTGATTTTTACTTGCTTTTAGACGTGACTGAATTGCTCCTGCTTTGTATGAAATCTATCCACTATAAATAGTGATAAATACTATAATTTTTTACTGGAGATATGTGTATTATGGAGTAAGTCATGTGAGCCACTGTCAGTTTCCACATCACAGGGGGTGACAAACACCTGTAACCTCGTAGTTTTTATGTCTTTGCAGTGTGATGTTGGCGTGCTTCTCTGGACATCTGGATGTTGTGCAGTATCTAAGAACACAAGGTGCATCATGGGAGACCCGGGATAAGAGTGGCTGTACTGCCATGCATTGGGCAGTTGATGGAGGTCATGTGAAGGTCATTCAGTGGATGATTAATGATGGTTGTGAGGTACGATACCTGCCACTCTCTGCAGTACTGGTTCAGAGTAGATGGAGTCACATAAGACTGGAGCAGTTCTTAATGAGTTGGGCATATAAATCTGCCATTTTAGTTATGGGCAGACACCAGTGAGTTTAATTGTTTCACTGGCTTCCTATATTTCTCAGATACTCCAGTGGTAGTTTCTCCCTGGGGGAGTCCTCAGATCTGTTCCCTTCCACATAGAATTTCACTTCTTCTCCTTCAATTTTTATAAAAGATAAAACTATCTTAGGGTGGGACACCCTTACATGGCTACAGTAAAAGGCCACAGGTAGGAATTTATGATGTATAGGTTTTGGGTGGTCTGTCCTATTCACGTATGGAAGAGTGACAAATACTATATTTTATATAAATAAGTTAATTTGTTTTAGAAAGCATTCATTGTCATGTGCCTATAGCTATAGTATTTACAGTGCTTTGCGAAAGTATCCGGCCCCCTTGAACTTTTTGACCTTTTGCCACATTTCAGGCTTCAAACATAAAGATATAAAACTGTAATTTTTTTGTGAAGAATCAACAACAAGTGGGACACAATCATGAAGTGGAACAAAATTTATTGGATATTTCAAACTTTTTTAACAAATAAAAAACTGAAAAATTGGGCGTGCAAAATTATTCAGCCCCCTTAAGTTAATACTCTGTAGCGCCACCTTTTGCTGCGATTACAGCTGTAAGTCGCTTGGGGTATGTCTCTATCAGTTTTGCAAATCGAGAGACTGAAAGTTTTGCCCATTCCTCCTTGCAAAACATCTCGAGCTCAGTGAGGTTGGATGGAGAGCGTTTGTGAACAGAAGTTTTCAGTTCTTTCCACAGATTCTCGATTGGATTCAGGTCTGGACTTTGACTTGGCCATTCTAACACCTGGATATGTTTATTTGTGAACCATTCCATTGTAGATTTTGCTTTATGTTTTGGATCATTGATTTGTTGGAAGACAAATCTCCGTCCCAGTCTCAGGTCTTTTGCAGACTCCATCAGGTTTTCTTCCAGAGTGGTCCTGTATTTGGCTCCATCCATCTTTCCATCAATTTTAACCATCTTTCCTGTCCCTGCTGAAGTAAAGCAGGCCCAAACCATGATGCTGCCACCACCATGTTTGACAGTGGGGATGGTGTGTTCAGGGTGATGAGCTGTGTTGCTTTTATGCCAAACCTAATGTTTTGCATTGTTGCCAAAAAGTTCGATTTTGGTTTCATTTCATCTGACCAGAGCACCTTCTTCCACATGTTTGGTGTGTCTCCTAGGTGGCTTGTGGCAAACTTTAAACGACACTTTTTATAGATATCTTTAAGAAATGGCTTCTTCTTGCCACTCTTCCATAAAAGCCAGATTTGTGCAGTATACGACTGATTGTTGTCCTATGGACAGAGTCTCCCACCTCAGCTGTAGATCTCTGCAGTTCAGAGTGATCATGGGCCTCTTGGCTGCATCTCTGATCAGTCTTCTCCTTGTATGAGCTGAAAGTTTAGAGGGACGGCCAGGTCTTTGTAGATTTGCTGTGGTCTGATACTCCTTCCATTTCAATATTATCACTTGCACAGTGCTCCTTGGGATGTTTAAAGCTTGGGAAATCTTTTTGTATCCAAATCCGGCTTTAAACTTCTCCACAACAGTATCTTGGACCTGCCTGGTGTGTTCCTTGTTCTTCATGATGCTCTCTGCACTTGAAACTGACCTCTGAGACTATCACAGTGCAGTTGCATTTATACGGAGACTTGATTACACACAGGTGGATTCTATTTATCATCATTAGTCATTTAGTTCAACATTGGATCATTCAGAGATCCTCACTGAACTTCTGGAGAGAGTTTGCTGCACTGAAAGTAAAGGGGCTGAATAATTTTGCACGCCCAATTTTTCAGTTTTTTATTTGTTAACAAAGTTTGAAATATCCAATAAATTTCGTTCCACTTCATGACTGTGTCCCACATGTTGATTCTTAACAAAAAATTACAGTTTTATATCTTTATGTTTGAAACCTGAAATGTGGCAAAAGGTCGCAAAGTTCAAGGGGGCCAAATACTTTCGCAAGGCACTGTATCTACTTACAACATGAGTTATCTGCACATAGTAATTTTTCATTATTGTTATTATTGGAAAATTCCAGGCAAATCACTAAATTTAAAGCTGAATGTGCAGGATTTATTTCATGTTTACTGCGTTTCCTGCTGGGGGATTGATTTTGTTATCGTGTTCAACCAAATTTGTGATTTACACATTTTCCATATTCTACAGCCAGACGGGTGGTTCCCATTTAAGCAATTTGACTTACTGGTCCAGTAACCTCCTGTTTGCACAGTGTACCAACATACTGACCTCTGTCCGGGGAGTATACATTTACCTATAATGGCCATGTGGCCTTATTCAGTCTATGATATCATAAGCATCCCCACCCCTTTGTAACATCAACTGCAGAACAGGAAGTCCCCTGCCCACAGCCCATTGTACCAAGAATGACAGCTGGTTTCTAGGTTCTAACCTTAGCCTGAAATGAACATCTCTAGTTAGGATTAGGGATGAGCTTAGGCATGCCCTGAACTCCTCTCTAACCCAAACTTCTGCTTGTTTTGCACTCCAATGGGCTGCGGGCTGGGTTACTCCCCTCTCCCATAGTTCAATCAGTTGTGTGGCGGGTAATGATCCAGTCTGCAGCTCAAGCTTGCAGCCAAAATATTTTGGGGTTCAGGTTAGTGATGAGTTTGGAGGACACCTGAACTCCAATCTAATTCTGACAGGCAGAGGCTTCTTGAGCACAAGATCTGTAATATACATTTTTTGACAGTTAAAACAGTAAACTTGTACGCAGAGTTGTATAAAGTACTCAAAACCCATACTTGAGTAAAAGTACAAGTGCTCGATCAAAAAGTGACTTGAGTAGAAGTGGAAGTGCTCGATAAAAATGTGACTTGAGTAGAAGTACTAAAGTATTCAACATTTTTTGTACTTAAGTATTGCAAGTAGTTTTTTTTTAAATTTTGCTACTCAAGTACTGAAAGTAAAAGTACCAGTAGTTTTGAAAAAAAAATTGCTACTCAAGTACTGAAAGTAAAAGTACAAGTACTGTGTTATGTAGTTATTAAAGAAAGAAGTCAAAAGTTTGAACATCAAATTGTTTTTTATTATTTCAAATGCAGCTTTTATTTATGCATCCAGTAGCATTTATTTTCGTATGCGCTGATAATACACATGTTTTGAGCTTCATGAAACCTGCCATCTACTGTTCTGGCAGTGGTAATTTTTATAATAGTAACGAGTAACTATGCAGCACAAAAAAAAAATATCGGAGTAGAAGTATTGAAATCATCGAAAAAATGTAGTGAAGTAAAAGTGGAAGTAGGAGAAAAATATTCTACTCTAGGAAAGTACAGATACCACCTTTCGGTACTTAAGTACAGTAGTGAAGTAGTTCTACTAAGTTAGTATACATCTCTGCTTGTACGCATTTCAGCTGTTGTTAGATACGGGCCTGGAGTTCCACCTTACATTGCTAAAAGAAAAGTTCCTGTCTTGGTTCATGTTGGTAGAATTTTCCCTTTATTACAGAGCAAACCCACATGAAGAATCTTAACATCAAAACATTACGGAGTGCTCTTTCAAAGTAAATCTGTCACTAGAATAACAACTTCATAAAAGATCTCCCTGTGAAGTAAAGACTTTATAAATAATTGTCCCACTACCTGAACTACTGTTCTTCACTCCCTTAAAGAACTACAGTGAATGCAGAATGCGTTGTGTTGTACAGTAAAAAGTGAAAGGAATCCGTACAGCTACGCTCCGAAAAGCTCATCCGTCTTTATTGAAAATGTAAAAACGCTGTGGGGGCAGAGAGACAGATGACACATTTCGTGCTATATCAGCGCTTACTGATGACTTTGCAAGTCATCAGTAAGTGCTGATATAGTGTGAAACGCGTTGACTTTCTCTCTGCCCGCACCATGTTTTTCTGCTGTATTATGGTGCTTTTACTTTTTTATTTAAGGCGAATGAGCTTTTCCGGAGTGCAGCTGTCTGGATTTCTTTCACTTTCTAATGTGCATAGGTAGACGAGCTGAGATGGCAACTGGATATATGCAAGGTTTAGAGGGTTTAAGTGGCAGACCCACCTGGAGCAGTGGCATACTTTCTTTATGCATTGGGTTGTGTCAGATGTCCGTGTCCCCTCCTGAGCTCTGTGGCTCCTTCCGCTGACTTATTCATTATTATTGTGTATGGGTAAGGAGGTAGGGGGTGACAGGAGGAACCACAGAGTGTAATAGGGGACCAAGCATCTGACAACACTATATAAGGGTTGAATATTAAGATTCTTTAGGTACCTTTGCTCTGCAACAGAGCAAATTTTCTATTAATTGTTTCTGGGGCCGGTAAGATCCTTTTACAGGAGCTATCTGTTTCCAATTTAATTTTATATAGATTCATAATTCATAATGTAGATTCCCCTTAAACCATATCATTCATGGTATTAGCTTTCTGAGACTGCTAGAATTGTTTTTTATAATTATTATTATCATTATTATTACCTAATCTTAACGCTCACGTATTGTGCATATACTTTTTTTCTTAGGTGGATACCAGAGACAGGCATTTACAATGGACTCCGCTGATGAGAGTTTCTGCTGTAACTGGAAACACAGACATTGCACGCTGTTTAATCAGAGCTGGAGCTGAGGTCAATGCCAAGGACAGAGATGGCAAATCCCCCTTGATGGTAAATCATATAGTATTTATTGCTACAAACTAACCTGAGTAAAATTTCAGTATTTGTTTTATTCGAATTGTCCCAAGTTCTGAAGGACCTTTTTACTGAGCTTTTTTTTTTTTTTTAATTTACTTTTATATTGTGCTTCAAGTTTCTCAAGAAACCTTATAGTCTTCTTTTTACTTCTGATTTTGAACTCTTGATATCAGGTAGAGGAGTCATGGTACAGTGTCTCCACAGGAATCACACCTTATAATAAAAGCACTGAAGGCTACAAAGAACTGATTCAATCTTAAACTTCAAATATTCTAGTAATTCACCAGGTATTTGTAATTAACTTTCTTGAAAAACAGAGTTGGGGACATTGAATGCCAGCTTTGACTATTCCTTTTGTGGCTTCACAGAGGGAGAACAACGAGGCTTTCCTCAAAATGTAACCTTCTGTTAAATGCACTCTACAACTAAAATTCCCATCTCCTGTATTGTCTATGTTTAGGAATGTTCTTCTAAGACAGAGGTTCCCAAACTGCGGCTCGCGGGCCAGATGTGGCCCTTTGCTTGCCTTTATCTAGCCCTTGGGGCACTATACCTTTCACTGATACGAGGCACTATTCCTCTTACTGACACCAATGATGGGGCACTATTCCTCTAACTAAAACCAATTATGTATTTTTTTTTACTCCCGCTGACCATCAGACCTATGGAATGGTTTACTCCCACCGATGCCAGGGAGTTTTCTACTCCCACTGGCCGCAGTCCAGCCCCCCTAAAGTTTGAAGGGCAGTAAACTGGCCCTTAGTTTAGAGAGTTTGAAGACCTCAGCTCCAAGACCTGATCTCGGGCAACCTGATATTTGTTTATGACCGTAATGATCTGTGGTCAGGCCGGCTCACACTAGTGTATTGCAGTAACACATTAGGAAAGCATGTTTAAGGACACAATACCACAAACACAACATAGAACAAATTGCACTACATCATACCACACAAATTTCCAAATAGAACCTCTATGTACTAACACAGTGTACTGCAGCACAAGTGCATTGTAACGCACCACAATGAGCACAGATGCGAATAATACGCCATGTGGCATGCACTAGTTTGTGTGCATCACAGCGCATTCGCAATGAATACACTTCCTAATACAACAGGCTCAGTGAAGGTTCTCTGCTTTCTCTCACATACTGAATTTCTATCGTTTTAGTTAGTGTATCTAAACCTAAGAGGAAGAATAGAATATATTGCAGTTTACTAATCTACTTAGATGGGATGGCTGTTATTCTTTCCCTTCATGTTTCCTTTATTTATTTTTATCTGGTGTCCATCCAGTAACAAAGTGCCCTAAGTGACAACTCTCCCTCATTGTGCAGCTTTACAGTTGTCTTGTGACTGTAGACTCACTCTTGATATGGGCTACTACCCTTGTCTTATCTTTATAGAATAGAAGAAACTGTTGTGAAGTCCACAGAGAGAGCTGGAAACATTATAATTGAAAACAGCAGAGGCACCGGGTTTAACTTTATCCAATTTTTTTAAAGCCTAAGTTTAGTTAAACAAAAAAAATAACTGGATTTTTGACTTACCGTAAAATCCTGTACTCTTAAGTTCATTGATGGACGGAGTCTCTGATGCATATCAGTAGGGTTATACTGCCCCCTACAGGAGTAGGACACTAGACAGAAAAAAAGTTCTGGCTATGCCTATGGGCAGTCCCAGAGGGTACACCCTCTCTCTGCCTGCATAGGATGTCAGTTTTGTATCAAAGCGGTATCAGAGAAGTAATACAAACCCAACTCAAAATAGAGGGGCGGGTACTGCGTCCGTCAATGAACTTAAGAGAAAAGGATTTTACGGTAAGTCAAAAATCCAGTTTTCTCTATCGTTCATTCATGGACGCAGTCTCTGATGCATATCAGTAGGGACGTCCAAAAGCAGTGCCATAAAATGAGGGGTGGGAACAGCAGAAGAAAACAAGTCCCCAAGGCTAAATATAACCAACCAGGCAACATAGGACTCATCAGAAGAACAAAATGAGGCCCACCTGAAACAAACAGTAAATACCCTCAAGGAAGGCCAAAAAGCCCCCTAAACAGCAGCCTGCAAAACTTTGCGGCTGGAAGAGGCACCAGCAGATGCCAGCACATCCGCCTTATAAAATTTTGTAAAGGTGTGAACGGACGACCAGGTAGCTGCCTTGCAAACCTGAACCACAGATGGCTGATGGCGAAAAGCCCAGGAAGCACTAATCGCCCGAGTAGAATGCGGCTTAACAGGGAAACCCTTAATTGAATAAGCCTGCACAACTGTCTGTCTGATCCATCTGAAAATAGTCGCAGCAGACGCAGGCAGCCCTTTCTTTGGACCATCCGTGAGTACAAAGAGCGAATCTGACTTTCGAAAAGACTCAGTAGTCGCCAAGTACACCCTGATTGCCTGAACCACATCCAAAGTATGCAGTGAGAATTTATTAGGATGTTTTGGCTTAGGACACAAAGAAGGTAACACAATGTCCTCATTTGAGTGAAAAACTGGAAACCACCTTCGAAAGGAAGGATGGATCCGGACGAAGTACCACTTTATCCCTGTGAACCACCAGATAGGGAGAACGACAGCACAACGCCGCGACCAGATAGGGAGAACGACAGGACAAGTTCCGACACCCTGCACGCAGAAGTAATAGCCACCAAAAAGGCCACCTTCTGGGAAAAGGTAAGCAGGGGAATCTCCCGAATACTTTCAAAAGGAGGTTTATGAAGAACCAACAGCACCAAATTAAGGTCCTATGGTGGCAACAGAGGTCGCACCGGAGGTACCAAGTGTCGCAGCCCCTGGATGAAGTTACGCACCAGGGAATGGCTGGCCAATGGCCTTTAGAAAAAAATTGCCAAGGCCACCTTTTGATCAACTCCCCGTTGAAGGAAAGCCAATATCCGAGCCACCGAGTAAGAGCAAGAGGGAAGCCCCAAGAGACTCACACCATGCAATATACGACTTCCACGTACGATGATAAATTTTCCTAGAAGTCGCTTTCCTCGCTTTAAGCAGAGTGGGAATCACTGAAGCAGACAATCCCCTGTCCTTCAGCACCTGGCTTTCAACAGCCAAGCCATCAAAGCCAGCGACGTAAACCAGGATGGAAGATTGGCCCTTGAGACAGTAAATCCTCCCTAAGAGGAAGTCTTCAAGGAGCGTCTGTGACGAGCTTGACCAGGTCAGCGTACCAAGGTCGGTGAGGCCAGTCCAGAGCCACAAGAATGACCAGAATCCCTTCCACCTCGATCCTGCGAAGAAGTCTTGGCAGCAACTTGAGGAGGAAAGGTATACATCAGCTGATACTGACCCCACGGGGCCACCAGCGTGTCTGCCAGAGGAACCCGGGAGCGGGCCACAAACCTCTGTACTTTTCTGTTGACCCCAGATGCCAACAGATCTACATCTGGAGTGCTCCAATGAAAGCACAACTGCTGGAACACCTCCGGATGGAGGGACTATTCCCCTGCATCCAAGGCCTCTCGATTAAGGTAATTGGCCTGCCAATTTTCCACTCCTTAAATGTGAACAGTGGAGAGAGTTGGAACAAAAGCGTTCCGCCCAACGAAAAATGCCTGCCACTTCCAAGGCCTCAAGGACACTTTTGGTGCCCCCCTGGTGACTGACATAAACCACAGTCGTGGCATTGTCCGATTGAATGCGCACTGGGCAACCCTGCAGGCAAAGCCAGATCGCTCTCAGCTCCAGAATATTAATCAGCAACCTGGATTCCTCCAAGGACCAGACTCCTTGAGCAGATAACCTGCCGAGAACTTCCCCCCATCCGGACAGACTTGAATCCGTGGTGACAAATTTCAAATATATAGGGAGGAAGGATTTTCCTTGCTTGAGCATTGGGGACTGAAGCCACCAGATTGGGAACTCCTTGATCGCCCGGCTCGGCTGGATCTGAATGTCCAGGGAATTTGGATTCTTTTTCCATTTGAGGAGGATTTCCTTCTGGAGGATCTTCGTGTTTAATTGAGCGAAGGGGACCGCCTCGAAGGATGACACCATCAGTCCCAGAACTCTCGTACAGGTCTGAAGGGACAACCATTTGCTGGACAGCAACAGCTGAACCGCAGTCTGGAGTTTTTGGAGTTTTTCCGGAGGAAGAAACACCCTGGCTGAGGACGAGTCCAAAGTCAGGCCTAGGTAGTCCAGTCTCATGGAAGGAACCAAGGACGACTTCTGAAGGTTCAGAATCCACCCGAACTCCTCCAGAGTTCTCATGGTGATTTCCATATTTGTTTCCAGCACCGTAGGAGTCTCCGCACGGAGAAGCAGATTGTCCAGGAACGTTATCCCCCACTACCGCAACAGCACCAGGATCGGAGCAAACACCTTTGTGAAGCCCCGAGGAGCAGAGGTGGGGCCAAAGGGCAACGCCACAAACTGATAGTGATCCTCTCCCACGGCAAAACGGAGAAACCGCTGGTGTCCTGCACAGATTGGGATGTGAAGGTAGGCATCTTTGATGTCTATGGAGGCCAGAAAATCCCCCTGATGTAGGGAGGCCACCACTGTGCGAATTGATTCCATCTTGAATTTTTGAACTCGCACAAAGCAAATTAGTGCTTTCAGGTCCAGGATTGGACGCACCTTGCCTTCTTTCCTGGGAACCATGAACAGGTTTGAATAAAAGCCCTGAAAATGTTCCGCACACGGAACCGGAACTATTACCCTCTGTTGAACCAGGTCCTGAACTGCCCCAGAGAACGCCAGCAAGCGATCCGGGGACAGTCACACATTGGAAGGGAAAAACCGTACTGGAGGGATGGATCGAAACTCAATCTTGTAACCAGACAGTAAGACGTTCCCCCCACCCCAGATACGGGTGAGGGCGCACCTTCATGCTGAGGAGGACTTGTCCGCAGGTCTGGAGAACGCAGACTTTTGTTTGCCAGACCAGGGTCGCTTGGAACCACCCAAGGGAGACTTGAAGGGCTTTGCCTTATTGACTGACCCAGAGGGACGAAAAAACGTTTTGCGTGCTGAAAAGGAGGACCCTGTCTGCGACGAGGGTCTTTACCCTTGTTAGCCTTGTGGAAGAAAGGTGTTCTTCCACCCTGTGAGACCCTTAATGATGTTATCCAGGGTAGCTCCAAACAGGCAATCTCCTTAAAAAGGCAGATCAGTCAAGGCCTTCTTGAAGTCTGATCAGCAGAACAGCACTTCAGCCAAAGTATATGCCGGAGGACCACTGCCAAAAAATGACAGTCGGTCCAATATGGGAGCAGTGTCCAGCACGGCATCACAAACAAAATTGCAGCCCCTGCACCAGCTGGTCCAAAAGCTCCTCAAAGGCAGAGGGAACTTGTTTCCCCTCCAGGTCATGTCGTGGTAACTTAGCCCATTCAGTCAACGTTTGCCTGACAAGGGCAACCGTAAACACCAGTCTCAGTGCAGGCCCTGCCAGGGAGTACATATTGTGGGCCACAGCCTCCGCCTTCCTAATCCTTGGATCCTTAAAGGACAGGGAATCCTCCACTGGGATAACAGTAACCTTAATCCATCTTGAGACCGGAGGGTCCACCATACGTGGCACAGTCCACTTCTTTATCAGGGACTCCTTAAAAAGGGTAGCATCTAGCAATCCGCTTAGGCACCCTAGGTGAATGCTTTGGATGATCCCATTCTTTTTTTTTAGCATGTTGTCAAAATACACGTGACAACCTTTGCCGCTCTGGATGGCTTGTGAGTGCCAAACGTAACCTGCGCCCCAGTCGCAGCCGCAGCTGCGTCCTCCAATTTCAGGGTCTCACACAGATACAACCAATGCGTCCACCAGCACCATATCTTGCGCGGTAGTGGAGGTAGAAACGTCATCCTCACTGTCAGAGAAGACAGGGCACGAGTCCGACTCAGATGAAGCAGATGATGCAGGGGTAGGCGGAGGTCGTTTCTTAGCACCTCACCCTTTAAAGGCCAACCCCACCTGGAAAACAAACTATTCCAGGACCGCCAAAATAGCATCTGTAGACAGCTTGGGTCCGGAAGGCCCTGCAGCCTCCTTGAGGGGGTCAGATGGGGACACATGATCCGTAGGGTCCATGTTACACCAGGGGAACCGTCATCCAAAATAAAAAAAAAGTGACAGAAAAATGTATTTATTTTTTTTAAAAAGCGTCCTGCCGCGCTACAGCGCCCCCCGGAGGTCAGGCAAAGCGCACTGGAGACCCCCAGCAGAGAGAGACCAGATAGAGGGTATTTTGAGGGTCTGACCCTCCCAGAGAAGGGCCCACGTCCACCCCGAAATCCGCCAGCGGAAGAAGGGAAACATTTACTCCCCATACTGGAACAGGCGCGCGCCATCTCCTGACAAACCCTTCTCCGCCGAAGTGTGGGGGCTGCCAGCCAAATAGGAACGCTGTGACTCGGGCCTAGACCCGGTCGTGTGCAACCTGGCGAGACGTTTAACTCGCAGGGCCAGTCCCCGTCCAGTGGGACTATGTCGCGGCCGACCCAGCGCGGAGCTAAGGTCTGCGCGCGCTCATTGGCCGGCTGGGGTGACCACTGGATCTATACATTAAGCACGTCACCCAGATCCGGCATAGTTGCTTGTAGATCTCACAGGAAAAAATCTCAAGAAAAGCTAACTTAAAAAAAATTATCTAGAAAAAACTTTGCCAGGAACAGAGATCTCAGCAGAAAAATAGGTCCTTACTCCTGACTAGACAGATTAAAACTGACATCCTATGCAGGAAGAGAGAGGGTGTACTTTCTGGGACTGCACATAGGCGTAGCCAGAACTTTTTTCTGTCTAGTGTCCTACTCCTGCTAATATATATATATATATATATATATATATATATATATATATATATATATATATATATATAGATATATATATATATATAGATATATATATATATATATATATATTAGCACAAGGAACCATAATTTCTATCAATGTGAAGTGCCCCTTGTGCTGATGGCTTTTGCTTTAGTTGAAATCAAAAGTCCTCTGAACCCCTCCCTACCCCCTCAGATGTAATCTTCCTGTGCTATATGAAAAGCTATTTATGAATGGAGAACAGGCAAATGAATGAAAGGTCTGTCTTCTCCATTCATACAGCTCTTCATTTATAGAAGCTGTAGTAAAGCTTTTATAATTGGAGGAGGGGCTGGGGGGGGGGGAGGGTTATAGTCAGGTACTCTTGACAAGTGCCTCTTACAGGTCCCTCAGCTATATTACATCTGTAGCACCAAAAAAACACTGCAAAGGTGGGCTCAGAGGGCTTCGGATTTCAACCAATGCTACAGCCATCAGCACAAGGGACAATTCCCATTGATGAAATGCACTGTCGCTGATTAAAAAAAAAAAAAAAAAAAGTTTGAATACGCTTAGGCTTTAGGCAAATCATTTCTTGTGAATCTGTTTCGAAGTGCATTACCTAAGGCTGCCCATACATTATACAATTTTCTTGTTCAATTTTCCTTTAGATTTACCTTTTAGATTTACCAAAACCATAAAATATAAGGTTAAACCTAAACACTTTCAATTTGTATGCAATCAGGCAGGCCCTTGCACTACATAGTTGATGGTAAATCTAAAAGGAAATTGAAGAAGAAATGTGTAATGTGTGGGCAGCCTAAAGATCCTGCCAGTAATAGCCCTTCCTGTTGCAACCCGACAATGCTGCTGCTTTTAAGAGTGTTATCCCGAGCAGCCACCATAGTGGCCAAGGAGTATGGAGGGCTTAGAAGAAAAAAGGGGGGACTTTAAGGGTACCAAATGGATGTCAGTAATGATCAATCAACTATAAAAATATTCAAATTTTATTTAAATAGGAATAAAATCGACAAAAATAATATTTAAAGAAAAAAGACAAGACATAGAAAAATACTGGATAAAGATATTCAAAAAACCATAGATATATTATGTCATAGGTAACTCTAAATGACTAGACCGGATAAACCACCGGTTTTTATCCACAAAACAGCGCCCAACATGTTTCGCCGTTGCTTCCTCAGGGGTGTGTAGCTGCAGCGGAGATGGTCATAGAGTTACTCCTTGACTAAATATCATGTTGTTTGGTTCTATACAGATATCCAGAAACACTAAAAAGTGATAAAAGATGGGCCACGGGAGGTAATGGATAATTGGATACACACACTGGCAGTATGTATAATCCGGAGGTTATTTATTTAGTATATAGCTTTTTCAAGGTTTCTAGATGAATCATATAATGGATAGATATGGAATAAGGCTAGGAAGTAATCAATGTTTGTCCCAACAGGTGGAAACCTTACCTAAAAAATTGGGAGGTTTACATTTGCTGTGTGTGCTCATCCATGGTTTTCTCCCGTGGTCTCTGCTTTTATGCAACAGTGTTTTACCATTGTCAAACTGCAACAGGAAGTGTTACTGGCAGGATCTGTATGTAAGAAACTTTGTAACAAATACAAAGTGCTCAAGAAAACTGTATACAGAAGACATTATGCTGGACATACTAGAAAAAAGGGGTTTAAACATACACCTTAAAAATCAATATTTTCAGGAGAGAAAAGGTTTAGCTATGGGATGTAAAATTGTCTGGCTGTATTCATTCCTGTTCATGAGTGTGTGGGAAGGGATATGCAGAAAGTCAAAAATCTAGGGGGCTTTTTTTTTTTTACATTATTGGACAGACTCCATCTGTATACAGTGGGGAAAATAATTATCCCATCCTCTGCAGATTTTGTAAGTTTGCCCACTTACAAAGAAATGAAGGCTCCATCATTTTTATCATAGATGTATTTTAGGTTATTAAGACAGTATATCGACCAAGAATACATAAAAAACACATTAAAAAAATGAAATGTTATAAATTAAGCTGCAGTTCCATGAGTAAAAGAAGTATTTGATCCCCAAGCAAAACATGACTTGGTGGAGAAAACCTTGTTGGCAAGCACAGAGAGGCAAGATGTTTCCTATAGTTAGTGACCAAGTTTACACATATCTCAGGAGGGGTTTTGGTCCATTCTTATTTACAGATCTTCTCTAAATCTTTAAAGTTTTTTTGGCTGTCTCTTGGCACCTCGAAGTTTCAGCTCCCTTTGCACATCGAAGTTTCAGCACAGAGGTGGAAACATGATGCTTTGGGGCTGTTTTTCTGATAAAAGTTCAGACCAATTGTGCCGCATTGAGGGGCCGATCTTGCATGAAAACCTTCTTCCCTCAGCCAGAACACTGAAGATGGGTCTTCCAGCGTGTCAATGACCCAAAACATACTGCCAAGGCAACAAGGGATTGGCTCAAGAAAAAGCACATTAAGGTCATGGAGTGGCCTAGCCAGTCTCCAAACCTTAATCCTATTACAAGTTTAAAGAAGCAGCTGAAACCGAGTTTCCAAGAGGCAGCCAAGAAACCATAAGGATTTAGAGATGTAAAAAAAAAAAAAAGAGTGGACCGAAATCCCTCCTGAGATGTGTGCAACCCTGGCCACTAACTACAAGAAACGTCTTACCTCTGTGCTTGCCAACAAGTGTTTCTCCACCAAGTATGAAGTCATGTTTTGCTTAGGGATCAAATGCTTAATTTACTCACTGAACTGCAACTCAATTTATAACATTTGTATCAAGTGTATTTTCTGGATTTTTGGTTGATATTCTGTCTAGACCCTTAATTTCTTTGTAAGTGGGCAAATTTACAAAATCTGCAGGGGATCAATTAATTATTTCCCCCACTGTATAGGGAGGCATAAAGGACAGCTTAAAGAACTTTCAGGGTAAAAATGAGAAATTGAAGCTTGAGAATGTTGCACTTATAGTAAAACTGCAGTTATTTTTTTTAGATGTAAAGACTGTGATTATAAATAATGAGATTGTAGAGAGCATCTTTTTCAAACCCACTGATTGTGATGGGTATTTACAGGCAAATAGCTGTCATTATAAGAAATTGGTTAAAAATATCCCGAAGGGACAGTTCCTGAGATTAAAATAAAATTGTACTCCGTGAGAAAAGTTTATGCAGAGGAATTGGAGAAGAAATTTTCTGCAATGAAATAAAGTAAAAAAAAATTGTTAACTGAGCACTGGCAGAGGTTAAAGTGATGGGTAGGTTGTTTTTGAATAATGGAAGTCACAGTAGAGGTAGAAAAGAAGAAACACATGGAAGTCTGCTTTTTAGGTACGTATGAGGAAGGAGTGGAAATGGTAAAGTCCATTATTCGGAATTACTGGTCAATCTCGAAGTGACAATGATTTACATATTCTTAACAAACATGCTACCTATAGCAGTCATTCTCAACCATTGTTTCTTCAGAGGTTGATATGGGTACCTTGAGCTTTGGCTGATTGACCTCCCATTTAATGGCACCTGCATAGTTCTGGGGTGCACTTGGCAAAGCCAGAAGCATGACACCAATTATCTTTTTCGCTTACTGTAAGCGTGCATTCTGATCACCACTGTAAGAGTTGCATTCATCCTTCTGTTTACCAATATAAGGGGCATTTTCCCTTTGACCCTTGATAAATTGGTTTTAGTAAGGGTTCCTCAAGACCTGAAAATTGTTTTTCCTGTGGGGTAAAAGAGTTGAAAAAGGCGGATCTATAATGTTGCTAACAGTCTAATTGTTTACTTAGGTTTGCCTATGCATACTTCTGCTTAGAGCATGAAGTACATGGTACCATCCCTTTCATCTATGAGTTTCTTCCTCTTTTTGCATCCACTGAAGGATTTTATTCTTTATACTTTATGAATAAGTGTTACTTTACTGTATATACTGTTTAAGTGCAATGTATAAAAAAGTTTTGTAAAATTATACAATTACCTAGGATGAAGACATCCAACAGTCTACTACTGTATAAAGGAAAGTCACACTCCAATGACCTCACATCTTTCAAGATTTAAATGACAATCTACACCCAAATCCCTGCCCCTCTAACACGTTTCATGCATCTGGACTTAATCTACGATGTGAAATCATAGGAGTGCGGCCTTCCTTTATACAATGTTTCCACAGAGCAGGAATGGACTTCAAAAGCCTGCACCTGGCAAGCCCACGGAGGGATCACATCAGCAGTTTTGGAGCGATGAGATATGCAAGTGATATAAAAGCAGTCTTCTACGTTTCAACTTACCATTTTGATTTTATGATTTTTGTATGAATAGGGGGTTTTTGTATGGGATACAGTTAATTTTTTTCATAGCGCGCACAAAGGCATTGAACAAATATATTTTGGTATTGATCCATAGTAGCCCATAAAGCAGGGTTTTGGTTCTAGTGGATAACTGCTAAACAGGAATTACAGGTATGGATATTTTAAACATAGTTACATTGGTCCAGCTTGAACCAATCTAACTGTGCATATACCATACCTGACTGATGGAACCTGACCATGCAAGCTGGAAATCACTGAAAAAGACACCACTGCTCCAGTAATCTCCACTTGCTTTCAGGTCCTGTGCCAAATGGCTGCTCTGCTGCGTTCTGAACGCAGGGAGTCACTGATCAGCACAGGCACCAGTCAGAGAATGCTTTGCATTTTCTGAGTGACTTCAAAGCATTCTCTGATTGGACGAGGTGGAGAGGCCGGCAGTGACATCATGCTTTCCACCCCTTCCAGTCATAGAACATACCAATGTAACTATGAATAAAATATCCATACCTGTAATCTCTCTTTAAATATACCAGGGACTCTGGACTCCTTTACAGGAGGAACAGTACTTGGGTAGAATAGGTTAATTTATAGTGCATATTGAGAATATAGCAAGTAAGTAATTGGTTTGGTGTATGTAAGATTTTTTCTATTTAACACCTTCCTTCCAAGCTGCTCCTGCGCATCCCTGGTGGTGCGTAGCGTGGCGATCGGTGGTGTGGTGTGTCGTTAGACACTGCATTTCAGAACGCTTTAAAGAGCCTATGACGATAAGAGGCTTTCCAGACGGGGGATCTGCACTGATAATCAGTGCAGTCCCATCAGCAATCCCTGCCAGTGCCCACCAGTGTTGCCAATCAGTGCCTCCTCATCAGTGATGCCTGTCAGTGCCTCCTCATCAGTGCTGCATATCAGTGCCCATCAGTGCTGCATATTAGTGCCTCCTCATCAGCGCCCATCAGTGCAGCCTCATCAGCGCACATAAGTGAAGGAAAAAAATTACTGATTTACAAAATTTTCATTTTTTTCTCGAAAGTTTCAAATCAGGAGCACAATGGGCCTGCTTTGTAAGCTGATGGGGAGAAAGGGGGAGTAATTTGGTGGACTTATGAGAGCGAGGGGAAGAATAGGGTGAGCCTCACCAGTATGACAATATTCACAAGTAGCCCAAGTAGCAGGCATGGGTGATGGCAATGGCTTATAATGTGCACCAGTACGGCTTGTAAACAGTGATATCACATTCTTATGATGATATGCAGCCATCTAGCACTGGGGTGAGGGATCAAGGAAGTATGTGCTTTATTTTTTATTTATTTTTTTCCACCATAAAGCATTATGATATATGCGATTTATGTGTTTAAAAGGAATGTATGGTGGCTTTGTATTTCATACTGCATTTTTTTTTTTAATTAGGTAAACGTGAAATATTGTAAATGCATGTTTCATTTTTATTTCAAGCCAGCAGTTGGAGCTCCAGGCTCCTTTCCACACGTTTATCTGTCTATTGTTAGCTGCTCTGTTGAAGAAAAGAAAAAAAAAAAAAAAACCTTTGTTATTGTTACCTTTTAAAATATAAAATATGAATATGTAGAGTGGATAGAACCAGTCTCTTTACTAATATAGAGTAAACTTGCATGGTTACGCACATCACATTTTTTTTAGCAGTTTGTATGCATTAAACCTTGGGGCATTGCCTCCTTGGTCCAATGCTATGTATGTGTTGGTATTACTGGTAATGCACAAATAACAAAAAAAAAAATGGTACATCATTCCATATGAACTTTTTATATTCATTTTCCTTCTCTCTGACTGCAGGTTGCAGCATTAAATAACCATGAAGACTTGGTGCGTTTACTAATAGAGAGCGGAGCAGACTGCAGCATCACAAATGAGGTATTAGAGGCGGCTGGATGGAATGGTATTCTGGGCTCAGCTATCAGAGCAAGGATGTGATAAGCTTGTCTCTTTTCTCATGCAGTATGGAATAAGCATCCCAGAAATGGCTAAAGCTTTCGACAGACAGGTAAAGAGCTGATGATTTCACTCGTAAAACGTTTGCAGCGTTTGTAGAAGCCCCCGCTCCTTACCTCTTCCTGTCATTTCCCCGACAGAACATGGTGCTCATATTAGAGAAGAACAAGGAAGAGAGACGTCTGTCTGCTCGCTGAGCCCTCTGCTATAATAACACATTGTGCCCACGACGCTGGCTTCACACGTCTCATCTTCTTTTTTTCCCAAAATGGATTTTTTTTTGTATTTTACAATAGTTAAAACACCCCATACCATATGACTTATTCTGCCTATATCCAAGCATATTACGTTGCATGACCTACCTTGCCGTCCTGAATCCTTTTTATTATAATATATCAAAGGAAACTGGTAGGAATAGATATATGCACAATGCCTTGTGACAAAGTGTTTACCCCCTTTCCAGATTTAGCTGTTTTTGATGTGTTTGGAACAGACAGAAATATTTGATCAAATGTACTTGACAAAAATACAGAGAACTGGAGGGGGAGCACACTTTTACAGCATCGTCATTTATAGAATCACTGTACCTGAGCTAATAATAAATTCAATACTATGTGAGTAAGAGTCAACATACAGAAATGTTTTATATTAAAGGATAATCATACGTTTGTATTGTGTTACTCTATAGCCCCTTTCATCCTCTGTTGTAATATAGTTATACCTTAAAGTGATATTAAACCCTCAGTTTTTAAGGCACTTTTAGCAGCTGTTTTAATCACCTAATACGATGTTATATTTTGCAGCTTCTTTCTATTTTATTCCTTGCCTGTATTCCAGTTTTAGCTGGTACCATGACTACTGCCCCAGGTTTCCTGTTTCATGGTAGCTCCTTTCTCTTGCTGCATCTTATGGAGTCACCCTTGTAAGCAGGGACTAGAGTTGTGTCTCCCTACAATGTGTGCATCAATAGAAACACACAGCCTCATAGCCTAGGATGACAAGGCACTCCCCTGCTCCTGCATTCTTCCTCTCTGAGCTAAAAGACTGACTGGAGACTGCGCTGTTTACTTTTTAGGTGGAACTGCATACAAAAACAAACAGGCAGGCTCTTATTGCAGAAAGGACATGCAATGTCTATTCTTCAATAGAATAAACTTGCCTACCTGATCACATTCCTCCCTTAACCACTTCCATACCGCGTCATTGAAAAATGACAGCGGCAGGAAGGCTCTCTCGATCCAGGCCGACGTCATATGACGGCGGCCCGCTCTCCCTGCTACTGCGCTCCCCCGGGGGTGCGCAGCATGGTGATCAGGGATGAGGCTCGTCCCTCGGACTGAGCCCATCCCCGATCAAGGTAAACAGCCAATGAAATTGGCTGTTTACCACGTGATCGGCTGTGTCAATCACAGCCAATCACATGAGCGGCTCCAGTGTGAGCCGCTCGTTCTCTCCTTAATGCGCGGCGATCGGGGACGAAGCTCGTCCCTCGGACAGAGCCCATCCCCGATCTAGGTAAAGAGCCAATGAAATTGGTTCTTTACCACGTGACTGGCTGTCAATCACAGCCGGTCACAGAATGTCAACAGAGAACACGGTAACTAGCTGTCACCGTGTTCTCCTCTTCACACACTGATCCTGTGTGAGGAGGAGATTGCGGTAACAGCTAGTTACCGATTACAGTGCACCCCAAAATACACTGATTGCCCCCCCCAATAAAGAGGACCTGTCACTAGCCCATCAAAGTACCTGTCACTAGCCCATCAGAGTACC
This sequence comes from Pelophylax lessonae, assembly GCF_965119305.1. Lineage (NCBI taxonomy): Eukaryota > Metazoa > Chordata > Amphibia > Anura > Ranidae > Pelophylax > Pelophylax lessonae. The sequence continues at coordinate 62,672,021 of NC_138776.1, forward strand.
GAGTACCTGTCACCAGCCCATCAGGTACTCTGATGACAGGTTCCTCGGGTACTCTGATGGGCTGGTGACAGGTACTCAGGTATTCTGATGGGCTGGTGACAGGTACTTGGGTACTCTGATGACAGGTACTTGGGTACTCTGATGACAGGTACTCGGGTACTTTTAGTACCTGTCATCGGAGTACTCGAGTACCTGTCATCGGAGTACCCAAGTACCTGTCACAAGCCCATCAGGTACTCTGATGACAGGTACTCGGGTACTCTGATGGGCTGGTGACAGGTACTCGGGTACTCTGATGGGCTGGTGACAGGGACTCGGGTACTCTGATGGGCTGGAGACCGGTACTCTGGTACTCTGATGACAGGTATTCGGGTACTTTGAGTACCTGTCATCGGAGTACCAGAGTACCTGTCATCAGAGTACCCGAGTACCAGTCACCAGAGTACCCGAGTACCTGTCTCCGGCCCAGAGTGCCGAGTACCTATCTGCACCCCATCAGATTACCCGAGTACCAGTCTCTAGCCCATAAGAATACCCAAGTACCTCTCTGAAGCTCATCAGAGTACCCGAGTACCTTTCTGAATCTGATCAGTGTACCTGAGTACCTATCTGCAGTTCATCAGAGTACCTGAGTACCTATCTGCAGCCCATGCCTCCTAGATTATGTGTTGGGGTGTTTGCTTTCCAAAATGGGGTCATTTTGTGGGGGTTTGCATTGTCCTGGTGCTCCAGGGCTTTCAAAAGTGTGATTGGTTGTAATGAAATTATATGTGTTATTTATGCTCCTAGAACACCTGACGGTGCTCCTTGCATGTTGGGCCTCTGTATGTGGCTGTGACAAAGTCCCATATATGTGGTATCGCTATACTCAGGAGGAGTAGTAGAATGTATTTTGGGGTGTCATTTTTGCTATGTACATGCTATGTGTTAGAAATATCCTATAAATTGACAACTTTGTGTAAAAAAAAAAAAATGCGTTTTCATTTTCTTTCCACATTTTCCAAAAACTTGTGGAAAAAAATGACATGTTCAAAAGACTCATTATGCCTCATAGAATATACATTGGGGTGTTTGCTTTCCAAAATGGGGTCATTTTGTGGTTAATTCCATTGTCCTGGTGTTCCAGGGCCTTCAAAAGTGTGATAGGTCGTTAGGAAATTATATGTGTAATTTATGCTCCTAGAACACCTGACGGTGCTCCTTGGAGGTTGGGCCTCTGTATGTGGCCAGGCTGTGACAAAGTCTCACATATGTGGTATCGCCATACTCAGGAGGAGTAGCAGAATGTATTTTGGGGTGTCATTGCAAGTACGCCTTTACTGTGTGTGAGAAATAATTTGTAATTATGACAATTTTGAGTAAAAAAAAAAAAATATTTCTTTATTTTCCCAAGAATTGTGGGAAAAAATTACAACTTCAAAAAACTCACCATGCCTCTTACTAAATACCCTGGAATGTCTACTTTCCAAAAAGGGGTAATTTGGGGGGTATTTGTACTGTCCTGACATTTCAGGGCCTCAAGAAATGAGATAGGCCGTCGGTACATCGGGTGTGATCAATTTTCAATGATTGGCACCATAGCTTGTAGACTCTATAACTTTCACACAGACTAAATAATAACTACTAATTTGGGTTATTTTTACCAAAGATATGTAGAAGTATACATTTTGGCCCAAATTTATGAAAAAAAATTACTTATTTGCTAAATTTTATAATAGAAACTAAAACAAAATGTGTTTTTTTTCAAAATGTTTGCTCTTTTTTCACTTATATCGCAAAAAATAAAAAACCCAGTGGTGATTAAATACTACCAAAAGAAAGCTTTATTTGTGTGAAAAAAATGATAAAAATTTTGATTGGGTACAGCGTTGTATGACTGAGTAATTATCATTCAAAGTATGAGAGCGCCGAAAGCTGAAAATTGGTCTGGGCAGGAAGGGGGTGTAACTGCTCTGTATGGAAGTGGTTAAAGGATAAGTCCACGTTAACATTTAAAAGCTCTAAATCTAGACATCCACAGTCTAAGACTAACCTATCTAGCCCTGTAAAGAAGAAATCCAGATACATACCTTTTTAAAGTTGCTCTGGTCCGGTCCCATGCTGAGCTGTTAGCGGCGCCCTCGCTGTGGAGGCAGGGGCAGGGTAGGCAGCAGACACCGGAAGCCCCATAGCAAGTATATGGGTGAAGTCACTTCCCATTTATTTCACAGCTCTGCAGAGCTTCCGCTGCTGGAGACTGGACTGGAGCAGCTTCAAAAAATGTATGTATAGCAATTTCTTCTTTACAGGGCTAGATAGGTTAGTCTTAGATAGTGATGAGACAAACACCCCCCTGTTCGGTTCGCACCAGAACACCGCGAACAGGGGGAAAGTTTGTTTCGAACAAACAAACTCCATTGAAGTCTATGGGACTCGAACGTCAAAAATCAAACGGCCTCATTTCGAAGGCTTAAATGCAAGTTATTGCCCAAAAAAAGTATATGGGGGTCCGGGTACTGACCTGGGCAACATGTAGCAATGCAAAACTTTTTTAAAAAACGATTGTTTTTAAAGGAGCAGTGATTTACTGATTTTAATGAGGCTTAAAGTAAAATTATAAAAATGAAAAATTCCTTCAAAAATGTGCCTGTAAAGTAGCGCATCTGTACGATGTATGTAGCCTGCTGCAGCAATACTGACATTTCTAAAGGAAAAAATGTCATAGACAAATATACATACAAATTTAAAATCGCATGTACTTATCATACAGGTGAAGAAAAATTGGGCCTTGGTTGTTGGTGGTGCCTGAACACCGTAACACCGTAACCCCTCGCAGTTACTCTTGCTGGGCGCAGGAACGGGCCCTGCTGCTAAAAATTTCATACCAATTTTGAAATCGCATGTACTTGTCATACAGGTGCAGAAAAATTGGGCCTTGGTTGTTTGTGGTGCCTGAACACCCCAACCCCTCCAATAACTCTTGCTGGGCGCAGGAACGGGACCTGCTGGTAAGAATTCCATACAAATTTAAAATCGCATGTACTTGTCAAACAGGTGCCAAAAATTGGACCTTTGGTGTTGGTGGTGCCTGAACACCATACCCCCTTACAGTTACTCTTGCTGGGCGCAGGGCACAGGGACCGGGCCTGCTGTTAAAAATTACATACGACATTTAAATTGTATGCACCTGTCATACAAGTGGAGAAAAATTAGGCCTTGGGGGTTGGTGGTGACCTAAACCAAAAACATTGTTGGAAGCTAGCAGAATCAAGGTTGAGGAATAGGATAGGCAACATATGCAGACTTCAAGGGATGGCAGACCCCTAGCAAATTCAATCAGTTACATCAGCTTTAGGGGCTTGATAGTTGCTGTTGATCCAGGACTTATTCATTTTGATAAGTCAGCTGGTCAACAGAGCCTGTGGATAGACGCACTCTTTTGTCCGTCACAAAACCTCCAGCAGCACTTAGCGTCCCTTCGGAAAGCATGCTGGAAGTAGGACAGGCCAGTAGCTCCATTGCATATTGAGCAAGTTCTGGCCAGTGGTCCATCCTCAAGACCCAGTAACCCAGTGGATGCTCACTTGGAAAATTCTCCAAGTCTGCTCTTGCCCCTAGTTAATCATGCACTATATGATTGAGATGCTGCCGAACAGCCCTGGGTCCTACTGAGGACTAAAGAATGGTTTAAAGGCATCGGTTAGCCGGCTGCCTTCTCCGCCGCTCCTCCTTTGGCTGAACAATGCTTCAGAAACACGTCCAGAGAATATTAACCTCCCAGTGTCTGGAAAGGTGTTACACACATTTTTTTTTCAAGGCCTCCTCAAAATGTTTCATCCTCTGCTCCCTCTGCAAAGGCAGGGTGAGCTCTGCAACTTTACCCTTGTAACGTGGATCAAGAAGGGTTGCCAACCATTAATTATTACTCACCTTGATAGCACGAATCCTTGGGTCCTTTCACAGGCTTTGCAGAATCAGGGAGCCCATGCAACGTAAGTTTGAGGAGGCATAAGCTTCTGAGTCCTCTGGGTCACTAAGGATGACATTGTCAGGCGCAACCTCTCCCCAACCACATACAACTCTTGGGGTCTCTGGGGAATCAAAATCATCCCTTGAAGACTGTTGTATGCTATCCTCTACATCCATGTTGCTGCAATCCTCCTCCTCCTCTTCCTACTGTGTGTTTTGTGTCTCTGCAGGCATGATATCTGCATAAAGGGGGCTTTGTGAGGAAAGGAAGTCCTCCTCTTCCTCCCGCTGTTCTGCCTAAAGTGCCCTGTCCATGATTCCACGAAGCTTGTGCTCCAGCAAGTATACTAGAGGGATAGTGTCACTGATGCATGCCTCCTCAAATAGTGACAGGACGGTGCATGCATCCTTTATCAAAAGCCACTGGCATGGCAAACAAAAGCTAAGCTCCCCTGACCCTGTCCTTGTGCCATACTCACACAGGTACTCATTGATGGCCCTCTGCTGCGTGTGCAGCCGCTGCAGCATTGCCAATGTTGAGTTCCACCTGGTGGGCATGTCATAAATGAGGCGGTTGGTGGGCAGGTTGAAATCCTGTTGAATGTCAGATAAGCGAGCACTGGCATTGTATGAATGCCAGAAATGGCCACAGACTTTTCTGGCCTGCCTCAGGAGATCTTGGAAGCCCGGGTATCTGGTCAAGAAATGCTGCACCACCAGATTCAGGACATGTGCCAAGCATGGAACATGTGTCAAGTGTCCCTGTCGGAGGGCAGAGAGAATGTTGGTGCCATTGTCGCATACAACCATTCCTGGCTCAAGCTTTCTTGGTGTCAACCATCTCTGAGCCTGCCCCTGCAGAGCTGACAGAATCTCTGCCACGGTGTGACTCCTATCCCCTAGACAGACCAACTGAAGCACGGCATGGCATCTTTTAGCCTGACTGCTTGCGTAGCCCCTTGAATGCTTAGAGAGCACTGCTGCTTCAGAGGACAATTGAGCAGAAGAGGACATGGATAAAGAAGAAGAAGAGGAGGTGTTGGAGTAGCCAGATGTGGCAGAATCAGCACCAGCTTTTTGGAGGCATGGTGGCAAAACAAGCTGCAACACTGAGCCCTGTCCAGCAACCTTCCCAGCTGCCAGCAGAGTTACCCAGTACAAATGTAATGTCCCTGTCCATGCCTGCTAGACCAAGAGTCAGCAGTAATGTGAACCTTCCTGCTGACTGCTCTGTGCAACGAGTCCAAAACACTACCTTCCACATGATGGTGGAGAGACCCGGAATGGCCTTACGCGAAAAGAAATGCTTTTTTTGGTACCTGCCACTGTGGTACAGCACATTCCACAAATTCGCGAAAGGGAGCATAGTCTACCAGATAAAAAGGCAGCAATTGTAATGCTAGCATTTTTTTTATATCAAGAAGAACTTTATTGAACATTGTGCACAAACATTACAGAGTCCAGGGCAGGCACGCCCACAATACACAGAAATCAAGAAAAACCGTCATAATGCAATGCATAGAGAAATGAAAACAGTCAAAGACCATGTCACCCAGACCATTCAGACCAGCAACTCTCTGCGTCAAGCTCAGAAGGCAGTATCAATTATGCACAACACTCATCCCCATTCCTTGCTCTACAGAATGATAGGGATTGCCCCCTCACAATCCGCCAGCCACCAATCTATCCAACACCAGGTCCACCGTGGCTAATCCCGGCACAACCAACCAAGGAGCCCATAATTTCTCGAATTTACCCAGATTGCCCCTGTGCTGATATATGTATTTTCCCAGTCTAAGCATATCACTCACCTGAGCAATCCATTCCTTAATAGTGGGGGGGGGGGGGGATCCGGGGAAATCCAGTGTCTTAATATCAGTTTTCTTTCCTGGATCAGCGCTCTGATGATAGCCTGTTTGGTAATCTCAGGGGTCGGAAACTCACCAATAATACCCAGCAGGCACATCTTGGGATCCTCAGATAACTGGACCCCAAACGCCCCCGACAGGGTACTAATTACACCCCTCCAATGCATGTGAAGTTTGGGGCACCGCCACAGGAGATGAACTAAATCGCCATGTTCTCTCTGGCATCTAGTACAGATAGGAGTATCCCTCCTACCCATCCTATGTAATCTAGCTGTTGTGTAATGGGTCTTATACAAAATATAACGTTGAGATATCTGCTGGGCTACATTCAGCGAGCTCAGCTGAACCACCTGAAGTGCTTCCTCCCATTGTTCATCCTCAAATGACCCCACATCGCTTTCCTATCGGGCTGATGTGTGCAAGGAGTGGTTCTCCAAGAATCTCAATAATAAAGAGTAACAGTGTGATATAAAACCCTTATAGGTGTCTACCTCATATACAATGTTAAACACAGGCGCAGGGGATTGTATCCACAATGTGTCCCCCTCTTGAGCCCGCACCGCATGGCGAAGCTGCATGTAATAAAATTTCATGGATATCGGGAGGAGTCTCTAAAGACATGCCTCAAGTGTGTGACGCCATGTAGTTTCCACCTACCACCATAAGGCACCTTGGCCAGCTCAGGGTATCTAGGGTTATTCTAAATATGGCTAAAGCTTGTGTAACCCACCACCTGCTGAAGCTGTCTAACCTGATTCCAGGCTTTCTGCATAAGTGCCTACGTGGGGAAGAGTTTGTTGGATTTACTAAACCGTAGGGCTTCCAGATTAGACACCACTTCACCCGGACCCACTGTGTGAGTCAAGAGAAGGGCATTAGACCCCCCACCATTGCTCGTCATAGCCCGAGATATGTGTTGCATCTGGGAGGCCAGATAATACAACCACAGGTTAGGCAGTGCCAGACTCCCAAAGTCCTTAGGAGATGTTCCAACTTGATCCTGGGATTCTTCAATAACCAGAGGAGAGAATGGAAAATAGAGTTAACAATGCAAAATATTTTTAGGGGAAAAGACTCCCGGTGAATTATGGAGGGCATAAAGCAGGATAATTTTTATTAAGTTCGCTCTTCCTGCCAATGACAGTCTGAGCCTGGACCACACCCTGACTTTCCCTAAATTTAGCGAGCAGTGGAGTTATATTAAGACGTGTTAAGTCTAGGAGTTCTCTGAATGCCCAAATATCTAAACTCACAGGAGATAGAAATGCCAGTATCCCCCCCGGATTGACCACCAAGGTCAGCATCCAGAAGCATTAGAGAGGACTTGGTCCAATTATGAGCAGGCCAGAATAGGAACCAAATTCCGTGATAATGGACAGGGACTGGGTCGTGTCGCCCAGTAAGAACATGGTGTCATCCACGTAGAGCAGGGGTAATAAATTAAAATTCAAGGAGATCCGGTCGCTAAAATTTTCTTTGGGACTCTAATGAGCACAACAAAACATGCCCATCAGTCTGCACACTTTATAAAACTCTTATGAGCTTTAAGAAGTGCAGCTATTGTATTAAACCACATTGCTTTCTCCCTTTAACATGTGCCCCACATACCTTTAGAGCAGGAGTCCGCAAGCTTTGCCAGGAGCCGCGAGCAGCAGGGGGGCGAGGCACGCACATAATGTCATGCCCCAACTTGCTGCCCGGCTGAGAGGGAGCCACAGTCAGGAGCAGGGGGGCAGGCGCGCTCGTGATGTCTCGCCCCTACTCGCAGCCTGGCTGGGAGTGAGCTGGGAGCCGCAGTAAGAAGGAGGGGGTCGTGGCGCACACACAAGACGTCAATGGTTACTGAGACAACTGCGGTCCCAGCAAACCAATGACTGATTACAGATAGTGGCCTCGCGGTCCGCGCGGAAGCATCGTGCGGTCCGTCCTTGGACCGCCATTTAGTGACAACTGTCGTAGAGCATAATCTTTTCCTCTAAGGGGCCGTATCTAAAGCCCACAATGCGCTGGTTTGACCTAATAAGTGCTGCAAGGGGTTCTATAGCTATTGCAAACGGCAATGGAGACAGGGGACAACCCTGCCTGGTGCCCCTGTGAAGTGTAAAGGAAGATGACATCCTGCCATTTTCCCGGATGGCAGCCATGGGAGCGTGGTAAAGGAGTTTAACCCAGGCAATGAATTCCATAAGTAGTCCCATTCTATACTATCAAATGCTTTATGCGCATCCAAGGAAAGCAATGCCCTGTGTCCACTATTATCAGCGTGGGAATCAGTGGCGGCTGGTGCTCAAAATTTGTGGGGGGGGGGCGCAAAAAGAAAAATGTAATAGGTATTGCTTCGCGGCAAAAAACGCGGTTAAAAAAATTGCATGACTTTGAGGTCATGGTATAGGCATGGCACAGGTGATGGTATAGGCATGGCACAGGTGATGGCATAGGCATGGCACAGGTGATGGCACAGGTGATGGCATAGGCATGGCACAGGTGATGGCACAGGTGATGGCACAGGTGATGGTATAGGCACAGGTGATGGCATAGGCATGGCACAGGTGATGGTACAGGCATGGCACAGGTGAGGGCACAGGTCGGCTTCAATCACTTACCTTCTGACGGCGGCGGGATGGCGGGATTCCGGGAACCGAGACGAGCAGCGCCGTGGACGTCCTCCTCTTCAGTCTTCTGTCTTCCGGTCCGGGCGGCGGGAAGGAGATCGGGCGCCCCCATTGCGTGTCAGCGATGTCCTGGATGAGGATTGGTCCAGGCTGGAGACTGGACCAATCACAGCCAGGATATAACGAAGGTGGGGGTGGCTCAGCGCTTTTTCCTGTGCCCAGGTTACGCCCCCAGAAGGCAGCCAATCGGCGCCTCTTCTGGGTCGTAAACCCCCCCCCCCCCATAGCCACCAGGCCCAGCGCATAGGCCTGCGAACACGATTTTTGCTTTTTCAAAACTTTGTTCTTTTTGTAATTTTTGTTTTCTTTTTTTTTTAGGGGGTAGGGGGGCGGCGCTCTGGCGCCCCCTATGCACGGGCCGCCACTGGTGGGACTGCAAGTTCAGAAAGAGCCTGCAAAGGTTAATAGACGTTGATTTCTGGGGCATGAAGCCAGACTGATCAGAGTGGATAATCAATTGATAAACTGCAAATCACTTTCCTCTCCCTACCTCAATCACGATCCCCTCCCTGCCTAACTCACTGCTAGCAATGTCTCCAATTAGACTACACTGCACTGTCTGATAAACTTCAAATCACTCTCCTCTCCCTGTCTCAATCGCGTTCCTCTCCCTGCCTCAACTACTTGCTATCTCGCTCGCACAATCGCACTACACGTGGCTGCTGTGTGAGCAGCCTTTATACTGTATAGTGTGGGGGCGTGTACTTAGCCCCTGAGCCATGATTGGCTAAAGGCAGGCTGCCTTTGTCCAATCATGCCAGAGATTTTTTGATTGGCCAAAGCATGGAGGGTGCATGCTTTGGCAAATCACATAATGCACTGCATGCGCCACACACGCAGTGCATTATGGATGCGGGCGCTCGAATTTCCCACGAAGAAGCACATTTGTCCGTCATTTGACAAACGAGCGAACAGCCAATGTTCAAGTTGAACTTGCGTTCGACTCAAACTCGAAGCTCATCCCTAGTCTTAGATCGTGGATGTCTGTATATGTAGCAATTTTAGTGTTAGGGTGGACTTCCCCTTAAAATGTAAACGGAGCTGCACAGTGCCATTGTGTCGGGATGACTAACTCCTGCACTGGCCATTAAAGATAGCCGAAACCGGCTCCCAGAAAGATGCCAGTGACTGTGAGGGACCCCACAGGTGTTGGAGTATTGGAACATAGGGGAGAATTTGTGCCTTTAGTTCCTCTTTTAAGTGGAACTTTACTCTTATTCAATATTTACTATTTTTGATCCTTATGCTGCTAGTATTAGTAAATAGATAGGAAAGTATATCATAATCAAACCATCTCCCCTTACTCAAGATGGCCACTACCAGAAATGCTAGGGGGTGTTTTTCAAAGTGATTGCTCACCAGAATAAACCTTTGAGACATGAATGGATAGGATAGTTTTCTTTGAACATTAAAAAATGAATTTAAGTAAATGATTCCGGATGGCTGCACTTCCATTAATCCTTTTTATTGAAGCTTCATATAACAATTGGTTGACAGATGGAGCAGGGGACAAAGAGCTAGATGTGTTTGGTGCAAATGTTAGCGCTCAATCATTCCCTATTGAAACTAGTCACCACAATCACCTATATACAGCTCTAATGTGTCATCATTAGGTTACGGGTGAACTAACCAATTAAAAACAGTACTCAGCTGGTAACACAAAGAAAACCTGGCTGCAGTACACGCTACATACACTCAAATCTTATGTGAAGAGTTTGATCCAGATCCACTGGCTGAAAGAATTTGATACACCAATTGAACTCGGAGCAAACCCGACACATCATTCAAAATCAACTTGATGTTAAGAACAAATGATTTTAAAAGCAAATTGTTATAACATCATAACATCATGAGGACCAATAGTGACAAATTCTTAAAAAAAAAAAAAAAAAAAAAAAAAGAATATATATATATATATATATATATATATATATATATATATATATATATATATATATATATATATATATATATATATATATATATATATATATATATATATAGTGTGTGTGTGTATAGCCTCAGATGAATATCACTGGCTATATAAAGTCTGCAGGAGATCCATTGAGACACAGGAAGGGAAACATGCACTAATAGGTTTGCAGGAGATGCACTACAGTAAGGTTGCAAAAAAAAAAAAAAAAGGAAGCGGGTACTAATAGACTGAAGAGGACTAGCTGAGAAAGAAAAAACAATTCAAAATTATTCTTCAAAAATGAATTGCATAGCGTTTTTTGCGCTCAGATGCAGTGTAGTTCCTCTTTAGCTCTTTCTTGTGAAGACTGGAAGTTCAGGGAAGAAGCACTAAGAAAGCAGGAACCAGCAGCACTGAAAATTGTAAACTACAAATGCTTAGGTAAGAATTTTAACAAATTGTTTATGGGAATGTTTATTTTGTTGTGCTCAATGTGTACAAAAAATGCTGAGGCTTTAGGCCCCATTCACACCTGTCCGATTTTCAGCTTGGGAAACGCTCAGCTCTGAAGTTCAAAAATTCCCAACAAGCAAAATCCCATTCATTTCAATGGCCCCTGTTCACATCTGAGCGTTCCGTCGCCTAAAGCAAAATGCCTGAAGCTCAAAAGAGTACTTAACCTCTTTTTTGGCAGATTACAATAGTTTTTATTCCCATTGACTTCAACAGAAATGCCTGACTTGAGCAGGAAAATGCTCGTAAAATGCTCAAATAGCAGCTCTCCATCCCTAATTTCCTTTCCCTCTCCTCCCCCTAGTCCTTTCTATTGGCTAAACAAAAACACATGAAGTTGTAAAACTCTTGTAATACACTTCTAAAATGCTTTAAAAAAGCGGCAAAAAAAGCTTAAAGGGCCCCCCAAAAAACGCCAGTAAATTGATACGCTCAGGTATAAATGAAGCCGCAGGCCCCTTTCACACATGCTGTCCGTTTTGTTCGTTTTTCATCCGTCTGTTGAAAAACAGACATCAATGCATCTCTATGGAAGAACGAATGTAAATGGATGATAATTAATTTCGATCAGTTTACATCCGCATTCGTTGTCATCCATTTTTTTAAACTGATCAAAGCTCTATTTCTCTTTCGTTCATTGACGGACACAGCTCCCTATCTTCTTGACCGATGGGTTTATGATGCTCTCCATAGGAGTAGGACACTAGGGGGTATACTCCCACTTCCTGCTATAGGACTTCAGTTTTTTTTTTCTGCCTAGTCAGGAGTAAGGACCTAGCTCTTTGCTGGGATCTCTGGTCCTGGCATTTTTTTCTTTTTATTATTTTCTGTTCCTGTGAGAACTACAATTAATTGCCAGACTGGGTGATGGACTGGATATCCTAGATCCTTACAGTCTTCCCAGTTTGGCCAGCGAGCGCGACCCCGACCTCAGCTCTGCGCTGCATTGACCACGACATAGCCCCACTGGATGGGAGCTGGCCGGCGAGTTAAATGTCTTGCGAGAATCCTAGTCATAACCTAAGTCGCAGCGTACCTCTGACCTGCAGCACCCCCATGCCAAGATGGTGGGTGATCTATCTGGAGTAGTGTCCCCCGCCCCTCTGGCAGCTCCGCGGGGTGAATGTGGACCCCTCCCTGGGTTGGTCAGACCCCCAAGTGCCCTTCCTTCCCACTTTACGCTCCCCTTCAATAACGGGGTCCCTCTGCGGACCAACCCCCATTCACCCATTAGCTCCCCCCTCCCCCCCGGGGCGGCCATACCTGATTCTTTGTGGGGGTGTCAAGCGGGGGCCGGGGGGTGCCGCCGGCATCACAAACACATTTTTTTTTATTTTGAGTGGGGGTGGTCCTGGTGGGGGTCCCTAGTGGAGGCCCCCCTTGATGTCCAACTGTACCTGGGGGTGCTTGCAGGGTCCGAGGAGCCGCATGCAGCCATTTTTTTGTTGTGGATGGCTGCTGTATCTATCGGCGGCCATTTTCTTGTAGTTTCCCATTATTATCAATCGGCAGTGGGTCTTTAGTGGCAGTTCTTGTTTTTGGAGACTATGGGGAGGTGATTCGGCGGTGGGTCTTTAGTGGCAGTTCTATGAACTTCCTCTTCCTCTCTGATCACTGCATGGTTTGCAGCCTGAAACTCTGCATCCGCATTTGTAAAGTGGGTGGTGAGTCCCTGGGGGGGGGGGGGGGGTTATCTTCTGGCTGTATCTTGCTGCTATACCGATTCTGGAGCATTTAGACTTGTACTGCTCGTGCAGCGGTGGGTTGGTATTTTTTTCACAGCAATTTTACACTTTTTGCTAGCGGTTCCAGGTTAACCCAGCAGCACGTGGGTCCCAGTCTGCCTTGTCTACTATGATGGTGTCCTCTGCCTTCATCTGCATCCCCTGCCTCCTCAGATTCTGAGGTGGATTTGACCGCTGTGGACGGGAGTCACCCTACTGGGTCTGTGTCCATGCACCCTGAGTGTTCTAAAAGTGAGAATAATTCCTCTTCCACTGCAATTGCACATGAAAAGGCGCTGGTGGATGCATTGATTGTATTAGTGCCTGAAACTTTAAAATTAAAGGATGCAGCTACTACTGCGTTGGCTGCAACAGTGCACTTTGGTACCTGCAGAACCTCCAAGGCGGCAAAGGTATTCCCCTTTCCCACCTATTTTGACAACATTGTCGCAAGTTAGTGGGGTTCCCCCAAACATACTGTTAGGGTCCCTAAGCGCTTTGCTAGAAGGTATTTGTTTGAAGAGCCCCTGCTAAGAAACTGACAGTACTACCCCTGGTTAACTCTCGGGTTTCCAGGTTGAATAAAGCCACGATGCTTCCGGTGAGGAACTCTCCATCCTTTAAGAACCCCTTTGACAAGAGAGCTGAATATCTGGTATGATACCTTTTCACCATGGCTGGTTCCATTCTGCGCCCAGTGTTTGCCATAACCTTGGTTTCACAGACATTGACGAAATGGGCTAAGCTCCTGCTCCAGGATTTGGAAGGTGGACAACCTCCTCCTGACCTGGCGGACCAGTTGGTTCAGGGGTTGCAGTATATCTGTGATGCCTCTCTGGATGTTGCCCCCTTAGCCTGCAAGGGTGTCTGTGACAGCGGTGACTCTGCACTGCATGAAATGGCTGAAATACTGGTCTGCAGACCAGGCTTTCAAGAAGGTATTGACTGATCTCCCTTTTGTAGGAGACCACCTGTTCGGTGCTTCCATGGAGGAGATCATTAAGGGTCATTAGGGTCTTATAGGGGGTAAGAGTACTCTGCTTCCACAGTCTGCCAGGAGTATTGAGACTCATCGCAAGCGGGGTCCTTTCATCCTGGCCCATAAGCAGTCCCTTTGTCCTTCGGGATCTAAGGACCAGGGATAAAAATCAACCCGTAACCCCGCAGTAGGTTCCAAGAGGCCCTGGCCGTGTAAGTCAAGAGCAGGCCCCTCCGAGACCACAGACAAGCTCGCTTCTACCTGAAGGGGGGCCCTCACCTGTACTTGGGGTGGGGTGACGTCTTCGCTTCTTTCCGAATCCGTGGAATGCCCTGGATTGAAGACAAATGGGTCCACAAGTTGATTCGGTCCGGGTACAAGATCGAGTTTCAGTCTTTGCCTCCGGCAGGGTTCTTTCCTTCCAATCTGCGTTTGTCCCCAGATTGTCTACAAGGTCTTCTTGGGGGGGGGGGGCAGGATCTGCTCTCACAGGGGGTCATTGTACTGGTTCCAGAATCGGAATGCTTTCAGGGGTTTTATTCAAATCTGTTTACTGTTCTTATGAAGGAAGTCAAGGTCCATTCTATTCTGGATCTCAAGGCTTTAAACTAATTTGTGCAGGTTTAGAAATTTTGAATGGAATCCATTCGCACGGTGGTGGCATCCCTTCATCAAGGGGATTTCCTGGCCTCTATCAATATCAAGGATGCTTACCTTCATATCCCAATATATGTCGGGCATCAGCGTTTCCTTCGCTTTGCCGTGAGCGAGGAGCACTATCAATTCGTGGCATTACCCTTTGGGCTCGTCTCGGCTCCTCGGGTGTTTACTTTGTTGGCCTCGGTGTTGGTTTTACTGAGGCAGAAGGGGATTGCAGTGCTGGGGTACCTGGACAATCCCCTTCTGTAAGAAGAGTCTCCGAATGCCCTGAAAGACAATCTGGAAATTTCACAAAACTAGACTATCTGGGCCTGACCCTGGACACGACCTTAGCCCAGGTTTTTCTTCCGGAGGAGAAACTCAAAAAGTTGCAGGATACGACACGGCTCCTGTTGTCCAACCGGCGATCATCCCTCAGGACTTGTATGCAAATGTTGATGGTCTCCACCTTCCAGGCAGTTCCATTTGCTCAGTTCCATCTTAGGTCTCTACAGAAGGAGATCCTTGTCAAATGGAACAAGAATCCTCAGGTTGTAGAAAATCTGATCCTGTTGAGCCAGAGTACAAGGGGTTCCCTGATCTGGTGGCTCCACTCTCCAGTGCTTTGACTGGGAAAATCCTTTCTCCCTTTTTACTGGACGGAGGTCACAATGGATGCCAGCCACTCCGGATGGGGAGGTGTCTTGGGTACAGATCCGGCTCAGGGGGTTTGGACTCGGGAAGAGTCCAGTCTGCCGATCTATATCCTGGAAATTCGGGGGATCAGGCTTTGCCTAATTTATTGGACGGATTGTCTGTAGGGGCACCAGTGAGGATTCAATCAGACAATACCATGGCTGTGGCATATGTCAATCATCAAGGGGCAATAAAAGTGCCTTAACGGCCCGGGAAGTAGCCGGCATTCTAAGATGGGCAGAACGATTTCTTCCAGCTATCTCTGTTGTGCATTCTCCAGGGGTGGAAAATTGGCAGGTGAATTACCTCAGTCGGCAGAAGTTGGATCAGGGAGAATGGTCTTTCCACCAGGAGGTGTTTCATCATCTGTGTCTCAGGTGGGGGACTCCTGATTTGGACCTGTTGGCCTCTCGTCTCAACAGGAAGGTGCAGAGGTTCAATGCAAGGTCTTGGGATCATCTGGCCGACGCCATGGGCGCTTTTGTAGCTCCTTGGAGCCAATATCTTCTAATGTACGCTTTTCTCCTACTGACCCTTCTGCCAAGACTTCTGCGAAGGATCGAGGCAGAAGGGATTCCGGTCATCCTAGTGGCACAGACTGGCCTAGCAGGTCCTGGTATGCAGACCTAGTACGGCTGAAAACTGATGTCCCTTGGAGACTCACTCTCAGCGAAGATCTGTTAACTTGAGGACCAATCTTCCATCCTGCTCTACAGTCACTGGCTTTGACGGCCTAGCTATTGAAAGCCAGGTGTTGAGGGATAGAGGGGTGTCTGAATCTGTGATTGCTACGCTGTTAAAAGCTAGAAAATCTACTTCTAGGGAGATTTATCATCAAGTCTGGAGGGCGTACATTACTTGGTGTGAGTCTCAGGGGGTTTCCCCCCTTTCATTTTTGGTGTCTCGTGTCTTGGAGTTTCTCCAAAGAGATGTAGATCAGCATTTGGCCTTGGGTACCATCAAAGACCAGATATCGGTCCTGGCAATTTTCTTTCAATGTCCGTTGGCCACAAATTCCTTGGTTCAAACCTTTGTTCAGGGGGGGGTCTGCCACCTGGCTCCCCCTGTGTGGTCTCCTTTGCCTCCGTGAGACCTCAATTTGGTGCTGTCGGTTCTTTAGAAACCGCCCTTTGAAAATATTTGTGAGATTCCTCTGCTCACTTTGACACAGAAGGTAGCTTTCTTGTTGGCTATTACTTCTGCGCGCAGGGTGTCGAAGCTGGCTGTGTTGTCCTTTCGTTCACCTTACCTGGTGGTTCACAGAGACAAGGTGGTGCTTCGTACCTGTCAGTCGTTCCTTCCTAAGGTCGTCTCTGGTTTCCATTTAAATGAAGATATTGTGTTGCCTTCTCTGTGTTCTAAGCCTAAGCATCCTAAAGAGTGCTTTACATTTTTTGGATGTGGTTCTGGCAATCGGGGTGCACGGAAATTGGATTCTCTGTCCTTGCGGATGGACCTCGTAAGGGGGTGGCCACGTCTGCTGCGACCATTTCCAGATGGATCAGACAGACTCCTTTCCCTGTTGAGGTACATTCTACGTGATGTAAGATTCTGGTACCTTCGGTACCCTTATAGGTCATTTCCTTCTTCATATTGCGTCCCACCTTTTCAGCTAGGTGGAACGCATATACCTTTAAGCCGCATGACGTCATCACTAAGCGCCGCTCTGAGCGGCTCTTTCAATCGCCGGCTTCTCTCTCACAAATTGTTCGTTCAAACCGCATGGTATACAGCCTCGTCTTACGCTGCCGGAGCCTCCAGCTATTGCCATACCTGGATAGACCGGAACCTCGCTATTGATCCCGTATCCCGCTACCCGATTATTCACTCATTACCGGACCCTTCAGCTTACTAATCTAACTAGTGATAAGTACCCCACAGGGGATTCCTTCCTATCAAACTTACACTATCTACTTCTGCATACTAAGGACTGTTACTATCTATGCATTACTATTTCTATCATCTGCACTGTTACATAGATTGCTAGCTCTTGAGTCTACTACCATCTATATCCTTGCACTAAGTTAGCCTCTCTTGTACACTCCATCTGCTGTCCCCTACCACCTGTTATTGCACATGATTGCTAACCTATCTACCATCATCTACTACTCTCCTGAACATTACTATTGAGTACTCATCATTGCTATCACAACTCACGCCTGTCCTTTCAGCACATCACCTCTATACTATCATATACAACCTATCACTCCAGGAACATCTTATTGAGTGTTTGTATATTGTATGCTGAAGCAGGCTGGCCACAATGAGGAGTCTGGAGAGTTGGACATGGTGATTCAACACATCTCTACATGACTACTGAGTGGAGATTCTGCAGCTGCAAATCCAACTCTCTAAACAAACGCTAGAGCGTTACACGTGGGCGCTTAGTGCCTCCTGGGCTTTCCGTCATCAGGCGTCAGTGATGCAGGTATGCAAGGTGGCCACATGTTCATCTGTGCACAAGGTGGATGTGTTGGCATATGTGGATGCTTCTTTTGGCCGCAAGGTTTTGCAGGCCGCTGTTGGAGAGGTTTAGTCCTCTTTGAGGATGTATTTGTTGTTTTTGTCAGGTGAACTCCAGTTGTTTCTGGTTAAGCTCTTGTTTTGCCTGGTTGGCTATGTTTAGCCTTTGGAAAGTGGTTTTTTTTTTTTTTTTTTTCCTTGCTGTGTTATTCCCACCCCTCATATTGACACTGCTTTGGGACGTCCCATATTTCAAGAAGATATGAAGCTGTACCGGTCAATTAACGAAAGCAAAAACTGGATTTTTGTCTAACCATCAAATCCTTTTCTCTTAGGTTCATTCATGGACACAGCACCGCCCCTCTATTGAGTTAGGTTGTATGTTCTTCTGACACTGCTTGTTACAAAACTGAAGTCCTATAGCAGGAAGTGGGAGTATACCCCCTGGGACTGCCCTATAGGTGTGGTCAATTTTTTTTCTGCCTAGTATCCTACTCCTATGGAGAGCAACATAAACCCATCAGTCAAGAAGATATGGAGCTGTGTCTGTCAGAGAAAAGGATTTTACGGTAAGGCAACAATCCAGTTTTTTCTTCTGTTAAGAAAAACGGATTGGACGGAAAATGGATGTAAACTGGCAAACGGTCAGTTTTTCATCCGTTTTTGCATTGGTAGTGAATATAAAATAAACTGATGAAAAACGGATGACCACTGATGAAAAACTGATGAATACTTCATCCGTTTTGACGTGACTGAACTGATGAAGTGAACGGTCCGCATGTGTGAAAGGGGCCTTAATATTACTTTAATGTTTAACTCCTTAAAAACAGCTTAACACACAGCTGACTATCATACAGTAACATGTTATTCGTTTTATCTGCTTAAGGATTCTATTTGGTTAGTCTTGTGGTTCACTCACCTTTCCAAAGTATATAGTCTGAAGGATCTCTTTACGGTTTTCTTCTGAGTTTTATAGCATTTTAGCCTTTGGTCACCTGACTGCTCAATGCACAGAGTAGATGGGTCAAATTCAATGTTCAATAGGCAAACTAGGTGACATAGGAACAAATTGCTACTGTATGTGTGAATTCCTACTGGTGGAAAATGAGGCAATAACATGACAGTGCATGAATGAAAAATTACTGTTGACTAATGAGCAAGAGAAGCCTATACATAACTTCCTCCCTCCCACCTCCTCTTTAGTCAGTGGAATGCCTCCTACCTTGATTACTGTGATCTTCCATCTGCTGATCGGTGTGAATCGCAGTGAATTGGTTTCTTCTGTGTAGGAGGAATTTGTAGTTGAGTAAACTATACACACTTCTGCTGCAGAAGTCAATTGGCTGCCATATTGTTGGTGGTCAATCAGATGACTTGTGTATCGGCACTTTGTTCAGTTCCATCAGCCTTACACACTTGCAACACCAGGTGTTAAGTCCTTTGATTTTCTGATCATCAGATAAATGGGTTCTGATATAGTGGAAGACTAATGAGATCAGGTCAACGTCAATCTTTGGAGGAAGGGGACTTCCATTTATGTGTAGTCTTTCTTGGCTGCCTATAATATTATAATAATGTACAGTACAGCGAGGAAAAAAAAGAAATTTTGATCCCTTGCTGATTTTGTACATTTGCCCACTGACAAAAAAAAATTATCAGTCTATAATTTTAATATTCAGTTTATTTTAACAGTGAGAGACAGAATAAGAACAAAAAAATCCAGAACAATTCATTTAAAAAAAGTTATAAGTTGATTTGCATTTCAATGAGTGAAATAAGTATTTGACCTCTTCTCAAAACATGACTTAGTACTTGGTGGCAAAACTCTATTTGGCAATCACAGAGGTCAGATGTTTCTTGTAGTTGGCCACTAGGTTTTCACACATCTCATGGGATTTTGTCCCACTCCTCTTTGCAGATCCTCTCCAAGTCATTAGGGTTTCGAGGCTGATGTTTGGGAACTCCAACCTTCAGCTCTCTCCACATCTTTTTTTTTTTTTTATGGGATTAAGGTCTGGAGACTGGCTAGGCCACTCCAGGAGCTTAATGTGCTTCTTCTTTAGCCACTCCTTTGTTGCCCTGGCTGTGTGTTTTGGATCATTGTCATGCTGGAATACCCATCCACAACCTATTTTCAATGCCCTGGCTGAGGGAAGGAGGTTCTCACCCAAGATTTGACAGTACATGGCCCCATCCATCATCCCCTTGATGCCGGGAAGTTGTCCTGTCCCCTTAGCAAAAAAAAACCCAGAAAGTATAATGTTTCTACCTCCATGTTTGACGGTGGGGATGGTGTTCTTTGGGTCATAAGCAGCATTCCTCCTCCTCCAAACACGGTGAGTTGAGTTGATGCCAAAGAACTGAATTTTGATCTCATCTAACTACCACACTTTCACCCAGTTCTCCTCTGAATCATTCAGATGTTCATTAGCAAACTTCAGATGGGCCTGTACATGTGCTTTCTTGAGCAGGGTGACCTTGCAGGCGCTGCAGGATTTCAGTCCTTCACAGCGTAGTGTGTTACCAATTGTTTTCTTGGTGACTATGGTCCCAGATGCCTTGATATCATTGACAAAATTCTCTTGTGTAGTTCTGGGCTAATGATCATTGAAACTCCACGAGGTGAGATCTTGCATGGAGCCCCAGACCAAGAGAGACTGACAGGCATTTTGTGTTTCTTCCATTTGCAAATAATTGCACCAACTGTTGTCACCCTCTCACCAAGTTGCTTGGCGATGGTCTTGTAGCCCATTCCAGCCTTGTGTAGGTTTACAGTCTTGACCCTGACATCCTTGAACAGCTCTTTGGTCTTGGCCATGGGGAAGAGATTAAGAGATTGGAATCTGATTGATTGATTGATTGCTTCTGTGAATAGGTGTCTTTTATACAGGTAGCAAGCTGAGATTAGGAGTATTGGAAATTGGCAAACCAAAAAACGTAGGCCAATTTAAGGTATAACCCCCCTCCTACTACCAGCATTCCTCACTTTTTTGCTCTAAGTGGGATAGATGTGTTTTTTTTTTTCTATTTTGTTTTAGGCTTCATTCACTTGGGTGAAAAGCGGCAAACAGGGGCACGCTGTTTCCCACCAACTCGCAGCTATTCTGAGAGGTCATCCTAAGCCTGGATTTTAGATCTTACTGGATCCAGGACCCAATGGATTGTATGTTTCAGGGTGAAACGGGAAGTAACCCTCGAACACTGGGCTCTGCGTGGAGCACTTCCCAGACTGGTTCTGGTTCAGTTAGCTGCAGAGCGCTTTGCAGGTCAAGAGCCACTGGCATTGTCCCTGCATTTGCCTTGTCTTCAAAGACTAACTATTTGGGCCAAGTACTGTGGGTTCCCTCATTTTTATTGGCCTCTGGGCACAATTATTCCCAGTTTTATGCTAGTTTTGCCAGTAAAGGGGGTTTTGCTGTGGGACAAAGCAATTTTGTCATTCTTCGGGGTGGAGTGTCGCACTCCAAGCTCTCTTTCTCACCACACAGCATTGAGAAAGCATCTCCCCTTTTCTGCTCTAGCTTCAAAGAGCTATTTGAGAGTTAGATCTTGGAATAATTCCTGATTCCCTCCTACAGTAACTTTGATCACCTTCGGCCACCTGACCCTGTGACTGCAACATGGGGACAACAATTCCACTGTTGCAGGTGCCCCTAGCAAGCTCTCCACATACGGGTCAGGGATAAACTGCTTGTCTGAAGCCTGGAATCCTGTTACCCTCTGGTATTGGAAGTCTTTTTACAGCCACGGTCACTTTGATTTGCTCAAGTCTTGTGACTCATGGGTTTTCCTTTAACGAGTTGAAGTCCATTGCTATAATTCCCAAATTGAAGGAGACTGTTTTGGCTCTCATTTGTGTGTTGTACACTGTTCTAAAGCTTGACGTTTAAGGATAAACTTGTTGTTTCTACCAGTGCTGTTTCTGGCCTTGGACCCTATAGACAAGCAAAGGCTCCAAAGACTTTGTAGCTGCTCTTTTAGTTATTTTTGTTTGAAGACTAAAAACACTTTATAGGCTGTTTGCTTCTCCTAAGAGCTTATTATCCCTGTAACTGCTTAGTGAGCAGTTTGTTAAAAAATTATGTTTTTCCTGTGGTTGCT
This sequence comes from Pelophylax lessonae, assembly GCF_965119305.1. Taxonomy (NCBI): domain Eukaryota; kingdom Metazoa; phylum Chordata; class Amphibia; order Anura; family Ranidae; genus Pelophylax; species Pelophylax lessonae. The sequence goes on from NC_138776.1 coordinate 62,693,539, forward strand.
GCTGTGGCACACCTTAACAAGTTGACTACTATACCTGTGGAGAACGCTCCTGTATTCAGGGATCCAACAGATAAGCCGCTGGAGGCCCTTTTTAGAGCTATGAAATCCTTTGCAGGTCCTATCTAATACCCTATTTTGGTTGGAATTTTACTTTGCCAAATAATATCTGATTAGTTGAAATCTCCTAAATGGAATCTTACCGCATCTGCAAAGGTATATTTCATATGGCCATCACTGCAGCAAACTAAGCAAATGGCTGATTTGGCTTCTTCCTCTTAAGGGAACATTTTTCGCTCTGCACATGACCAAGGTGGTGCTGAGGATCAGGATTTCTTTTTTCCCGCCCTTCGCCTTAATCAGGTCCTTGTTTCTCGTCCCTCTTTCCAGCTCCAGATAATGAAAAATACATTTCCCTCCATTGTTTGGATATGGTTTAGGCTGTGCAAGTGTATTTTTCAACCACTATTTCTTTCAGGAAGACTGATTTCCTATTTTGTCATACCCGATGGGCCCAAGAAGGGGGCCTCGGTTTCTCGTTTCACCATCTTTTGGTGGCTCACACAGACTTGTTTTTAGGCTTATGGATCAGGTCCCCCTGCCCTTTTAAACTTTTCACTGCCAGGTCTGCTGATGCCTTAATTGCTCACACGAACCCCGGTACCGGTACAACCCCTCCCCCCCCGTACGCCCCCCTGTCATGTTTTCCAGGCTCTGCTTGCCCATCAGCGGGCCTTGGGACTGACATGGCAGGTAGCGGTGGCTGGGGGGTAAGGAGACCCAAACGTCTGCTCTTCTCCCATTCTTGCTGTGACCTGGACAGCGACTTCTATTACGTCACTTCCGGGTCAGCCTCCTGGTGTCCCCGGCTAGCTTCTGGGTCAGATTCTGTGTCCCCAGCTGCATTGCAAAACATTCAGTGGAGCCCAGAGGAGACATGCAGGGTCTTTTAAAAGACCCCACATGTCTCCTTAAAGAGAACCTGTCACCTATAAAACATCACATAGGGGACTTTATGTCCCCTATGTAATGAAAAAAAAAAGTTAAGTAAAAAAATTAGACATATCACTGCGCATGCCAGAGTGAGAGCAATAAAACTGATACCTATAGGAGGCTTTTGACATGTTGCCTATAGAAAATATAGGTTACTGAAGTTTGCCCCCATTTCCCGGGTGCGCACAAATTTTAAGGTTTGACATTATGGGGTATCTATTTACTTGGCGCAACCTCGTCTATTATATTTTACCAAAATGTGGGTAATTTATTGCGTTTCCCCTAAAATTAACTTTATTGTTTTTTTTTTATGGAAATTTTGCGTTTCCTAGACCTTTGCGGTAATACCGTGTGACCTAAAAATTGCTACTATCACTATTTTATTCTCCAGGGTGTCTGCTTTCAGAAAAATATATAATGGTTTGGGGGTTTTTACATCCTCTTCAGAGCTAAAATTATTTGTGCAAAAACAGCTCTGCCAGCAAAAATGTTAAGGCTGACTGCACTAGAGCAGCGAGTCCCTCTTGTGGTCTTCTGTTCATACATTCTCTAAGCTCTACCCAGTGGATGATTCTGCTTTATCTGATGGCATTTTTGGGTGTAGGGTCCTTAGATGGCTCTTTGACCTGCAGATAGTCCCCAGTTATTGTTATTTTACGCTGAACCAGTTAATGGTTGTTTGCTGTATTGCCCCCTACCCAGGCTGCTTTTGGAAGTTCTGAAGATGAAAGGCTGCCTTTGTTGCTCAATTGATTAGAGAGAAAATATTTTTACTCTCACTATATTCATAGTAGGCAGGATTATATCCTGGGCTGGCCCACAGGTTTTTTCTTTGCCATTGTCTAGTCCTCCTGTAGGCTGCAATTTATCCCAAAGGTTTTATATGTTCTGTGTACCTTAGTGGACTCCAAGAAAAGGAGTTTTACCTTGAGTACAAAAATCCTGTTTTTGCTTCGGATAGCGCAGATAGCCATAAAGGTCTCTTTCCATTTTTTCTGTCTGAAACTGTATATATTTTAGTTCTGAGAAATCAATAATAAATCTGCATTCATTTATATACAGTATATTTGTTTCTGAAGTGTTTTTACATTTTTGTTGCAGTCCATTTCTGATTATAGTAACTAAATATGGGGAGTCTGTGCCTAGTTCTTAAAATGGTTGTATAGGGCTTCCAATCTAAGTATTTTCATGCAGTGGTCAGAATTTATAACATGGAAGACACACAGATTAGTCTGGTATAAAGCTGGCCACATATAAAATGCTGCTCCCCATCCTGTGGGCAGGAATTCACACCCCTTCTGAAAATGAGAAGCAACATAGTGCTCCTGCCATGATGTGCAATTAAGTGAATTGGGAGGATCTCCAGTATGTGTTTGAAATTCTCCACTTTTAATATATATGTAACAAGGCTTAGAGTAACTGAAATGTGCAGGTCTACTAATGCATTATCATAGATGATCTTTATTTCAAGAAGTTCCTTTTTTCTGCCACAAGATGGAACTTTATGAACTTGGATTTATCATCAGTTAAGCGTATTGCATTTTGGGAGTTGTGGTCCCAGCCATAAAGAACTCCATGGCTAAACACTTACAAAAAGACTTGAGGATGCTGGTGTAGGGCAGAATAAAAATGAAAAAGGTGCGCGAACCAATACAAACGTGTAAAAGCAGCACTGTGAAAAATAAATAGATAATGTGAAAATATGTAACTGAAAATTACAATGGTGCGCTAATTACTAAATAATCAAACAAACAAAATTGTCCGTGAATAACTAAATTGATTGAAGAGGAGTCTATTCCATCTGGAAAAAAGGGTGTTCCCAAACAAATACGTGCTGAACGAACTCTTGTGAAGTGATAGGTGAATTAACCTCTTACCAAACAAAAGTCCAATGGAGCATGATATAGTGCAATAACTGTGTATGGAAGTGACACCCATATGATGTGAATGGACCCTTACCACATAGGAGAGAAAATGAAGCATATGCTGTGGAACCAGGAAATCCAAACAAACGGCCACACTAGATGAAAAATCCAAAGGGATGGATGGATGGACGGATGCAGCTTCCCAAGATCTTTATGGGCTTCCACGGGTAGAGGTGCCAGCAGGAGGACCACAATGGAAAAAAGGAAGGGACTGATGGTGCATTACCCACGATATTTATTAATAAAATGACAAGAAAACACTTACAAGCATCCTGTATGTTTACAGCGATATGCCCAAAAAGAGTCGTGGTCGCCTGCAGTGCGATCCGGGACCAATAGCAGCGCGGCTTGCTCCCTCCGACGGCGTTTCCACTGAATAGTCGGCTTCTGGGACTGGATAGCTCCAGAGAACTGCTAATGCTGCTGCCATCTGCCAAGACAAGTTAATGTCCATCTCACTGTGTGTGTGTGGGAGCCGGAGATCATTCTGAGACCAAGTACTGGAGCTGCCGGAGACCCAGCCCTGCTGATATCTGCTGTGACGCTGTTGAGTCTAGCTAAAGGCTGTTGCTGCATCGCAGAAGTACTGCTGTCTGAATACTACAGAAGTACACCTGGAGTTGTCTTATCTTAAAGGGGGCCCCTGTTCATCACCGAAGGAAACCAGCTTCTACAAATACTCTGCTGTTGGTGAGTTGAATATTATTCCTTTGTGTCACACTGGCTGACTCTGTAGGGAAATCTATTTGAAAGACAAACCACACTATCCCCCTTAAAAGCACCACCAACTATCCCTTGATGTCCTGTTCTTCAACCGTTTCTTTATTACAGAAAGTATTCTCTTTATTGCTTAAATTTCTTTAAGAGCTCTAATGTAGCTGGCGAAGGATTTACTTTGAAGACTGCATTAAAGCGCCTGTTACCCTGTTCTGTCAAGAGTTTATAGGTATTATACCATCATTGCATTGTAGCCTAGGCTCTAGCCTCCTCACCATAAGTGATTTTAGGTGAATTTGGTATCAATAATAGTACAATGACTGTCACCTTATGTTGTTTATTTCCAGTGGGGAAAGCTACAGTTTATGCAGCCTTATCAAAATCTATGGAGGCACTCCTACAGTATTGATATTTAAAACTGCATATGCCAAAACATGTACTGCATTGTGATTTCCTGTTATTTTTGACTACTCCTATTCTTATTACAACTTGTTATACTTCAAGGTCTCAAGTCTCATTTCAGGATGATCTGGAGGCATTTACCAAATGTTTGTTAACCAGTATATCAGAGGTGTCGGAGGTCAAGGTAAGAACAGAGGGCCCAATTCAACCAGCGGCTCCTGTGGGGGTAGCACTACATATGACTGGGAGATTATTTTGCTGTGAATTTATATTTCTGTGCCTGCATGAGCCTCAGGTACACAAAGTCTGGGGAACAGGACCTGAAACTCTCATACATGAGGCTGAATATGCATTGCCTGCAAGGATTTCTCTTAAAAAGGAATTTTCTATATATCTCCATGAGAAGATTTTTTCTTTTTTACTTTTCCAAGCCCTCCACTCTTTTCTTCTTAATGAAGGAATGTCATATAAGAAATGGCTTCCTGTCTTTATATTCATTATATGGCATCCAGATTGAGCAGATAAGTACTAAAACCTTTCCTCTCCTACAACCCGCCAGCTTGTTATCAGCCAGTGCAGATGGTAATAGCCTGCAGCAATCACCTTTTTTGTTCTGATTGCTTCAAACAGGATTCTATAGGTTCCTGGACTCTGCAGGTTCCCTTTACTATTTGCAAGGAAGTACTCTGCAGTGCACTCCTTTAAAGCAAACCTTTCCTAAGGGAACATGCTGGCTGCCATTGCTGACCTCCTTCAGAAGATGCTAGCTGTCTGTCTATTTGACCACCAGAATAAATACCTTTTGAGTTGCTGACTGGATCAGGAAAGTCAGAAGTTCCTATGTATTTAACTGTGCTGAGTTAGTGAGTATTGAAGAAATGGTCAGCATGACAGCCAGGCTTCAAGCATTTGCCCAGTGTAAAATTCTGATCATTTTTTTTTTGTGTCTGGTGAGCTGCAAGTGCTGCGTTCAGTCTGCCATACAAGAGAATGGCTGTATGTGTCTGTGTTTATGTAAACACTGATGCTTCTGTGCATTGGCGTTTACCCATGCATTCGCACACAATGATTTATCGGGCATGAAACAGCATCTGCAGCTCAACAGGCATGTGATATTGCCCAGAATGTTATGCTGGACTCCAGGAGGTAGTGACAGAGCTGGACACAGATTTTTAACAGGTTATCAAAATGCAGGTAAGTCATTACTTTGACAAAATATTTACCAAAGTATACAGTGATAAACATGGTAAATAGTGGCGTATATATATATATATATATATATAAACACATAAGCCAATAATAAACCCCAGTGAACTAAAAAAGTGAATAGGTTCCAATGAAGAATGAATCCTCTAATACTATAACAAAGGTGTCTTTTAGCAAATAGAAAAAAAATGTCCGTGATGACTCAATCTTGTCAAGATTCTTTCCACCACACCACGTGAAGATGGTGACAGCACTTCCCTTTAGGGTATCAACTCACCAGATGGAGCTGCCTCACATTCTCATGTTTGGCAAAATAGGCATGTAGCACAGTAATCCTGCAACGATCTCCACTCCACAATGGTGAGTCATAGATGTTCCATTGTATCCATAGTCCAACAAAGTCCTTGTTCTAAGGTAAGTGTCCTTTAAAAAGCAAATATTTGTATCAAAGTTTCAGGGCTCCTCACATGGAGACATACACACTCCTTATTTACCGGATTATTTACCGTGTTTATCACTGTACACTTTGAAAGATGTGTTGTCATTTGTTTTAATTTAAAGTGGCAGCTTTTACACATAATATTTGTGATCATTTATTATTATTTTTTGGTGCAGTGGTAGGATCAATTATATAGGTGGGCATCGATCACGGATCCTGAGGCTTAATAATCTCATTGCTTTGACCAATTCACCTGTATTTGGCAGTTTACAACAAAGATGGAGACCTCCACAGGAAAGGACATTTGCCTGAGTTGAAAAATTCAAATGTAATAGGTCAAAGCGAGCACCAAATGAAAAATTCCTTAAGAGTAGGGTTGAGCGGACACCTAGATGTCCGTGTTCGACGGGTTCGGCCGAACTTTAAAAAAAAGTCCGGGTCCGTGTCCCGGACTTTTACCGAACTTTTCCCGGACACCGAACCCCATTGAAGTCAATGGGGACCCGAACTTTAAGGCACTAAAATGGCTCTAAAACACCAAAGGAAAGGGCTAGAGTGCTGCAAATGGCAGCAAAACGTAATTAAGAGCATGGCAAGTGCTCTGCAAACAAATGTGGATAGGGAAATAACTTAAAACAACAAAAAAAAACAGAAAAATAAAACAATGTTCTTCTTCATCTCTGAAGGACGAGGCCCATATGGAGTAGGAGGGAGGTTGAGGTGGTGGTGGATGTGGCGGTGACATAGGCGTGCGCACAGGGTGTGCTGGGTGTGCCTGGGAACACCCTAATCACCTAGGGCACATAGCATTGCCAGTGAGGAGATGGGAAAGATCTCCCTGGGACCTGCTCTGCTCTATTTCTCCTTGCCTACAGGTACATGGCCCCGATACATTACTCTCCCTGCTGGCAAACACATGCATGTGTATTTCAACTTTGGGGTGCACACCTTAATGCAATAGGCTGCGCACACCTATGGGCGGTGTAGGTGGAAGCGGCGGTGGAGGAGGACCAGGGCCGGATTAACAGCATCATGGGCTTGGTGCTGAGGATTTTGAAGGGCCTTAAGGGCCGTGCCTTGCCATGCACCCAGAGGAGGAAGGGTGCAGCCATGCATGCCTAATTCAACATGGGATGCTGTCTCTGAAGCCCATAAACACATCCATGCATCGCCAACTGTCCCTCCTTGTCCGGCCTTCACGCTGTGTGGGGAGGTTCTGAGGGTGCTGCCTGGGGAAGCGAGCATAGAAGCCAGACTTCTGTGTTTACAAGTGACAGAAGAGCGGTAACAGTGAATATGGCCAACCCGGGGCCTATATAAAAGGTAGGGGCCTGGAGCTGCAGCTCCAATAGCCCCTACATTAATCTGTCCCTGAGGAGGAGGACGAGGTAGCCAACACTGCTTCTTTTCAAAAATTTTAAATGAGGGTACACCCCAAAAGAGTGAGAAAGAGCAAAAATGGAACAATGGGTGGGTAAGGTCGGTATCCATTGCTATTCTGCATAAGGTACGGAAAAGTCCCGTGGGATCCATGCCTGGTTCATTTTAATGAACGTGAGCTTGTCCACATTGTCTCTGGACAGGCGGCTGCGCTTGTCTGTTATAACGCCCCCAGCCGTGCTAAATACCCGTTCAGATAATACACTGGCTGCAGGGCACGCCAGCACCTCCAAGGCGTAAAGGGCAAGCTCAGGCCATGTGCCCAATTTGGAGACCCAGAAGTTGAAGGGGGCAGACCCGTCATTCACTACATGTAGGCGTGTGCACACATACTGCTCCACCATGTTGGTAAAATGCTGCCTCCTGCTAAGACGTTCCATCTGAGCTGCTGGTGCTGCTGTTTGTTGTGGCGTGCTGACAAAGCTTTTCCACATTTCGGCCATGCTAACCCTGCCTTCTGAGGTGCTGGCGGTGCCCTGGTTGCGTTGGCGACCTCCTCCTCCTCCTCCTCTGCCTTGTGCTTCCACTGTGGCCCCGCTGTCAGATGGGAATGCCAGCAGCATGGCGTCTACCAGCGTGCGCTTGTACTCGCGCATCTTGCGATCGCGCTCCAGTGAGTGAATTAAGGACGGTACGTTGTCCTTGTAACGGGGATCCAGCAGCGTGGCCACCCAGTAATCAGCACAAGTTAGAATGTGGGCAACTCGGCGGTCGTTGTGGAGACACTGCAGCATGTAATCGCTCATGTGTGCCAGGCTGCCCAGAGGCGACGAAAGGCTGTCCTCTGTGGGAGGTGTATCGTCCGTGTCCTCTGTATCCCCCCAGCCATGCACCAGTGATGGCCATGAGCTGGCCTGGGTGCCACCCTGCTGTGAACATGGTTCCATCTCCTCCTCCAGCTCCTCCTCCTCCTCATCCTCCTCATCCTCCAGAACTGTGCCCCTGCTGGACAATTGTGTCCCTGGCGTTTGTGTGTGCAGGAACCCACCCTCGGAGCCCCTTGCGAATGACTGCCCTGAAAGCCTTTGAAATGTTACCTCTTCATCCTCCTCCTCCTCATCCTGTGCCACATCCTCTTCCATCATCGCCCAAATTGTTTTTTCAAGGAGGCATAGAAGTGGGATAGTTAAGCTGAGAATGGCGTCATTGCCACTGGCCATGTTGGTGGAGTACCCAAAACAGCGCAACAAGGCACAATATATGCAAATGTCAAATATGCAAACTATGCCGCAATTTAATGTTTTTTACACCAAAAGGGTGTGTATTGAATAGCGGAATAGGATAAAAAACTGTGTATCTCACACGTACAAACACAGACTAGGCCCGATTAAATTTTTTCCTACCCTAAAGGGAGGATGAGGAAGAGGAGTATGGAACATGCAGCACCCTCAAATCTTCAGAAGTATGAGATGAACCCCAAAAACTTGGAAAGGTGGATCTCTCTCACACGTACCAACACAGACTATCCCCCAATTTAACTGATCCCCAAAGGTTTTTGATTAAATAGCGGAATAGAAAATATGATCCAAAAAAAGTGTATGTATATCACACGTACACAACCACACTAGGCCCCAATTACTATTGTTTGTACCCCTAAAAGGCTAGATGAGGAGTAGGGGGGGTATGGAACAGGCAGCACCCTCAAACCTTCAGAAGTATGAGATGAACCCCAACAACTTGGAAAGGTGGATCTCTCTCACACGTACCAACACAGACTATCCCCCAATTTAACTGATCCCCAAAGGTTTTTGATTAAATAGCGGAATAGAAAATATGATCCAAAAAAAGTGTATGTATATCACACGTACACAACCACACTAGGCCCCAATTACTATTGTTTGTACCCCTAAAAGGCTAGATGAGGAGTAGGGGGGGTATGGAACAGGCAGCACCCTCAAACCTTCAGAAGTATGAGATGAACCCCAACAACTTGGAAAGGTGGATCTCTCTCACACGTACCAACACAGACTATCCCCCAATTTAACTGATCCCCAAAGGTTTTTGATTAAATAGCGGAATAGAAAATATGATCCAAAAAAAGTGTATGTATATCACACGTACACAACCACACTAGGCCCCAATTACTATTGTTTGTACCCCTAAAAGGCTAGGAGTAGGGGGAGTATGGAACAGGCAGCACCCTCAAACCTTCAGAAGTATGAGATGAACCCCAACAACTTGGAAAGGTGGATCTCTCTCACACGTACCAACACAGACTATCCCCCAATTTAACTGATCCCCAAAGGTTTTTGATTAAATAGCGGAATAGAAAATATGATCCAAAAAAAGTGTATGTATATCACACGTACACAACCACACTAGGCCCCAATTACTATTGTTTGTACCCCTAAAAGGCTAGATGAGGAGTAGGGGGGGTATGGAACAGGCAGCACCCTCAAACCTTCAGAAGTATGAGATGAACCCCAACAACTTGGAAAGGTGGATCTCTCTCACACGTACCAACACAGACTATCCCCCAATTTAACTGATCCCCAAAGGTTTTTGATTAAATAGCGGAATAGAAAATATGATCCAAAAAAAGTGTATGTATATCACACGTACACAACCACACTAGGCCCCAATTACTATTGTTTGTACCCCTAAAAGGCTAGGAGTAGGGGGAGTATGGAACAGGCAGCACCCTCAAACCTTCAGAAGTATGAGATGAACCCCAACAACTTGGAAAGGTGGATCTCTCTCACACGTACCAACACAGACTATCCCCCAATTTAACTGATCCCCAAAGGTTTTTGATTAAATAGCGGAATAGAAAATATGATCCAAAAAAAGTGTATGTATATCACACGTACACAACCACACTAGGCCCCAATTACTATTGTTTGTACCCCTAAAAGGCTAGGAGTAGGGGGAGTATGGAACAGGCAGCACCCTCAAACCTTCAGAAGTATGAGATGAACCCCAACAACTTGGAAAGGTGGATCTCTCTCACACGTACCAACACAGACTATCCCCCAATTTAACTGATCCCCAAAGGTTTTTGATTAAATAGCGGAATAGAAAATATGATCCAAAAAAAGTGTATGTATATCACACGTACACAACCACACTAGGCCCCAATTACTATTGTTTGTACCCCTAAAAGGCTAGATGAGGAGTAGGGGGGGTATGGAACAGGCAGCACCCTCAAACCTTCAGAAGTATGAGATGAACCCCAACAACTTGGAAAGGTGGATCTCTCTCACACGTACCAACACAGACTATCCCCCAATTTAACTGATCCCCAAAGGTTTTTGATTAAATAGCGGAATAGAAAATATGATCCAAAAAAAGTGTATGTATATCACACGTACACAACCACACTGGGCCCCAATTACTATTGTTTGTACCCCTAAAAGGCTAGATGAGGAGTAGGGGGAGTATGGAACAGGCAGCACCCTCAAACCTTCAGAAGTATGAGATGAACCCCAACAACTTGGAAAGGTGGATCTCTCTCACACGTACCAACACAGACTATCCCCCAATTTAACTGATCCCCAAAGGTTTTTGATTAAATAGCGGAATAGAAAATATGATCCAAAAAAAGTGTATGTATATCACACGTACACAACCACACTAGGCCCCAATTACTATTGTTTGTACCCCTAAAAGGCTAGATGAGGAGTAGGGGGGGGTATGGAACAGGCAGCACCCTCAAACCTTCAGAAGTATGAGATGAACCCCAACAACTTGGAAAGGTGGATCTCTCTCACACGTACCAACACAGACTATCCCCCAATTTAACTGATCCCCAAAGGTTTTTGATTAAATAGCGGAATAGAAAATATGATCCAAAAAAAGTGTATGTATATCACACGTACACAACCACACTAGGCCCCAATTACTATTGTTTGTACCCCTAAAAGGCTAGATGAGGAGTAGGGGGGGTATGGAACAGGCAGCACCCTCAAATCTTCAGAAGTATGAGATGAACCCCAAAAACTTGGAAAGGTGGATCTCTCTCACACGTACCAACACAGACTATCCCCCAATTTAACTGATCCCCAAAGGTTTTTGATTAAATAGCGGAATAGAAAATATGATCCAAAAAAAGTGTATGTATATCACACGTACACAACCACACTAGGCCCCAATTACTATTGTTTGTACCCCTAAAAGGCTAGATGAGGAGTAGGGGGGGTATGGAACAGGCAGCACCCTCAAACCTTCAGAAGTATGAGATGAACCCCAACAACTTGGAAAGGTGGATCTCTCTCACACGTACCAACACAGACTATCCCCCAATTTAACTGATCCCCAAAGGTTTTTGATTAAATAGCGGAATAGAAAATATGATCCAAAAAAAGTGTATGTATATCACACGTACACAACCACACTAGGCCCCAATTACTATTGTTTGTACCCCTAAAAGGCTAGATGAGGAGTAGGGGGAGTATGGAACAGGCAGCACCCTCAAATCTTCAATGAGATTGTGTTCACTGTACCCCACAAAGATTGAGTTCACTGCACCCCACAATGATTGTGTTCACTGCACCCCACAAAGATTGTGTTCACTGCACCTCACAAAGATTGTGTTCACTGTACCCCCCAAAGATTGTGTTCACTGCACCCCACAAAGATTCTGTTCACTGTACCCCACAAAGATTGTGTTCACTGCACCCTAAAAGGATGTTGTTCACTGCACCCCACAAAGATTGTGTTCACTGCACCCTAAAAGGATGTTGTTCACTGCACCCCAAAAAGATTGTGTTCACTGTACCCCCCCAAAGATTGTGTTCACTGCACCCCACAAAGATTGTGTTCACTGCACCCCAAAAAGATTGTGTTCTCTGTACCCCCCAAAGATTGTGTTCACTGCACCCCAAAAAGATTGTGTTCACTGTACCCCCCAAAGATTGTGTTCACTGCACCCCACAAAGATTCTGTTCACTGTACCCCACAAAGATTGTGTTCACTGCACCCCAAAAAGATTGTGTTCACTGTACCCCCCCAAAGATTGTGTTCACTGCACCCCACAAAGATTCTGTTCACTGCACCCCACAAAGATTCTGTTCACTGCACCCCACAAAGGATTTTGTTCACTGCACCCCAAAAAGATTGTGTTCACTGCACCCCAAAAAGGATTTTGATCACTGCACCCCAAAAAGGATATTGTTCACTCCACCCCAAAAATGATTTTGTTCACTCCACCCCAAAAAGATTGTGTTCACTGCACCCCACAAAGATTGTGTTCACTGCACCCCAAAAAGATTGTGTTCACTGTACCCCCCAAAGATTGTGTTCACTGCACCCCACAAAGATTCTGTTCACTGTACCCCACAAAGATTGTGTTCACTGCACCCCAAAAAGATTGTGTTCACTGCACCCCAAAAAGGATGTTGTTCACTGCACCCCAAAAAGGATGTTGTTCACTCCACCCCAAAAAGATTGTGTTCACTGCACCCCACAAAGATTGTGTTCACTGCACCCCAAAAAGATTGTGTTCACTGCACCCCAAAAATGATTTTGTTCACTGCACCCCAAAAAGGATTTTGTTCACTGCACCCCAAAAAGGATGTTGTTCACTCCACCCCAAAAAGATTGTGTTCACTGCACCCCAAAAAGATTGTGTTCACTGCACCCCACAAAGGATTTTGTTCACTGCACCCCAAAAAGATTGTGTTCACTGCACCCCAAAAAGGATGTTGTTCACTGCACCCCAAAAAGGATTTTGTTCACTGCACCCCAAAAAGATTGTGTTCACTGCACCCCACAAAGGATTTTGTTCACTGCACCCCACAAAGATTGTGTTCACTGCACACCAAAAAGGATTGTGTTCACTGCACCCCAAAAAGATTTTGTTCACTGCACCCCAAAAAGATTGTGTTCACTGCAGCCCAAAAAGATTGTGTTCACTGCAGCCCAAAAAGATTGTGTTCACTGCACCCCAAAAAGATTGTGTTCACTGTACCCCCCAAAGATTGTGTTCACTGCACCCCACAAAGATTCTGTTCACTGTACCCCACAAAGATTGTGTTCACTGCACCCCAAAAAGATTGTGTTCACTGTACCCCCCCAAAGATTGTGTTCACTGCACCCCACAAAGATTCTGTTCACTGCACCCCACAAAGGATTTTGTTCACTGCACCCCAAAAAGATTGTGTTCACTGCACCCCAAAAAGGATTTTGATCACTGCACCCCAAAAAGGATGTTGTTCACTGCACCCCAAAAATGATTTTGTTCACTCCACCCCAAAAAGATTGTGTTCACTGCACCCCACAAAGATTGTGTTCACTGCACCCCAAAAAGATTGTGTTCACTGTACCCCCCAAAGATTCTGTTCACTGTACCCCACAAAGATTGTGTTCACTGCACCCCAAAAAGGATGTTGTTCACTGCACCCCAAAAAGGATGTTGTTCACTCCACCCCAAAAAGATTGTGTTCACTGCACCCCACAAAGATTGTGTTCACTGCACCCCAAAAAGATTGTGTTCACTGCACCCCAAAAATGATTTTGTTCACTGCACCCCAAAAAGGATTTTGTTCACTGCACCCCAAAAAGGATGTTGTTCACTCCACCCCAAAAAGATTGTGTTCACTGCACCCCAAAAAGATTGTGTTCACTGCACCCCACAAAGGATTTTGTTCACTGCACCCCAAAAAGATTGTGTTCACTGCACCCCAAAAAGGATGTTGTTCACTGCACCCCAAAAAGGATTTTGTTCACTGCACCCCAAAAAGATTGTGTTCACTGCACCCCACAAAGGATTTTGTTCACTGCACCCCACAAAGATTGTGTTCACTGCACACCAAAAAGGATTGTGTTCACTGCACCCCAAAAAGATTTTGTTCACTGCACCCCAAAAAGATTGTGTTCACTGCAGCCCAAAAAGATTGTGTTCACTGCAGCCCAAAAAGATTGTGTTCACTGCAGCCCAAAAAGATTGTGTTCACTGCAGCTCACACACAGAAAAATGGATGTGGATCACTGACACCTGCCTATCTCCAATCCCACACCACACAGCAATATCGATTGTAGTTTGTAGAACACAGTTTCCCTAAAATTCAGCAGACTCTGTCCCTAACAGGATTGAGAAGAGATCGTAGATCAGGATTGAGTGCAGATTCACCCCACCCCCCACACAGCAATATCGATTGTAGTTTGTAGGTTTGTAGAAGACACTGACCCTATAATTCAGCAGACTCTATCCCTAAAATGCCTACAACTCGCCCTGCCTAAACACTCCGACCTGTCCCTCAATTCTATCCGGACACAAATGGTTTTTTCCTGCCTATCTTTCCCTAATCAGCAGCCAGCACATTGATGTGTGCTCTGTCCCTTAGCTAAGCAGCAGAATGACGCTGCTGCGGCGGCTGCCTCGAACTTATAAAGACTTGGTCACATGCTTCAGACGGCCAATCACAGCTACTAAGACATTTGCAGGCATGGCTGGGATGGCTTAAGGCACACCAGTTAAACGATTGTTGATTGGCTGTTGAAAGCCCGCCATGAAAAGAGCGCCAAAGCATGCAAAACCCGGAAATAAAACGACCGAACACGGATTTTTACCCGAACATACAGTAAAGTGTCCGTGTCCGTGTTCGGGTAAAAAAAATCCAATTATTCGGTACGAACACGAATAATACAGTCCGTGTTCGCTCAACACTACTTAAGAGTCCAAAGTCTTACATGTTCAACTTGTTACAACAAGCACGGCAAAGACAGCCCATGCTACATCCACTGTGAACACCAACACTGTAACATCCTCTGCCTGCAGATCAGTCTGCTTAGGAAGGCTTTTGAGTCCATTTAACCCACTGCCATTTCACCTAGCCCTAATGAAGGGGGATTGTGTGGCCCCCAAAATGCATTGGCTGTCTTTTGCTCTGCTTGTTGTAACCAGTTGAACAATAAAGACTTTGGACTGCCAAGGATTTTTCATTTTGGTGCTCTCTTTGAGCTCTTACACCAGAATTTTACGCTGGAATTATTTACAACCTGTTGTCATCCGTGTGCATAAGGTCTAAGAAGTGAGCAATGGCAGCTTTAATATTCCTCTATAGAAAAGATTTTCTCTAACCACTTTACCACCGGAGGATTTTGCTGTCTTGCGTCTGGGCCACTTTTTGCGATTCGGCACTGTGCCACTTTAACTGACAATTGCGCGGTCGTGCGATGCCGTACCCAAATAAAATTGACCTCCTTTTTTTCCCACAAATAGAGCTTTCTTTTGGTGGTATTTGATCACCTGTGCGATTTTTACTTTTTGCGCTATAAACAAAAAAAGGGCGTAAATTTTGAAAAAATAACAATATTTTTCACATTTTTTTAATATGAAATCCCCCCCCCCCCCCCCAAAAAAATGTAAAAATCTAAATTTTTTAAAATTTTTGGCCAATTTGTTTTCTGCTACATATGTTTGGTAAAAAAAATTGCAATAAGCATATTTTGATTGGTTTGCGCAAAAGTTATTGCGTTTACTAACTAAGGGAAAGATTTATGTCATTTTTGGTGGGTTTTTTTTTAACGAGTAATGGCGGCGATCTGCGATTTTTTTTTTTTTTTTGCGGGACTGCGACATTGCGGCGGACAGATCGGACCCCTGACTGACATTTTTGGGGGTATCAGTGACATTACTGCAGTAATCAGTGCTATAAATATGCACTGTTACTGTAAAAACGACACTGGCAGGGAAGGGGTTAATTTTATTGGAGAGGGAGGGGTTAATGTATGCCTGGTGCTTACTGACGTGTGTGGGGGGAGGTGACTGTGTGACACAAGGACAGATCAGATGTTCAGCTATGCTGAACCCTGCAATCTGACCCTGCCTGTCACTTAGGAGATCCGCCCGCTTGTGTTTACACAAGCAGGCGGATCTCCACACTCGATTCCCCGACGATCGGGGAAGAGCAGCGCGCGCCGCCTAGAAGGGGGAGTGTCTGCCGACGTAGTACTACGTCATCAGACCTACAAGAGCCACTTTGCTGCAGTACAGCTCTAGTGAGCAGACGGCAAGTGGCTAAGGTGAAACTAAAGTGATCTTTTTAAAGCTCATACATTTTAAATCTCTTACGTTAAATCTGTTTTTTTTTTTTTCACTGTAGATACAATCTATGCTTATAACCTCTATGTTGACAAAGGATTCCCAGTGTCCTATGGGTTATCCAAAGAGACAGAACAGCAGTAGTTACCTCAGATCACATACAATGTCTCATGGAAAGCATTACTCATTTGCCTTATTACCTTGTGTGTATGTTTCATAGGGGCAAAGGAGACCCTGAAAAAAAGACTGAAGTTTCAAAATTATTGGCTCAAAACTGACTGACTGAGCAATAATGGGAAGTCTGAGAGCGGCCTAGAGGTTCATAAAGTGGAAAGGTAATGCATGGAAAATGTCTAAGAGACCTGTCAGTTTAAGTATTGATGTCAGTGGTGAGCTGTGGCTCTAGCATGGTATGTATAGCTACATTTCACAGGGGACTATGTCATGCCTAGAAGAAGTCACAAAGAACGTTACCACAAAGGTAAGTTATTACGTCTATTACTGCATGTGTATTAAGTTGTGATTTGAGATCTTTAATACTATGTATGTGTGTGTATGTATATATATATATATATATATATATATATATATATATATATATATATATATATATATATATATAGTTAAAAACGAAATATCGCAATGTACTTTTTAGCCCAATTTCGTGCAGCCCTAGTGTCAACCCAACATTTAGGATCTTCTTTCACTCATGGCACGAATGTCAAAAAGGAAAACTTGAGGATGAATCTCCCTAACGGGACACAGACAGCAATAACATCCTAATACAGTGCCTTGCGAAAGTATTCAGCCCCCTTGAACTTTGCGACCTTTTGCCACATTTCAGGCTTCAAACATAAAGATATAAAACTGTAATTTTTTTGTGAAGAATCAACAAGTGGGACACAATCATGAAGTGGAATGAAATTTATTGGATATTTGAAACTTTTTTAACAAATAAAAAACTGAAAAATTGGGCGTGAAAAATTATTCAGCCCCCCTTAAGTTAATACTTTGTAGCGCCACTTTTTGCTGCGATTACAGCTGTAAGTCGCTTGGGGTATGTCTCTATCAGTTTTGCACATCGAGAGACTGAAATTTTTGCCCATTCCTCCTTGCAAAACAGCTTGAGCTCAGTGAGGTTGGATGGAGAGCGTTTGTGAACAGCAGTTTTCAGTTCTTTCCACAGATTCTAGATTGGATTCAGGTCTGGACTTTGACTTGGCCATTCTAACACCTGGATATGTTTATTTGTGAACCATTCCATTGTAGATTTTGCTTTATGTTTTGGATCATTGTCTTGTTGGAAGACAAATCTCCGTCCCAGTCTCAGGTCTTTTGCAGACTCCATCAGGTTTTCTTCCAGAATGGTTCGGTACTTGGCTCCATCCATCTTCCCATCAATTGTAACCATCTTCCCTGTCCCTGCTGAAGAAAAGCAGGCCCAAACCATGATGCTGCCACCACCATGTTTGACAGTGGGGATGGTGTGTTCAGGGTGATGAGCTGTGTTGCTTTTACGCCAAACATAACGTTTTGCATTTTTGCCAAAAAGTTCGATTTTGGTTTCATCTGACTAGAGCACCTTCTTCCACATGTTTGGTGTGTCTCCCAGGTGGCTTGTGGCAAACATTAAACAAAACTTTTTATGGATATCTTTAAGAAATGGCTTTCCTCTTGCCACTCTTCCATAAAAGCCAGATTTGTGCAGTATACGACTGATTGTTGTCCTATGGACAGAGTCTCCCACCTCAGCTGTAGATCTCTGCAGTTCAGAGTGATAATGGGCCTCTTGGCTGCATCTCTGATCAGTCTTCTCCTTGTATGAGCTGAAAGTTTAGAGGGACGGCCAGGTCTTCGTAGATTTGCAGTGGTCTGATACTCCTTCCATTTCAATATTATCGCTTGCACAGTGCTCCTTGGGATGTTTAAAGCTTGGGAAATCATTTGTATCCAAATCCGGCTTTAAACTTCTCCACAACAGTATCTTGGACCTGCCTGGTGTGTTCCTTGTTCTTCATGATGCTCTCTGCGCTTTAAACTGACCTCTGAGACTATGACAGTGCAGGTGCATTTATACGGAGACTTGATTACACACAGGTGGATTCTATTTATCATCATTAGTCATTTAGGTCAACATTGGATCATTCAGAGATCCTCACTGAACTTCTGGAGAGAGTTTGCTGCACTGAAAGTAAAGGGGCTGAATAATATTGCACGCCCAATTTTTCAGTTTTTTATTTGTTAACAAAGTTTTAAATATCCAATAAATTTCGTTCCACTTCATGATTGTGTCCCACTTGTTGTTGATTCTTCACAAAAAATTACAGTTTTATATCTTTATGTTTGAAGCCTGAAATGTGGCAAAAGGTTGCAAAGTTCAAGGGGGCCGAATACTTTCGCAAGGCATTGTGTGTGTGTGTGTATATATATATATATATATATATATATAAAATATGTTTTATTCTGTAAAGCAATAAAAAGAGAAATACATACTTCAGTATTTCTATACAATGTACAAAAGCAGGTAGAAACTGACTGGCTGATCAGGTTACTGCAGTCAACCATGGAGTATAATTTCTGCTGTAGTCGGCATATTTTATATATCAGTGTTGTAGGATTTCAAGTTTTTTAATATAAGTAATGTTGTGAACT
Organism: Pelophylax lessonae; assembly: GCF_965119305.1. Taxonomy (NCBI): domain Eukaryota; kingdom Metazoa; phylum Chordata; class Amphibia; order Anura; family Ranidae; genus Pelophylax; species Pelophylax lessonae. The sequence goes on from NC_138776.1 coordinate 62,712,293, forward strand.
AGCTACATGTACCAGCCATAGCTTTCTAAAGTCAGGGTTCCTCCAGTGTAAGGACAGGTCTTCCTGTTATTGACCATACTTTTTCATTTCCCTTTGGATCCACAATTTTAGAATGTGGCTTATCAAAAATATATTCATAATTTCTGATCTCATTCGCAAATTCTAGAGCAGTTGTTTTAAAGCGACCAACCAAAACATGATACTTGATTGGTTGTGGGGTAATTGTTCTTCTTTTTGTCCCATTTATATGCTTGTTAGACCACTGAATAACTTGCTTAAAGTGGTTTTATGTTCTCAAAAAGAAAAAAATATTGCCCCACCCCTCAGAGCAGCTGATCTAACACCCCCTTTTAAGCTGCTCTGCTTGTTTCAGGGTAATGCAGTATGTCTGGGTACCTCTGGAGACCGACACGATTGGAGGGGGCCCTGTGCCTTGCCATTATTATTTTGATTTGTCTGCTTTATGCTTTTGGTAACAAGTTCTCTTTTATGTGCATTGCATTTTCTTCTTTCATCACATATTTTTTTTTTTTCTGCTAGCATCCTGCGGTTATGCAAAATAGCTTGAGGGACTTTCCCAGTGGCTTGAGGCTTATTAAGCTGTAAGAGATTACAGGATGGAGCAGACACACTACACAGATAAAGGTGTGCAGAACACATACTGTACAGCATAAAGTTTGCCACAGAGCATAGCTATAAACAAAGAATATTGGCATTGCACTGGAAAAAAGGGATTCATACAGGTTTATTTTATGAGCTAACCAAAGTTTTAAAATGCATTAGAGGCAGTAACCATCGTAATCTGATTTCAGTTTACAGAGATCACAGAAAGGTGAATTTTGATTGGTTGCTAAGGGTTATTGCTCTTTTTAAATAGTTAAAGATGTTTTACACTGGTCTAACTAAATTTTCCAGTAACATTTGTTTAGCATTAATGTGTTTCCTGGTGGGAACCCTGACCGAAATAAGCATGCAGGATTGGAGTTTAAGACTTCATTGGCTGCTTGCTTGTTCAAGGTCAGGGTCCCAGCTGTGCTGAAAATACAAATCCCATGAGGCATTGCAAGACTCTAATAGCCACATGTATGACACCTAGAGGCAGAAGTATGATGGGGTTTTTAGTTTTACCACAGCTGGAGAGCCAAAGTTGCCTACCCTTCACTAGGTAGTGAAGGCAAGATTAGGATGGGAGTCCTAGATCCTGTACCTATTCCGTAGGCGTTTACACATCAATAATTGTGAATGTCCTAAAAAAAAAAAAAAAAGCATAATGTTGTATAGAATTGCAAATTTTTATTGAATTTCAGGTGAGTGCATTTAATACTATGAAACATTTATGTGTATCATTGTGGCATATTTGTTGTGTTAACACCTGAGTTTAATTCCTTGCAGCCAGAGCAAACCTAAGCACTTCTTCGTCAGTGCCCTGATAGCCACCTGCAGGGATCCTGTGCTCTGAGACTGGGGAGTGTCATCAGGTCTAGTGTAAAACTAAGCCGCCTTTCACACTACTGTAGCACATCATCAGGTGTTGCACAATGGGCTGCCCTACTCTCAACAAATGTGGCAAAGAAAGTTCATGCGCCTTTATGAGTTTCTTGCTTTGAGCATTTGGGGTGCAATAAACAATGAATGGCACTACAAGTATGCGCATGTCATGAACACTAAAAGATAGAATTCAGAGAGTAGTGGTTAATGATTCTTACTCTGAATGGTCTAAGATTATCAGTGGTGTACCCCAAGGTTCAGTGTTGGGACCCTTACTTTTTAATATCTTTATAAATGATATAGGGTCTGGGATTAAAAGTACAATTTCAGTCTTTGCAGATGACCCCAAGCTTTGCAGTGGAATAACTTCTTTACAGGATGTCTCCAGCTTGCAAGCTGACCTCAATGCACTGTTTCATTGGGCAACTATGTGGCAAATTAGGTTTAATGTTGGTAATTGTAAAGTTATGCTCTTGGGTGCTAAGAATATGCATGCATCATACATACTAGGTGGAGTAGAACTGGGGGAATCCATAGCGGAGAAGGATCGGGGTGTTCTGGTAGATCATGAGCTTAATAATAGCATTCAATACCAAACTGCGGTTTCCAAAGCAAGCAAAGTCCTTTCTTGTACTAAGAGAGGCATGGACTGCAGAGAGAGAGATATAATTTTGCCCCTGTACAAATCATTAGTAAGACCTCATCTGGAATATGCAGTTCAGTTTTGGGCACCAGGAAAAGCCTGGATTCTTTCCTAAATAAACATAATATAATCGGGTGCTAGCATTTATAGGTGAATTTAATCCAGGGAATATCCCATTGCCTCTCGAGGATCAGGAAGGAATTTTTTCCCCAGCTGGAGAAAATTGGATCACGCTTTGCTGGGGTATTTCACCTTCCTCTGGATCAACTGTGGGTAAAGAATTGCGTATATGGGATTGTATGTTTTTTTTTTTTTTTTTGGTTGAACTAGTTGGACTCTTTTTTCAACCTAACTATGTAACGTGCGATTTTACTCGTTTAACATAATCACTAATGTGAATGCGACCTAAATGTTTTGTTTTTTCTTTTGTTTTCCTTACAGTGGTTACATAAGGGAAAAGACCACTTTTCAGTAAGATGGTGGGACTAATATTTAGGAAAACGAGCCAAAATGTAGCAGTTTTCACTTAACCCCAAATTATAAGGGGCTAACTTATGAATGCTGGAACACAACTGTTAAGTAGAACTACAGGCAAAACTTTTTCTTTTTCATTTTGGATAGAGCAAGGGTGGATTATTAACCCCTGTCACTTTTTTTTGCCATCTGTGTCCCATTTTAAAGATTTCCCTGCACGTCTTGTGCCAAAGCCAAACAAAAATTGAGAAATCCCTGCAAATTAAGGGAATCCCATGGGGACCCCCAGGTCACCAGAACTAGCGTTCCAGTTGGAAGATTTCCCCTCTATTATTTTTCTGAGGACATCCCAACATTGGGATTTTCTTTACTTTCAATAATGATATAAAGGACAAATAGAGAGGAGGAATCTCCTTAATGCTGGCACAGACAGCAATAAAAATTGACAGTTGTTTTAATCCCTTTCCACTTTATCCAAAACGAAAAAAAAAAAAGTTTTGCCAATCTTATTACACGGTTCACTTTCCCATATTGAAAAAGAAAAGTGACAGTAGAAAAAGACAGAGTAGTCCATCAAGTCGGCCCTTTTTTTGTCTGACTATAGATCTGTGTTTATCCCAAGCATGTTTGAAGCCATTTACTGTTGACTGTCTCACTACTTCTGCTGGTAGTTTATTCCAAGCATCAACTACCCTTTCAGTAAAATAATACTTTCTAAGATTCGTTTTTAACTTTCCTCCAGTTTGTTTGAGGTCATGTCCCCGTGTTCTTGATTTTGGTTTCATATTGAAAAAACTGGCCTCCTGGTATTGGAAGAATGACAAGTGGTTTCCTTTTGACAATATAATCATGATGCAGTTAGAAATATCCAAACTTCTGATCGTCATACATGCATAAGGACAATAATAATGTCTTGAAATTAGGGAACATCTTTAGAAATGGGACCACAATGCAAGTCCATATATTTATATCATGACAGTATCCTTTTAGGCTGGGTTCACACTGATGAGAATTAGATGCAGGTTTCCCCGCATCTAATTTGCATCACAGGAGACTGTGACCGGCCCTCAATGGAGCCGGTTCACACCGCTCCAGGAAGGCCGCAGTCTGCACTGGAAAAGGGTCCTGTGCGTCTTTGGCTCCATTTCAGGCAAAAATTTAGACCTGATTCGCACCTGAAATGGTGAACAGGGATGCACCAGACTCCCTGCTGCGAGCTGCAGCATGAGGGAACCTGGCCTTACCTTGCTGGAGCCACCTGACATGTCTCCAACTTGGCAGCAGGATCAGGAACATGTTTATGCCTCCACAATGATCTATCACATATGGGGATTCTGTATACACGTCTCTATTGTAGGGGTTCCTAACATTTTCACAATTACAGACACCCACTAGACTGCCCATTATGTCCCAATACCCCTTTTATCAGACTGTCTAAACTACCACCACCAGTCAGTTAGGTACTAAAATTGTTTCATTATTGGAGATCAAGTGCCGTAGCACAATTTTTGTTTCCCATACTCCAGGTTAGAGACACCTGGCCTACAGTGTGAGATACAGTGGGAATAATTGTACAGAGACCCCCCAACCTAGTCTAGACAGACTTCTTGTCTCTTTTATATCCAAAAAAAAATGGTTTAGCCTCAAAAGCCATCAGTGAAACCTGAAAGAGAATTTCTGAAATAACCATGCATGTGTCATTTTTTTTTTATTATACTCAATCAATCAATGTAACAAACTTCAAATAAGATCTAGTATAAAGCTTGTTTACTGGTATAACAATGTTCACAACAGGCAGCTGCAGTGATCGTGCTTTAACATTGCAATAGATTGTTAGACCTTAGAATTATGATGGACAATGAACAAAGTATAAACCTTTTTTTATCTTCATACATACACGCTTAATTTAATAAGGAAGTGCCAAGGAGAATGATTCTGTGCAAGGTGCAGTTCCCATAGTAACCTATTAGATTTCAGTCAGATCAGCAAAAGGTACATTTGGATTGGTTCCCATGGGTTACTGCACAGTAATGCTCATAGATCTCATGGCAGGCTGGATGCTGTTTAGTGTTGGCACTGTGCAGCCAGATATCACTACTAGTGCCAGCTTGTCCCCCTTATTGCTGCTGCTAATTTTACATCTATATAATACTGACAAGTATTGGAACAGATGTATTCATCTTTGTAAACATTGTGAGTGGTACAAAAGTCATAGAATATACAAATTTGTTTGTGCAACAGGTGCCATTTATAAACCTGGACATTCAGTAAAAACATTCCAGCATATAGGAATTGGCTCCATTTGTGTTTGAAATACACAATGACATTAAGCTCACAGATAAGTGGTCATATCATAATGCCTAGCCTCAATAAAGCAACAACGCAGGGCTGAGAATTAATTTTGCTTTTCACAAACTAATGTAAATTCTGCTCATCCCACGTGCAGAAATTATAGTCTAATGGAGCCCTGTGCTATGTCCAATAAGGAAAAGCGACAGATGTGCTTTAAATCCCCCACACTCACCCACCACATTGCCTGGTATATACTTTCCTTTCCTCCCCCACCATTTATTCAGTGCTGGGAGCTAAAGGAAATAATTTGTCAGTTTCAAGTATGGAAGAGCATGAGACAGTGCTGGACCAGTCAAGTTCATCTCATGGGGAATCAAGCACCCTGTGAAAGCTGCAACTATGGGGACTCAAAGCCCACATAGGATTTTTCCTTTCATGCCCAGTGGCTGAATGAAGCAACAGTGGCTGAATGAAGCAACAGTAAAGCCTAGTACACACGGGCCGAAAGTAGGGAGACATCGGCTGGTTCAATAATAACCGGTCAACATTCAGCCTGTGTGTGTGTGTCAGCCGGTCGATGGCTGGCTTCTATTGGACATGCATGCTGGAAAACCAGCAGCTGGCTGGCTCCTGATCAGCGCAGAGCGCTTACCAGAGTGTTCTGGCGGGGGGCCGTCCCCCTGTCAGAACACGATAGCTCAGCAGGGGAGATTGCTGTACTAACATCAGATTGCTAGTACAGTGCCTCCAACCTGAGTTGTCAATTTTATTTTTTTATTTTTTTTTTCAACCCACTGGGTTGATCGAAACAAAAAACTAGTGGTGTGTGCTAGGCTTAAGGAAAACATTGTGCTAGGGAGAGAGACATAAAAGCGGATCAATGAACTTGTGTGGAAAATGCACATTTGCTTTAAGGAAAATCTTTATAGACAGAAATTTACTGCCATTGGTGGCTTGGGTTTAATTTATTTTCTTTTTTTGAGACCAGTTTTTTACTTGGTTGGGTCTTCCATAACAGGAAGTGAGAGGAAATCCCTTCAAAGTGAGGACATTTCTGGTTGTTAATAGATTTCCCTTTCAACCCTGCTCTGGTGACAACCCAAAATTTAGGAGCTTCTTTTACTTCCTATTATCTTTTGATGATAAAGTGAAACATTAACTATGTAAAAATAGAGAAAAATAGTTTTTGCCTTTGGGTACACGTTTGTGTGTGTGTGTTAGGGGTTGGGATAAGGTCTGGTTCACATGGGTGTACGTAAGAGTTCACTCGGGCAAGGACTGTGTTTGCCCACACAGCATGCACAGGTGTTCCATGCATCCGCATGCAGGTGGTCTTGTTGGAGCAGTGGCTGCTGGGATTCAGCTACTGCTTTCCATTTTAACATATGTGTGTGTGCATGTCTCCGATTGCAGACTGTGTGAAGTCAGGGATACAAAACCCCCCACAGATGTCCAATTGGGAGCAATGGCTTCATCCCAATTAACATAAATGGGGCTCCCTGCATGCAGTGGCACGAAACATCTGTGCATCTTTTGCTAGCACGTGAGTGTGTGTTTAAAGTACTCCCATGGGAAGCAAGGTCCAAAGATGCCTAGTCCAGTCTTATTGGTTAAAAACAGGTTAGAAATGATAGCACCAACTGTTTGTCTTTAAAATTTCCATTTCATTTTTACAAGGGTATCACCATTATCTGCCCAGTGACCTGGCAGCCAGCACCTGCTATAATGTTTCTATTGAATACACTGAAGGTGCAAAGCATACAGATTATGAAGCTCCATGTGTATTACATTGTCCACATGTATAATATATACAAAGTACAATAACTCTTAACAAAATTTCATATGAATGGACAGACCGAATATTAATTGTGTATTATAGTCCTCTGGGATTGGAGGCATATTGCGTTTCTTTTCTTTTCCTGTGTTCTGGGACTATTAACTTTAGTATGGTCTGGCAAATAGGTGTTTTGATATTTTTTGCTGCTTACATAAGGTTATACTGTATATCTTATTATAGGCTGCTTATATCATTCTTGATGTTTTAGCGAGTTCACACATTTTTACCTGTAGCACTTTTCATTTATAGTCCGCACTTCTCAGTTGTCCTTTTGCATATAGATAGCTGATTACATCTATGACGATTTCATTGAGGTTGTTGTATTAAAAAAAAATGTATATATTTTTTTCAGATTTATATGTGAAAAATATCAGCTTCATGTAAGTAAAATGTAACCAGTGTTTTTGAAATGTATGTATAGTTTGTAAATATTATGTATGTGACAGAAGCAATATTTGCTCATTTAGTAGTGACAAACCATGGCTGTGCCTCACTGATCTTCCTTTGTTGCAAATCCAGCAGACAGCATTTCATGCTGTATCTTCAGCACCACAATTGAAACAAAAACTATAACATAAAAATCAATACTGAGAATGTCAATATCTCAAAATTAATAACCAAGTACATATCAATCAATACAAAATAAATTCTTAAATAAAAGTCCAATATTTCATACAACCCTGTCTGTTATTGTTTTTCACCAACCGCGTAAAATGTGGCAAGCCGATATGACCAACCACCACCACTTTACACTCACCAGATAATAAGCTAAAAATATGAGCAGCAACAACGTATTATGCAGTCTTTGTTGTTGTGTTCCACCAACCGCGTGAAATGACTAGATGCAGTTCTAGGAAATATTGGACTTTTTTTCAGGAGTTTATTTTTACACAAGCTATATATATGAACAGTGAGGATTTTGTATTGATTGATATGGGTACTGGGTTTTTTAATTTTGAGATATTGACATTCTTAGTTTTCGCACGACTGATTTTAATTTCATAACTTTTGTTTAAATGTTGGTGCTGCACATATGAGATAGTTTACATGTAAAAGTTTATGTATATTGACCTTCATTGCAAACAGCATAGGTGTCACAGGAAGTGAGGGGAAAGCTCCACAGCTAATGGAAACTTTCACTCTTCCCCACTCTATCCAGAACTAAACAAAAAATGACTGGAGTTAGGTATTTCATCTGTTTCTTAGAAATACTTGATATTCATAGTCTTAATGTGATTGTAAAGTCTTGTTTTCTTTTTTTAATAACAAACGTTATACTTTCACTGGTGCAGTTGGTTTTGCACAGAGCAGCTGTGGCCCCTGATCCTGGCCCCTCCCTCCTATTGAGTGTCCCCACAGCAAGCAGCTTGCTATGGGGGCCCCCGAGACAAGCTGCAGCTCCGTGTGTCCATTCAGACGCTAAGCTACTGTTTGGCCCTACCCCCTCTCTTTCATGATTGGCTCACTGACTTTGATTGACAGCCACAGGAGCCAATGGCTCAGCTGCTTTGTCTCAGCCAATCAGGAGGGACAGTCCCAGGAAGGCCAAGGGGACTCGTGAACATCGCTGGACAGAGAGGGGGCACAGATAAGTATTAGGGGGGCTGGGGAGGCTGCTACACACAGAATGCTTTTTATCCTAATGCATTAAGACAAAAAAAACCCTTCCTGACTTTACAAATTCTTTATGTTGAGACTATTTGTATTAATTTGTATAGATTACGAATGTGTGCAATAAAACATTAACCAATATTTGTAATTAGAGGGCGTTTTTTTAGAGGAGAAAATCACCAGCAGTAAGTAGATCTCATCCGTCAGTTTTACAACAATGGAGGAAAAAAAAACTAAGTGTAGTCCTTACTGACCTATAAATGTAACCTTTAGGCTGGACACACATATCAATATGATCATTTTAAAAACTAGAATGATGAAATTGAATAGGAATATTAAACAACAGACCCCTCCCTTTAATTGACCTTTTGATTGATTTAACACTGGTAAGTCAGTCAGCCGCAGTGGCATTTTATTGATTTTTTCTGATTGAATAATATCTGCTTGTGTGTCAGGCAGAAATAGTTTGTTTGCAATTGCTTGTACCAAATCAATCACTAATCCAAATGCATAGCCACCTTAAAAGTAAAATACTACAGGGGGGATTCCAAAGACTGCCCATGCTGAAAATGCCAATCTCTTTGAAAATCCATCTGAAATGTTGGTTTATGGGCAGTTGACCTGGATGGAGCCTCTGCACATCAAATATTCTGATTTCCTGGTCTGCATGCTTGTTCAGATCAAAACTACCACAAGAGGACACAGTTTTAAATTAGAGGGGCAAAGGTTTAAAAGTAATATGAGGAAGTATTACTTTACTGAGAGAGTAGTGGATGCATGGAATAACCTTCCTGCAGAAGTGGTAGCTGCAAATACAGTGAAGGAGTTTAAGCATGCATGGGATAGGCATAAGGCTATCCTTCATATAAGATAGGGCCAGGGACTATTCATAGGATTCAGATATATTGGGCAGACTAGATGGGCCAAATGGTTTTTATCTGCCGACACATTCTATGTTTCTATGTTTCTATGATTCTATGATTCAGAATGGAACTGAACATAGAAGACAGCCAGGTAACTAGCATTCTTAGAATAAGGTCAGCAATGGCAGCTCCAATATTTCTCTTAGCACATGCTTTCTTCAAAGTCCAGCTGTAGTTACCCTTAAAGGGGGATATATCAACTCAGAGTCCTACTTTTGATTTATTTGTAAACCAGTTCAATTGCCAAAAAATTGCCCCCACTTTCCCTGCGCATTTCTGGTATTATTTTCTCGTTAATGTATTATACCTAATTGAAAAAAAAACATCTGCAACAGCTTTGGTTCTGATGGCTACCTGTGTGCCTAGTTCAGGTAGTTCTAAGTTGCTGCAATTTCCATTGTGGCACGACATCTGCACCAAATTCAAACTAAAATACTAACAGTTTGTATCTTACAAAAGGGGAGCTAATTAAGACCAACTTTGTTTTGGCATACAGAGACCGATTCTGTAAAAGTTTCTCAAATGCATTCTAAAAGTGGCGCACCGTGCATCAAAGTCAAGTACAAGTTCTAGACAGGTGCATGAATTTGGCGCACACTGTGCCGCTTTTAGAATCCATGCAAGAGACTCTTTCACAAAATCTGTCTTTATGAATTCCAGGGACAGTTTCAAAACAGGAAGTGATGAAAAATCTCTCCATATCGACAAAAACACATTTTTAATAGAGTAAAGAAATTTTTTTTTATGGCTGCCTGTGATTCTCAGTGATTACCCTTCCTCTCATTTCTTACATGAGGGTCACAGGAAGTAATATGAAATCTCTCCAATGGGGTCACAGACAGTAATAAAAACCTGACAAAATGTAAGTCTTTCCTTCTCTATCCCAAAACTAGCTGTCTGGAGTTGGGCCTTAAGGTGATGGTCAGGAGGTTAAATGTTATTTTTTAGGGTTAAGAGTTGTATTTATGTGTTAAGTGAAATGGAAACACTTATAAACCAGACAATGTGACTTTTACAATATTCCCTGGTGGGGAATCAATCTTTCCCTTTTATAATACATGCACATGGATGGTTCTCCATTAAAGAACGTTTGCTTTATAAATAGACCCATTTAAAGCTAAATTTCAGATATAGATTTTTTTTGACATCCTTACAAGTATGCATATTCTAGCTTGGACCAAGTATGTATGTATGCATATGCCATACCTGTGGGGCTGTTGTGGAAGAGGAAAATCACAGGTATGGTATATGCATACTTTACAGTACACCCCTCACATTTTTTTAAATATTTTATTATATCTTTTCATGTGACAACACTGAAGAAATGACACTTTGCTACAATGTAAAGTAGTGAGTGTACAGTTTGTATAACAGTGTAAATTTGCTGTCCCCTCAAAATAACTCAACACACAGCCATTAATGTCTAAACCGCTGGCAACAAAAGCGAGTACACCCCAAAGTGAAAATGTCTAAATTGGGACCAATTAGCCATTTTCCCTCCCCGGTGTGATGTGACTCGTTAGTGTTACAAGGTCTCAGGTGTATTAAATGTGGTGTTATCGCTCTCACTCTCTTATACTGGTCACTGAAAGTTCAACATGGCACCTCATTGCAATGAACTCTCTGAGGATCTGAAAAAATAATTGTTGCTCTACATAAAGATGACCTAGGCCAGTGATGGTGAACCTTGGCACCCCAGATGTTTTGGACTAAATTCCCCATGATGCTCTGCAGTGTAGTTGAGCATCATGGGAAATGTAGTTCCAAAACATCTCGGGTGCCAAGGTTCACTATCACTGGCCTAGGCTATAAGAAGATTGCCAAGACCCTGAAACTGTGCTGCAGCATGGTGGCCAGGACCATACAGTGGTTTAACAGGACAGGTTCCACTCAGAATAGGCCTCGCCATGGTCGACCAGAGAAGTTGAGTGCATGTGCTCAGTGTCCTAGCCAGAGGTTGTCTTTGGGAAATAGATGTATGAGTGCTGCCAGCATTACTGCAGAGGTCGAAGGGGTGGGGGGTCAGCCTGTCAGTGCTCAGACCGTGCGCCCCATCAAATTAGTCTGCATGGCTGTCGTCCCAGAAGGAAGCCTCTTCTAAAGATGATGCACAAGAAAGCTTGCAAACCGTTTGTTGAAGACAAGATGACTAAGGACATGAATTACTAGAACCATGTCCTGTGGTCTGATGAGACCAAGATAAACTTATTTGGTTCAGATGGTGTCAAGCGTTTGTGGCGGCAACCAGGTGAGGAGTACAAAGACAAGTGTGTCTTGCCTACAGTCAAGCATGGTGGTGGGAGTGTCATGGTCTGGGGCTGCATGAGTGCTGCCGGCACTGGGGAGCTACAGTTTATTCAGGGAACCATGAATGCCAACATGTACTGTGACATACAGAAGCAGAGCATGATCTCTCCCTTCGGGAGAATGGGCCGCAGGGCAGTATTCCAACATGATATTGACTCCAAACACACCTCCAAGACAACCACTGCCTTGCTAAAGAAGCTGAGGGTAAAGGTGATGGACTGGCCAAGCATATATCTAGACGTAAACCATATTGAGCATCCTCAAATGGAAGGTGGAGGAGAGCAAGGTCTCTACACTTTGGGCCCAATTTGAACATTTTCACTTAGGGGTGTACTCACTGTTACCAGGGGTTTAGACATTAATGGCTGTGTGTTGAGTTATTTTGAGGGAACAGCAAATTTACACTGTTATACAAGCTTTACACTCACTACTTTACATTGTAGCAAAGTGTAATTTCTTCAGTGTTGTCACATGAAAAGATATAATAAAACATTTACAAAAATGTGAGGGGTGCACTCACTTTTGTGAGATACTGTATATGGTGGGACTAGCTGTCTTTTGTGTCCCACAACCGGTGACATTCACAGAATGCCTTGCATTTTTTTTGAATGAATGCAAAGCATTCTGTAATTGGACAAGGAGAAGTGGCGGGACAGTGAAATCCCAATCTCCACCATGTCCATTCAGAGAACCCTTGCTATTGAGAAAAATGCAGGGCTTTCTTTGAATGGCACCTGTGCCAAGCAAGTGACACCCAGTATTCACTGTACAGCAGGGCAGCCACTTGGCAGGAGACCTGGAAGACAACGGTGATCATTGTAGTAGCGGTGACTACTACAGTGATTTCAAGCTTCCACAGGGGTCCCACGAGTATGCCATATGCATACTTACACTGGTCCAAGCCGTACCAATGTAACAATGCAGCTTAAGAAAGTATGCACATGAATAAATTGGGAGAAAAGTCAGTAGCCTTAGTTTAGATTCATATAAGGACCTTTATTTTTTAAAAAAGTGACCGAGTAAAATGAGGTTCAAAAAAGAGTCACATGGCTAAAGTAAAGGCCATTAGCTTTTTGTGAATTGTTCTACATGTTTATTGAGTGTAGGAGAGTTTTGTATCGGCAGCCTTCAGGTTTAACTCCAAACATTAAGTCCCTTTAATCTAGACTTATTGTGCAGATGCTGGGAGTATCTAAATGGTCCTGTAGCTGCATCCACACTGAATGTTACCACTTTTCATTCTGACATATGGAGTGACTGTTACTTCATACTACTTTGTGTATGACATTCCTGCTGTGCGTTCTTCATTTCCTCAGTTATAATAAACCCCTCTTCACTGTCCCTTGACTGATTGAATAGTCTACACACACACACACACAGTCCCTTATGTGTCTAAAAACTGGAAAGGTTCCTAAAACCACCACTTACTCACATGATACCCCCACCATGTACAGTGCAGGTCACAGCAACCTCTACAGAGAAGCAGTGTATACAGGGAAATGGGATTCTGTTTATTTTCCCTTCTGCTCCAAGCACATGACAACTGAATCAGAGAAAATTGTATGTTTTGTAGATATAGAAATATTTAACTACGGAAGAAGAATACATATTGGAAAATAAGCAAATGTCTATGAATATTTAAATATTTGAGGTGCAACCTTGCAAAGGTGATTTTTACATTTTTAGAGTGGAACTCCAGCCAAGCACCTAGAAACCCATTTGAAATGAATAGCTGTTTTGCAGGGTAAAGGATTTGTGATTCTGTTCAGCTAGAGCTGTGACACAGCTACCGGTGTAATCTGCCTGGTCACTGGACGGTAAGTCAGTATAGTCCCAGTGCTAATTTATCGTCCAATGGCAGGCAGATGGTACAGGAATCTAAAATAAAACAGTTAATAGTAGTCATCTTCTTGGCTCTTCAAGCTACCATAGTCTGTAATTTTAACACTGATTAATGACAAAGCAACAGATTTACTTTAGCCACTTGCCTACTGGGGAAATTTTACATGTAAAAAAAACTGCATTTTTGCTAAAAATTACTTTAACCCCCCCCCCCCCCTTTAAATTCATTATTTTTTTTTTCTGAAAGCGGAGACCCTGGAGAATACAATAGAGGTAGGTGCAATTTTTTTTTTTTTGTCGCTCGATTTTCACAAAAATTACATTGAAATAAATCTTGGTGCAAACAAACACAATCTTATATTATACCCACATTTTTGGCAAAATGTAAAAAGATGGGGTTGTATCAAATAAATAGATACCAAACATGTCAGGCCTTAAAATTGTGCATGCCTGTGAAATTGCAGCTATAAAAGCGGTAACTGTGAATTATGGCCATAGAAGTATTGCTCTCGCCATGATACCTCACATGTGTTGCAAAATAAACGTTTACATATATGTGCTCGCCCTATGTTGCACATTGATATGGGGGTGATGCAGATCCTTTACATTTTAAAAAATATATATATTTTTTTTACTTGAAATCATTTTGTTTTTTTATAGTTTTGTATTTTTTTTTTAAACTTTATTGGTATCACAAGGGGGCTAACAAGCCCACTATGTGACTGCATTGGGCATGTGACAGGTCTATAAAGAGTTCTCTTAGACCCCCAATGTCTCCATGTCCTCCAATGCAGCTTGTCAAGCACAGAATGTGCTAGATTAACTGCATCCTTGGTTACGCTAGCCAAGAAATGAAAGCTGTGACCCCCAGAAGTGATTTAGTACATGTCGCTACTGTGGTCACAGGGAGGATTGGAAAACCTATTTTTCCAGAACACTTCCTGCTGTAACTTTTCAAGCAGCTTTCTGTGGTCCCAGGCTCCCCAGAGGAACGATAGCGCATAGAAGTGATTGAGTCGCCTTGATTACATTTATCTGAAATCCCTTCGCAAACTGTTAGTCAGTACCAAGCTTGTGGGTGCAGCAGCAGCTGTGAGCTTGCTTTAACCCCTAGTCTACCATGCCATTTATAAAGGTACCTTGGTAGACAAGTGGTAACCCCCCCCCCCCCCCCCCTCTGCACAGCAGCACATACCCCTCACTACTGAGAGCTTACACTCTCCCAAGCCAATCACCAGCCACTAGCACCATCACATGCTCCTGGCCTGAATAGATTGGTGGAGGTAGCAAAGCAAAGCTGAGTATATATACTATTAGAGAAGGTCATTAAAGCAGCATGAACTAGAAATGAACCAGGAGTGTACAATGTGTATGTTTTACAGGCAGGGTACACAAAGACAAATACTAGGAGACAGGAATGATTTTTTTGGCAAGAGACGTGCAACAACCTCTCCTATGCCGAAAAGCGCCATTTATCATACATTTTTTTCTTTAGGGCTTAGTTCCACTTTAAAGTGAAGCTGTGTTTTGTCCTACATGGACACACATTTGCTTAGTGAACTACAAGTTTTTTTGGCAGGTATAAAAGCTCATAGAGATGTATTTTAGCTTGGTATTGAATGGCTAGCCTGGAGTTCTACCTAAAATGAAGCTACAAGTGTACAAATATAAAGCATCATTATTGTTAGCATGTTTGTAAATGGTAAAGGCTCCGAGGACTGCCATCCTGACCCTCACTTCAATGCCGCAAAACAAGCATGCAGCCAGTGAATTCTGAAATGTCTCTATCCCTGTCTTGTTCAGGACCTTAATGGAGCCATAATTGGAATGACAGCCACAAAACCTGCACCTTTATTTACACATTAGTAATGACAGCTTCCATATTTCTGTCTCCACATATTGGGCAGCCTATAGCTCTTAACTTAATATTGAATTACCAGACAACAGGGCTGACAGGGTGGGCTGAGACTTGTTGTTTCCTAACAGTTAGAAATCTACAGGCTTCTTGAAGCGCTGCTGATGCATAGTAACAGCAATATAAAATGTTTAGCGAGTGGCGTATTGATTACATGAGTTGTACTGTAAATAAAACTAAAAAAAAAAAGTAAATAAAACTAATGCATTGAAGACAAGTGCAGATTTTACAGATTAATCCTCCAGTTATGAATGTGCTTATTGACTTACACATTTTAAAAGATGATGACAGAAACGGTAAAGTGTTTCAAGTGTAGTACACGCTATAAAAAATATTTCCCTTCTGTGGAAAGTCATCTTTGGTTAAATATACCTAGGCCAATGCACTGCATTGTACTAAATACTCCACATAAATTAATAATTTACAAGTACCTGAGCACACACATAAAGCATAGCACCAAGGGCAACAGCTCAGTCCTTTCAGAATACAGTTTAAGAATATAATAAAGTTCTGATGACTTAGTAAACAGAATCCATCTTGTATTAGAACGTAGTGCAAACTTCCGCCTCATCGGTCACCTCACTGGAAGTGGCTTGCTCTGAACGCTGGCCTCTGGGGTGGGAGTTTCGGTGCAGCCCTGAAACAGATAAAACAGGTCAGTTCATTCATTTATTCTCTGCTTTCCAGACTCCATTTTGTTTGTGCAAGGAATTGCACCAAATCCTATTGCCTTATGGTGCCCATAGTGAGCCTCCAGGTGTGAAAACACTCCTTGGTGCAAGCAGTGCTTTTAATGAGAGTTTTAAATGTACTTCTAAACCTAAAAACCTTTTCTAGAACATGTACCAGTGTTATTTTTCTTTTAACATATTTCTGTAGAAAGAAAACGTTTTGTCACCCCCGTGACATCATTACAAGCAGAGTTCCTATTTACTTATGCTCTGTAGTTTGCCCTGATATGCACTCTAAACATGTGGAGAGACACTTATGGCGCTTTTCCACTGCATAGAACCGTACCGGCTCGGCACGCTTTTGTGCTTTTCCACTGCGGTATAGCGTCGGAACGGTTCGGTACGGTACGGTATAGGTTTGCTTTTCCACTGCATGGAACCGAACGGTACGGTACGGCTCTGAAAAAACAGTACCTACTCGATTGTGGTTCCAACAGGTACCAAACTGGTACCATATCCCACAATCCTTTGCATGCAGTCACTACTAGCCACTGATTGGTCAGAGAATCACACCCACCCCGTTGTTATCCCACCACTTAACTTTAGTACTACTTTAGTGGAAAAGCAAACCTATACCGTACCGTACCGAACCGTTCCGACACTATACCATGCGGTACCGCAGTGGAAAAGCAAACCGGGCCAAGCAGAGCCGAGTAGAGCCAAGCCGGTACTAGCCGGTACTTGCAGTGGAAGAGTGCCATTAATGAACTGTAGGTACTTGCAGGTATTCTGGGGCACACCTATGCACATAGTGACTAGGTCCTGTGTTCACCAGCTTTAGCTTGTCCTCTTCTACCTATTGTGCTTTACCACTGGCCCATAGCAGTGCTGAGGCAACCTGAATAACAAAGCACAGGAGATTGGGTACGCTAAAGCTAGAATCTATACAAGCTGATAGGTGTTTTCAAGGCAGAGAACCCCAGCATTCAGGGGGCTCCTGGGAAGCTTTACACCAAGAAAAAGGTCACAAGAAGGTAACTGAAGGTCATCAATGTTTACTGTAGATACAGACTATGCACTGGTTTCCTTTAGGCACCATTTTACTTTATTGGGCAATGTCTTGCCACCCTCATCTATTTCTGGCCATGTACAAGCAGCTTTTATTTTGTTACATTTTTGGAAAAGATAAATCTTTAACTTGTACTGGAAAGCATATCTAATCCTAGGCATTTTAATAGAGCTGTGGAAATGTAATTTGTATTATTGGATAAACAACCTCCGCAATGTGAAGGCCCACACAATGCAGTAAACCCAACAGCCTGGGGAAGCATGTAATACAATGGATGTGCAGTAGTACAATGTGTTATTGTGTCCCCTGTTGTGTAGATGAAGATAATACACCAAAGCATTGAGAAGGACATTAATGAAACAACTTGGGGTAATGTGTGACCAGGAGCAAAGCACCGCCTGTCCTCTTATCTAATAGTGAGTAATTATCATTGTGTTCTTATTACTGGGACTTCCATCATTCAGTTGGTGATAGTTCCTCATGGACCTGAACGAAAACAGCAATTCATCTCCTCTGACATTGGGATACAAATAATATTTATGGTGCTGCTGCTTTTGTGCACACTTTCTGGCACAGATTCAATAAAGGTTCGCGCACCCTTCAGACTTGCTGACAGTCATGATATTGTAAGGCAGAGCAGTGAAGTCACCAGCATCACAAACCTGGGCCTTATTTTATTTTAATTATGTGATAAAAGATTCTTATTTCCCATAGACTGCCTAAAGTTACAAATCAGATCCTCCTTTTCAAACTGTTTTTGTTGAATAAGGGTGACCAGAACCAGCCAGATTACAGCAAGCAATGCTTTCTAATCCAAGCATCACATACAACAATTGAGCTGCTCCTTGTGCCCTGGGGGGGAGATAACAAATGTCCCCTGTAAACTGTACAAGGAGATTCTCTTACATGGTACAATAACAGGCTCAATTCACAAAGCTTTACACAAAGATAAGGATCTTTCAAACATGAGATTGTAATTTTTAAATCTCATTGAACTCAGGTAAGAAAATAACTATTTTATGAACATAAAGATCCTTGTGTCTTATCGTTAAGAATAGAACCTAATGTATTCTTACGAAATCTGACCTATAACTGAATATAACAAATACACTCTAAAATCTAACACAGTTGACTTTTATTGCTTAAAAATCCAATGTGCAGTAGTTTACAACAACCAATTAGAAGCCATCTTTCATTGGTGTGGTGTTGGCACTGGTTGCCAACAACCTGCACAGTGAAAGTTGATGACTTCTTATGGATTTTTATTGTAGTTAGTTATCAGACTCATTTAGGGACCACTATCATCAAAAAACACTGTATGTACTGTATATGTGTGTATGCATAGTTGTGTAATATATTGACTACATATTTTTATTGAATCATAATGTTAAGTATATCAAGCAAACAAGGGGTAAAGTGCCATTGATCATCTACCATTCATAAATCAAATTCCAAAATAAATTGGCACGCTACAAAAAAAGCGGTGATGGCCAATGTCACATGTAAAATAGCATGTATATAGTCTATGTTTGATATGTCACGTAGCATTCACATTATGGCACATAGGAGGAACTAACAGAAAAGGAGAAAAGGAGTTAGATGGGGGGAATGAACACCGCAGGTCCTGTGTGGGTCTCTAAATAAATTAGGAGCAAGCTTCAAAAGTCCACAAACCTTTGGTGAAAATATGAAGGCATTAAATGAGCAGCCCATTGTTTCAAAACCTGATGGAATTTGAACATTGCATTCATCTAGCTCACGGTTAGTCTTCCATTAATGAAATTCAAATGGAGCCATAAGGACGTGGGTCATTCATTTGAATTGGAGCTTAGTAAGTCTGTCCGGTTTTAAATTTAATAGGGCCTCAGCAGGCAGCATAGGGACTGGGGTATAAATAATAGGTGTTAACATATTGTATATCTTAGTGCACAACTGTTGTGCTAACAGACAGAGTTCCGGAAACAAGATTTAGTAGTGTCCCTGACCTGGGTTCATTGCTTTGGTTCTATATGAATGTATACCAACATTTAGGCCATAGAACTCGCCGGACAACCAAGATCGAGGTGGAGAGCCTTGAGAGTGCATCACGCATGTACTCGAGGCCCCTACGGTCAAGAATAAGACGGAGCTGTGTCCGTCAATAAAATCAGAGAAAGAGAAAATTGAATTTTTGTAAGAACTTACTGTAAAATTATTTTCTCTGAGTCCTCTGACAGACGCAGCTCCATATTCTTCTTAACCATTGGGTTATGCTGCCCCCTACAGGAGTAAGACACTAGGCAGGAAAACACTTTACCATGCCTATGGGGCAGTCCCTGTAGGCATACACCCGCTAACTTGGCTATAGGATTTCAGTTTTGTTGCAAGCAATGTTAAAGGTAAAAACCACAACCCACTGAGAAATAGAGGGGCGGGTGCTTCGGCTGTCAATGAACTTCAGAGAAAAGGATATTACGGTAAGTCAAAAATCCAGTTTTCTCTATCGCTCATTCACAGACGCAGCTCCATATTCTTTTTAACCATTGGGGCGTCCCAAAGCAATGTTTCTGCCTAGTTTAGGAGTAGGACCTAGTTCCCGGCTGGGACATCGGTCTTAGCTTGTTTTTTTATTTTAAAGGGAACCTTTGTTAAAATTACATTTTTTTTAGCTAGTTATGTTCCTGAGATAACTGCAATCAATAGCTGGACTGGGTTTCGGACTGGATATCCTAGATCTTTAAGGTCTCTCAGCCCGCGAGCGTGTGCAGGTTATAGCCTCATGCTAGGCCTCGCCACAACCAAGCCCCATTGGATGGGGGCTGGCACGCGAGTGAAACACCTCGCCGGGACGCACATGACCTGGTTTGGCCTGAGTCGCAGTGTGCCCCTTGGCCGCCAGCACCCCCACCCCGAATGGAGAGGTAGTCTGTCCGGAGTGGCGCCCACCTGATTGTCGCTGGTATGGTGAGTAGTGTCCCCTCATAGTGCTTGCGCTCTTGGGGTGGACGTGGGCCCCTCCTTGGGATGGTAGGACCCCCGGTCCCCTTCTATTTCCCCCAGCCCCTCGAACAGTCACGGTGTTCTTTTTGGCCCAACCTGCCCCAATGCCCCCCCTCCCAGGGTTGGGTAGTAGCTGGCTTTGCCACTTGCTCCAGTAAGGGGGGGTGGATGCGCTTGTTGCTGACTAGGCTGTCTGGATCGCACGCAGGGGTCTTTGAGCAAGTTCCTGGTCCTCTGGGGGTTATTGACTGGGGCAGGGATGTCCTTTGGGCTCCCTGCGGTAGTTATAGGCTTGGGGGAGCAGATGTTTATCATCCAGGGGTCTGTACCTCACATGTCTGGGTTTGGCCGAAAATTTAGTCCGCGGCTTTGCAGCCTACTCGCAGCTGTCTAGGGAACCTGACCAAGCTGACTGAGATGAGGTGCCTCACACGGCCGGATGGGGCCAAAAATTGAGACCGCGGCTTGCGGGCTACTCCCGGCTGATGGAGCTGGCTGTCAGTGACTGACCAAGCTGTCCGGGCAGCTGACCATTCCTAACAGAGCTGTCCAAGCTGCTGATCAAGCGGACGGCGGACTCGCGACTGGATCAAGCCCCAAATATAGGCCGCGGCTTTGCGGCCTACTCGCGGTTGCCTGTCCGAGCTGCTGACCAAGCTGTTGACAGGCTCTTTGAGCTGCTGACCGGGGTGGTAGAGCAGCGGATGGATGTCCTTCAGGGGGGTGGACATATGGACTGCCTGGCGCCCCTCTTGAACCAGGGGGCGCCATGGAGGCATTGTGTGGGGGTACTCTGCCTGCGCGTCTGCGCCTCTTTCCCCTTATAGGGGGCTATGTCCTTTTATGTAATTTATGGTGGGTGACCCTTAGATCTAATAGGGGTCTTTTTGTGGAACTTTAGCCGGCGTCTCCTTGTGGGACCGTGCTCGGCAACCTCCCCTGCTTGTTATGTTCTTAGGGTGAGCTTAACATATAGCGACTCTACTGGGTCTGCGTCCATGCACTTCGGGTGCTCTGCGGTGAGGATGATTCCTTTTTTACTGCACATGGGCATGCAAGGGCGCTGGTGGATGCATTGATTGTATCAGTGCAGAAAATTTTTAACATGGGGGCGCTGGTTCCCTCGGGGCCCGCAGAGCCCCTAAAAGTGGCAAAGCTACTCCTTTTTCCCACCTACTGTGACAAAATTGTCACGAGTCAGTGGAGTTGTTCTAAACGCAGTAATTGTAATCGCGCATGGTGTGGCTACAAAGCTGGTCTGCGGACCAGGCTTCTAAAAAGGCTCAATCAGATCTCCCCTTTATGTGGCACCGCCTATTTGGGTCTTTTTGTTGGATAAACGGATCAAAGGACTCACAGGTGGGAAGAGTACTCTTCTTCCTCTATCTGCTAAGGGCAAATCACTGCGTAATAGACAGGGCTCTTATTTCTCTATCATTCATCGACAGATGCAGCTCTATCTCTTCAGGACTATAGGTTTATGCTCTCCCAATCAGGAATAGGCACTAGGCAGGAAAAAAGCTTAACCACGCCTATGGGGCTGTCCCTGCAAGCATAACCCCACACACTCTGCTATAAGCAATCAGTTTGTTTCTGCCTAGTTTTAGGAATAGGACCTAGCTCCCTGCTGGGACTTCGGTCTTAGCTTTTAACAGGAAAATTTGTGTTAGTATTTTTTAGTTTTTGCACAAGTTAGCTCCTGACGGACTAAGATCCAGAGGAACTACAAGTAACAGCCGGCTGTGGTTTTGCACTGGATAATCTAGATCCTTAAGGTCTCCCAGCCTGGCCAGCGAGCATGAGCAGGTTATAGTCCAGAACTAGGCCTCGCCACGACTGTGCCCTGACGGATGGGGACGAGCCTGCGAGTGGACCATCTCGCTGGGACGCCACGACCTGAAATGCCCTGAGTTGCAGCTTCACCCTGACTGACAGCACCCCCATCCCGGGTGGGAGGTGTTCTGTTTTGGTATGGTGCCCATCTAGTGGTGAGTAGATTGTCCCCTAAAACCTCTGACGGTCTCGGGGTGGACGTGGGCGCCCCCCCCCCCTGGAATAGTCAGACCCAAGGGGCTCCCTCCATTCGCCTGGCCTCTCGGAGGACTGGGCCTGTATACCCCTCAGCACTCCTTTACCCCTTGCGGTTTACCTTGGGGGGCTGTAATACTGCAGCCGTTGTGGCGCTGCGGTGGTGAGGGCAGCTTGTCCTGATGGGGTCCCTGTTTGGGGACCTTCCGATGCCTACTGTTCTGGGACCCCATTTGGGGGTCCTGGAGACCCCATGGCGCCATGGGGGGCCGCCATTTTGCTGTGGATCATGTATGTTTCTGTTCCCATTGTATTGCATGGGCAGCCATTTTCTATAGTTCCCAATTATGAATGCATTAAGTGGCCATTTTCCTGAGGTCCACAAACTGGACCGACATGCAACATGGCTTTTTTAAATATAGAGGCAGAGTTTATTTTTCCTCTTCCTGTACAGTCAGTGTCACTTTCGTTTTGCACATGCTGGCAGTCTCCTGAACGGTCTGGTATTTTCTGGGGTTCCCTGTAGTTTTTTCCTCATCCACTGTGCTATTAGTTCTATTAGTCAGGGATTGGGGATCCTCTGTAATTGCAGTGGGATCGCGTTTTGGCGGTTATTAACCCCTTAACGACCACCCACCGCAGATATACTGTGGCAGGCAGCCGCTGCTGGGCAAAGTGACGTATCAGTACGTCACTCGCCCACGAACCTCTAGGGGGCGAGCGCGTGCCGCCAGAGGCGCGCTCCCGCCTCCGCTCGTACCCTGACATCCCCGCGCGAGTGACCGGCGGCTCCGATGTCCGCCGGCCACTCGCGATCTCCCGCTGGAGAGGGAGAAAGGCAGACGGCTGATGTAAACACAGCCGTCTGTCATTCTCCCTGATGTAACTGCAGAAACTGTACGATCCTGCTATGTAGGATCGTATGTCTCTGTGGTTACATCACAAGCCACACCCCCCCACAGTTAGAATCACGCCCCTAGGGATACATTGAACCCACTGATCACCAATAAAGTTAACCCCTTCCCTGCCAGTGTCATTTTTACAGTAACAGTGCATATTTATAGCACTGATTACTGTAGTAATGTCACTGGTACCCCCAAAAGTGTCAAAAATGTCAGTCAAGGGTCCGATCTGTCCACCGCAATGTCGCATTCCCGCAAAAAAAAAAATCGCAGATCGCCGCCATTACTAGTTAAAAAAAAAAAAACAATATAAATTACGTAAATCTTTCTCGTAGTTTGGTAAACGCAATAACTTTTGCGCAAACCAATCAAAATATGCTTTTCTCTATCACTCATTGACAGACGTAGTCCTCGGTGATACAGCACCTTCGGGTTATGTTGCCTCCACAGGAGTAGGACTAGACAGGAAATGAAAAATGCTCTGGCCACACCCCAGGGGCAGTCCCCGAGGGTATATCCTCTCTCTCTCCGCCACAGCAAATCAGTTTTTTTCTGTCTAGTCAGGAGTAAGGACCTAGATACCTTGCTGGGATCTTCGGTCCTGGCAGGATTTTTTTCTTAGAAAAGAATTTTTTAAGACAGCTTTTTTTCTCCAGTGTTCCTGTGAGATCTTCAAGCAAGAAAGCTGAACTGGGCGACGGGCGGGATGTTGAGATCCAGTGGTCACCCCAGTTCAGCCTACGAGCGCGTGCAGGCCATAGCTCCGCGCTGGGTCGGCCGCGACATAGTCCCACTGGACAGGGACTGACCCTGCAAGTTAAACGTCTCGCTGAAACGCCAAAGACCATGAGTCACGGCGCCTGTATTGGTCGACAGCCCTCCTACCTCGGTGGAGAGGGGTACTGTCAGGAGTTGGCACCCGCCTGGTTCCGGTATGGTGAGTAGTATGTTCCCCCTTTCCCCCTGACGGGTCTTGTGGTGAACGCGGGCCCCTCTCTGTAATGGTAAGGATGGGTTCCCCTCTATCCTACAACATGTCACAGATCCCCCTAATTGAGTGTGATTTTTGTGTACAAGAAGCCAGGAGGCTTGGTTTGGGAGCTGACAATCTAATTGTAAAAATGTGTAAATGATTGTAGTCAGTGGCAGTACTAGAACTTTACTGTGATAGTATAAGGTATCCTACCTGTCAGTAGCCACAGGGCGATGTCTATACATGTATACTGCATTCCAGATCATTCCTCCAGCTAAGCAGATGCCTTCCGACGGCCACGGACCGCATACGGCCCGCTAGGGTCCGGTACCTCCGACCACGCTGACCACCATGAGGGTGAAGGGTTGTGAGGCCGAGATCCTTCTGCAGACATGCCGCTATTCTGTGCAGGCCGCCGCCATTGTCTGGTAGATCACACGAGGCCGCCATTTTGGTGTAGCCTCGTGTCTCCAGCATGGGCGCGGCCATGTTTGAGGTGACTCAAACACCTCATGGAGCCAGGGGGAGGAGCCGGCAGGCGTGTTAAGGGGCGGAGCCGCCTCTTTTATCCAGGAAATAGGGCCAAAGACTTCCTGTCTGTAACAAGACAAGCACTGAGCAAGCTGATGAAAACTTCTGTGCATCAGGGATGAGCCTTGGGGTCTGTCTCTCTCTCTGTGGGGTCCAAAAAGGCAGGTAACACTGAGGGGCGCTGTTGCGACTGGGGGACACAAAAAAAAAAAAAAAGTTTTTTTTTTTTTACTTTGTCATTTTTTGTCGCTGGCAAGTGTCTTGTATAATCATTGACCCTGCCGCATAGGTATCCCCACCTGATCCCCTCAAGGTGGCCGCAGGACCCTCCAGTACCCCACTTGTTTTTAATGCATTATCGGCAGTTTTGGAGTTTTTGGTATCCCAGGTGGAGGTGGCCTGTCAGGGACGGGGGTCAAGTAGCGACCCCCGCCTACCCCTATTGTTTATCAGATACTTCAGATACGGATTCGGAACTGGTCAATGCAGTTGCAGGTCCCTCTTAGGGGGCTGTTGTCTCAGGTAATATCTCCTCAGCAGTGAGGAGCACGTTTCTGCCTCCGCCATAGCACAAGAGTGGTGGATGCACTAGTTGTGTCCGTCCGGGAAACCTTTAGTCTTGAGGTTACACCGGCAGAGGTAGCTGAGACTGAGATTCCTTTTTGGTACTTGTTAGCCTACCAAAAGGGCGAAGGATTTTCCTTTACCCAAATGGGGTCGTTTTGAAACGAACCCCTGTTATTTCCAAACGCATGGCTAGGTGCTATCCGTTTGAGGAATTCCTCTTTATAGGATAGACGGTACCACCTGCTGTCTTGCCACAGACTGTTAAGATAAAAAGACCTCGTAACTAACGAGGACCTTCCTTTTCTGCTCATATAGAGTTGTTCGTTCCGCGAGGGCGGGCGATAAGGCGAAACCCTCCAAAGCCCCTTTAGAGGGGTTTCAAAGGGCGCTGGTCGGGTAAACAAAGAGTCCGGCTCAGCCAAGCCTGAAGAATATAGCCTGATGCGCCCCTACCCATCTCTGGGGTGGGGGGGGGGGATGTCTTCACCGGTTTCTGGAGGACACAGGATCGAGTTTCGATCACTTCCACCGGTGCGATTCTTCCCTTCTAACATTGAACGGTTTCAGGGGTTCTATTCGAACCTATTCACAATGCCCAGGAAAGAGGGCAAGGTGCGTCCAAATCTGGACTTGGGAAGAAATAGAGTCCATCCATACAGTGGTGGCCTCCCTGCATCAGGGGGATTTCCTGGCGTCCATAGACATTTAGGAGGCCTATCTTTATATCCCCATCATCGCAGGACATCAGCGTTTTTTCGCTTTCCCAAAGATCATCCCTGGTTCCCACCAGGAGACTGAACTATCTGGGCCTAAGGTTGGATACATCCTGGGCAAGAGAGTTTCTCCTTGCTGGGAAACTCCAGAAGGTTCAGTCAACGATTCGGATGTTGCTGTCCGTCAATTGGCTGGGACTGATGGTGGCCTTCTTAGAGGCAGTACCGTATACCCAGTCTCATACCCGAATTCTCCTGAAGGAGATTCTTTTTTAATGGAATCAGAATTCCGATTCCCTGGACAATCGGATCCGGTTGAGCGAGCGGACCAGGAAGTCTCCGATGCTCAACCAGGGGAAGTCATTTCTTCCGATAGTATCCAGATTACCAATAAGGGTATCGGAACTGAGAGCGATCAGATTTTGTCTGATTTACTGGATCGAGCAGCTCTAGAGCAGCCCGATTCGGATCCAATCGTATATGGCCTCTTCATCCAGAGGTTTTTCCCTAGCTGTCCCTTCATTGGGACATCCCGGATGTGGATCTGTTGGCACCTTGGCCTAACAGGAAGGTGCGGAGGTTTGTAGCTCGCGCCACGATCCTCTAGCGGACGCAGCAGAAACGCTGATCGCCCCGTGGGGGCAGTATCAGCTACGGCATGCCTTCCATCCTCTCAAGTTGCTGCGGGAACTTCTTCGCAGGATAGAGGTGGAGGGAATTCCAATTATTCTGGAAATTCCGGATTGACCTCGTCGAGCCTGGTACGCCGACTTGGCGAGGCTAGTCGCGGACGCTCCTTGGAGACTTCCTCTCAGGGAGGATTTGCGGTCTCAGGGACCGATCTTCCATCTTGCTTTACAGTCGCTGGCTTAATGGCCTGGCCATTGAGACCCAGGTACTGAAGGACAAGGGAGTGTCAGCTTCAGTTATTCCTACCTCCAGTTAAAGCAAGGAAAGCAACTTCCAGCACATGGAAGTCTTATATTGCATGGTGTGAATCTATTGGATTTCCCCCACAGACCTATTCGGTGACCCGAATTTTGGTCTGTCTGCAACAAGGGGTTGAGCAGAAACTATCCTTGAGCACGATCAAGGGTCAGGTTTTTGGCGTTAGCAATCTTCTTTCAAGAAACCTTTGGCTAATCATTCCTTGGTGCGGAATTTCATCCAGGGGGTGCG
Source organism: Pelophylax lessonae (assembly GCF_965119305.1). Classification (NCBI taxonomy): domain Eukaryota; kingdom Metazoa; phylum Chordata; class Amphibia; order Anura; family Ranidae; genus Pelophylax; species Pelophylax lessonae. The sequence continues at coordinate 62,739,237 of NC_138776.1, forward strand.
ACATCTGGCTCCGCCAGTGTGCGCACCCTTACCGCCTGGTATCTTAATTTAGTGTGGTCGGTTCTTCAGAAACTTCTCTTTGAAGATATTAGGGAGATTCCCTTGCTTACATTCCCAGAAGGTGGCTTTCTTGGTGGCCATTACTTCTGTACGCAGGGTGTCAGAACTGGTCGCATTATCCTGTCGTTCCCCAGATCTGGTGGTTCATAGGGATAAGGTGGTTCTTCTTCCGAATCCATCCTTCCTTCCTAAAGTGGTTTTCGTAAGACGGACTCACTTTTTGTGATCACGGATAGCCCTTGAAGGGAGTTGCCTGTGTCTGCCGCGACCATATCTACATGGATCAGTCAGACGGTGGTACAGGCTTATTCTATTAAGGGTCGGAATCCTCCGTTCCCTGTTAGGGCGCACTTCACTCGAGCGCTCAGTACTTCCTGGGCCTATCGCCATCAGGCGTCAGTGGTCCAGGTATGTAAGGCGGCCACCTGGTCGTCGGTACATACCTTTACAAAATTTTTTAAAATTGATGTGATGGCATCGGCGGATGCCTCATTTGGCCGCAAGGTTTTGCAGGCCGCAATTTGAGGAGACCGGTGGTCTACCTCGGGGGTTTTTTTCTGTTTGAAAATTTTTTTGTTGAGTCTCATCATTAAGGATGAGCATTGTAAACTTCTAGTTGGCACCGGTTGGGCCTTCTAGATTTGGATTTGATTTCCATTTTCCCACCCCTCATTTGTGATACTGCTCTGGGACTTCCCGAAGGTGCTGTATCACCGAGGACTACGTCTGTCAATGAGCGATAGAGAAAAATGGATTTTTGTAAAATCTTACCGTAAAATCCTTTTCTCTTAGCTCATTGACAGACGTAGTACCTGCCCCTCTGTTTTTGAGTTGGGTTGGGTTAAATTCTCTAAGCACTGCTTTTGTGACATAACTGATTTGCTGTGGCGGAGAGAGAGAGGATATACCCTCGGGGACTGCCCCTGGGGTGTGGCCAGAGCATTTTTCATTTCCTGTCTAGTCCTACTCCTGTGGAGGCAACATAACCCGAAGGTGCTGTATCACCGAGGACTACGTCTGTCAATGAGCTAAGAGAAAAGGATTTTACGGTAAGATTTTACAAAAATCCATTTATTGCGATTTTTTTCACCAAAAATATGTAGCAGAAAACAAATTGGCCTAAAATGTTAAAGTTTGATTTTTAATTTTTTTTGGGGAATTTCATATAAAAAAATTTGAAAAATATTGTTATTTTTTCAAAATTGTCGCACTTTTTTGTTTATAGCGCAAAAAGTAAAAATCGCACAGGTGATCAAATACCACCAAAAGAAAGCTCTGTTTGTGGGGAAAAAAGGACGTCAATTTCATTTGGGTACAGTGTTGCACGACCGCGCAATTGTCCATTACAGTCACGCAGTGCCGAATCGCAAAATAGGCCCTAGTCTTTGAGCAGCCAAATCCTCCGGGGCTTAAGTGGTTAAAAGGGACACTGCTCTAATTTTACAATCAGTGTAACATGGAGTACCAGGAAAAATTTTCACCTGCAGACCCCCTGGGAGCAACTGTGGAACCTTCTGGGTCACAGTCCCAGCCTGAAATCGCAGCCTTTTTGCAAAATATGTATAAGGTGGATTTTGTCATTTCAGGTGTTGCCTGCCGCAAACGCACTCTGCCTTTGCCTCCATCGGCGATGTCCTCGGACTCTGAGGCAGATGTGGCTGCCGCAGACATAGCCCACCCTGAGGGGTCAGTGTCTTCGCATTCTGATGGAGAAGAGGATCTGTCCTCAGCCGCGGGGTACTGGGGAAGTTCTGTGCCCAGGGAAGTGCCGATAAATGCCAAGAGGCCCATGATCACTCTGGATGAACTGCAGAGATCTACAGCTGAGGTGGGAGACTCTGTCCATAGGACAACAATCAGTCGTATACTGCACAAATCTGGCCTTTATGGAAGAGTGGCAAGAAGAAAGCCATTTCTTAAAGATATCCTTAAAAAGTGTCTAAAGTTTGCCACAAGCCACCTGGGAGACACACCAGCACCTTTGGTTCGCCCGAGACAGCAATTTTCCCGGGAGGGGAGGTGGATTTAGGGGTCTTTTCCTATTGGATGATCCACTGTTCTGTGTGTGTGAGGAGCTCCCCTCCCCCTTCCTCTCTGATTTCCTGCCCTCACATCTCCCCTCCCCCACACCAATCTCCAACCCGACATTTATCGTTCAATCCCCCCATACACTACAATCCCCTCCCTCCCCCATACACTACAATCCCCTCCCTCCCTCATACACTACAATCCCCTCCCCCCCATACACTACAATCCCCTCTATCCCCCCCACACACTACAATCCCCTCCCCCCATACACTACAATCCCCTCCCTCCCCCCCACACTTCAATCCCTTCCCCATACACTACAATCCCCTCCCTTCCCCATACACTACAGTCCCCTCCCTTCCCCAACACACTACAATCCCCTCCCTCCCCCCCACGCTACAATCCCCTCCCTCCCCCATACACTGTAGAACCCCTCCCCCATACACTACAATCCCCTCCGTCCCCCCATACACTACAATCCCCTCCCCCCATACAATCCCTTCCCTCCCCCCCACACTACAATCCCCTCCCCCCATACAATCCCTTCCCTCCCCCCCCACACTACAATCCCCTCCCTCCCCCATACACTACAATCCCCTCCCTTCCCCATACACTACAATCCTCTCCCCATACACTACAATACCCTCCCCCAACACCCTACAATCCCCTCCCCCAACACCCTACAATCCCCTCCCCCCAACACACTACAATCCCCTCCCTCCCCCCCACGCTACAATCCCCTCCCCAAAGGGACCGTGACCTAACCGCGAGGAGACCAGGTTTAACATTGGAGTCTATGGCTGGGGGTGGCCCGGTTCTCGGGGTCACTGCTCCGCGCCCTTTCATCCCCGAAACACCAAATTATATCAGCTGTAGGGGAGCGTCTTGGCCACCTGCGGTGCAATTTTCCGGGGAGGGGAGGTGGTGGATTTGGGGGTCTTTTCCTATTGGATGATCCACTGTTCATCCATACACTACAATCCCCTCCCTCCCCCCCACACTACAATCCCCTCCCTCCCCCCACACTACAATTCCCTCCCTTCCCCATACACTACAATCCCCTCCCTTCCCTATACACTACAATCCCCTCCCAATACACTACAATCCCCTCCCTTCCCCAACACATTACAATCCCCTCCCCAGACACACTACAATCCTCTCCCTCCCTCCCCACTACAATCCCCTCCCTCCCCCCATGCTTCAATTCCCTCCCTCCCCCATACACTGTAGAACCCCTCCCCCATACACTGTAGAACCCCCTCCCCCATACACTATAATCTCCCCCAACCATTCACTACAATCCCCTCCCTCCCTTATACACTACAATCCCCTCCCTCCCCCCATACACTACAATCCCGTCCCTCCCCCCCACACTACAATCCCCTCCCTCCCCCCCACATTACAATCCCCTCCCTCCCCCCCACACTACAATCCCCTCCCTCCCCCATACACTACAATCCCCTCCCTTCCCCAACACACTACAATCCCCTCCCTCCCCCCCATATATATAGCTCCTTCTGTTCTAAGTATACTAAATAAAAAAATAAATAAATATATATATATAATCTCCTTCTGTTCTAAGTATACTAAATAATCTATACATATAAAGTACAATTGTCTCTGCGTCCAGTCCCTGTGTCCGTGGGATTGTGCTACTGCGCATGTGCCCCACGGACAGCCGTTGGGACTTGGAGCGCAGAGACTTCGGGCGGCCGGGCAAAACTGTTGAAGAGGCTGGTGTGCGCGGGCGCGCGGCAGGTGCGCGCTCGCGTGGACTTACTGCTAAGTCTGTTTTTACAAATGCTTGACCACATATGTTCTAGCGCCGTTAATTTAACGGGCTTAATGTCTAGTTTTTAATAAAGTGTGTGGAAACGTTATTACACGAGTGGAGCATTTTCTGTTTTTCATACACAGGAGTTACATTATCCGATTGGGTGTTTGTGTCGGTCCGGTGGATTAAAGCTTCTTGGAATCCATGCGCTTTGAGCCTGATCCATGAGAGTGGGGGGGGGGGGGCATGGTCAGTTGGTGAGTGTTCCATCCAGCTATTATCCCGGCACTATGGTGGTGGAGAGTGGGGTGTTCCCCCTAATATCACGGATTATTTCTGCTCCTTGAAGATTATTTGCATATATTCTAAGTTCATACTTTATGGACTAATTTTGTGCTGAGAACTGTGCTATAAGGTCACTTCATATGTTTTTATTATATATGTGGGTCTTAGCCTTTGCACCAGGTTTGTGAATAACTGTGTGGTGCTGAGGGGTTCCCACCATCCTTGCGCTACTGTTATTTATGATATATATTTTCTTTTATTATATACAGTGCCTTGTGAAAGTATTCGGCCCGCTTGAACTTTGCAACCTTTTGCCACATTTCAGGGTTCAAACATAAAGATATAAAACTGTAATTTTTGTGAAGAATCAACAACAAGTGGGACACAATCATGAAGTGGAAGGAAATTTATTGGATATTTCAATTTTTGTTAACAAATAAAAAACTGAATAATTGGGCATGCAAAATTATTCAGCCCCTTTACTTTCAGTGCAGCAAACTCTCTCCAGAAGTTCAGTGAGGATCTCTGAATGATCCAATGTTGACCTAAATGACTAATGATGATAAATAGAATCCACCTGTGTGTAATCAAGTCTCCGTATAAATGCACCTGCACTGTGATAGTCTCAGAGGTCAGTTTAAAGCGCAGAGAGCATCATGAAGAACAAGGAACACACCTGGCAGGTCCGAGATACTGTTGTGGAGAAGTTTAAAGCCGGATTTGGATACAAATGATTTCCCAAGCTTTAAACATCCCAAGGAGCACTGTGCAAGCGATAATATTGAAATGGAAGGAGTATCAGACCACTGCAAATCTACAAAGACCTGGCCATCCCTCTAAACTTTCAGCTCATACAAGGAGAAGACTGATCAGAGATGCAGCCAAGAGGCCCATTATCACTCTGAACTGCAGAGATCTACAGCTGAGGTGGGAGACTCTGTCCATAGGACAACAATCAGTCGTATACTGCACAAATCTGGCTTTTATGGAAGAGTGGCAAGAAGAAAGCCATTTCTTAAAGATATCCTTAAAAAGTGTCTAAAGTTTGCCACAAGCCACCTGGGAGACACACCAAACATGTGGAAGAAGGTGCTCTGGTCAGATGAAACCAAAATCAAACTTTTGCAACAATGCAAAACGTTATGTTTGGCGTAAAAGCAACAGCTCATCACCCTGAACACACCATCCCCACTGTCAAACATGGTGGTGGCAGCATCATGGTTTGGGCCTGCTTTTCTTCAGCAGGGACAGGGAAGATGGTTAAAATTGATGGGAAGATGGATGGAGCCAAATACAGGACCATTCTGGAAGAAAACCTGATGGAGTCTGCAAAAGACCTGAGACTGGAACAGAGATTTGTCTTCCAACAAGACAATGATCCAAAACATAAAGCAAAATCTACAATGGAATGGTTCACAAATAAACATATCCAGGTGTTAGAATGGCCAAGTTAAAGTCCAGACCTGAATCCAATCGAGAATCTGTGGAAAGAACTGAAAACTGCTGTTCACAAACGCTCTCCATTCAACCTCACTGAGCTCAAGCTGTTTTGCAAGGAGGAATGGGCAAAAATCTCAGTCTCTCGATGTGCAAAACTGATAGAGACATGCCCCAAGCGACTTACAGCTGTAATCACAGCAAAAGGTGGCGCTACAAAGTATTAACTTAAGGGGGCTGAATAATTTTGCACGCCTAATTTTTCAGATTTTTATTTGCTAACAAAGTTTGAAATATCCAATAAATTTTGTTCCACTTCATGATTGTGTCCCACTTGTTGTTGATTCTTCACAAAAAAATACAGTTTTATATCTTTATGTTTAAGCCTGAAATGTGGCAAAAGGTCGCAAAGTTCAAGGGGGCCGAATACTTTCGCAAGGCACTGTATATCCAATTTCATTTATTTCAGGAATAAAGACCTATCCAAAACGAAAAAAATGTTTTGCCTTTAGTTATATTTTAATTGAACAAGCTGAAAGTAGAAGCTGATTGGCTAGCATGCACAGCTGCACCAGTGTGCACTAGTTTTAGTAAATCTCCCCCAATTCAATTCAAAAAGGTTTTTAGTCCCTCGATAAAGGGGAGAATACCAAGGATGCATAACATTTCTATATGAAAATATATAAAAATATTTTACCAGCTATATGACCTGGTTCATCTAGTTACTTATATAACAATAACAACCATCACTATTATTAAAACCACTCATTATCCATAGAAAACCAAAAACAAAACTCCCAGGAGATAACAACAAAATAAATATTGCAGTGAAAACCTATCTCCCATTATATCATTATAGTGCACTATATGTGATCTAACTTTATATTAATGACCGTCAGAAATCTTTGAATACATTTTGACAGACCAGATCTTCATTATTAAACCCAATTTCTTAACCTCAGTGGCATAGTGTATGGCTACTTCAGGAGGCACCATGTACGACTTGAAGTAGCTTTTTTTTTTTAAGTTTCTCCAGTCAGCTACAGCTACTGACAGATTCAGGCCCTATATAACAAATCCTGGAAAGCTCTACAGTTAGTCAGTCAGTGCAGGTTTCCAGTTAATTATCTATACAGGTGTTCTCTCTGCAGTTAGCAGTGACTACCCATCTATGTTGTCAGAATCGGGATCTCCCAGATGCTAAAACCTAGGTCATCTACTTCTACCAAGATGTCCCAGTGCACATGGAAGACTTACTTATTGGTGCTTCCACCTTATGAGTCTCTCTTTTAGATGAATCTGGGCAGCCTTATCCTACAAATAGAACGGGGATGGTGCTGAAGCTCAGGACTTCCATGTCTGAAGTAGTTTCTGTCTATCACCTCATCCAGGACATCATTCTTCCACACCTCTATCTGGCTCCAGTTCCCCAAAAGAAAAATTCTCTCTTTACCTACGTGGTTTAGTGTGTGAATTTATATCTTCATTGTTTCTTCCAAAAAGCCTGATTTATCTTTCACTAACTCATAAGGTTACTCCAGCTTATCATTCCACCATCTCTAGGTGACTTAGATGGACCATTGGTCAAACCTATGGTTTCTAGGACCAGGTTCACCCTTTCCTTTTTTAAAGGTGTGCTCAACCAGTCTGGGTCTACTTCTTAATTTTTTTTGTAACTAAGCACTTTTCCCAGAATTCAAAGGCTACCACCTGGGATTTTTCCTTTTTTCTACCAGGTGGATGTTCAGGCATCATCTGATTACACCACCACCAACAATAATAGCTAACCCAGTAGAAAATGTTAATCCGTTGCATATACAGTGCCTTGAAAAAGTATTCATACCCCTTGACATTTTCCACATTTTGTCCTGTTACAACCAAAAACATAAATGTAGTTTATTGGGATTTTATGTGATAGACCAATGCAAAGTGACACACCTAGGCTAGGCACATTTAACTCCCGATCACCCCCCAGTTAACCCCTACACCCCCTGTCACAACATGCACTGTATATAGTATATAGCATTTTCCTATATACCTGTATAAGTGTTACTTGTAAACCTGTTTAGTGCTTGCAGCCGTTCCTTTTAGGCTTAGGATATCCGCCAACCCCCCCATAAAGATTTAACCCCTTGATCCCCCCCCCAGTTAACCCCTTCCCCCCTGTCACATTGCACACTAATATGCAGGTAATATAGTGGTTTACTGTATTTTGTATTAGTGTGATTGTGACTTAAGTTAAGTTTCTGTCCCAAGGAGGTTTAGGGTCCCCGCTACCCCCCCAAAAATAAAGATAAACCCCCTGATCACCCCCAGTTAACCCCTTCATTGCCCTGTCACAGTGTCACTTTTATAGTGTACTGTTTTTATTCTGATCACTATTATTAGTGTCACAGCTGACATTAGTTAGTGTTAGCGTCAGTCTAGGATTGCGCAGATAGTCAGAAATAACCCCTTGATTACCACATACACACACACACACACACACACCTCCATTACTAGTATAGTGTTTGAACAGATCAATATCTGATCTGATTAGAACTGTACTAGCGTCCCCAATAGTTTAGGGTTCCCAAAATGTGGTGTTTGCATGATCAGCACTGATTCCTGCCAGCACCTGCGTTTAGCCCATCCGCCCACACCACCCCACCCCACCCAGGCAAGTGTAGTAATCAATAGATTACTGTCACTTACAAAAAACACAAAACACACAAAACCGGACAAAAAAAGGACAGGGGATTGTCTTCTTCTGCGATTCCCACTCTACTTAAAGCGAGAAAAGCGACTTCTAGAAAGATCTATCATCGCACTTAGAAAGTCGTATATTGCGTGGTGTGAGTCTCTTGGGGTTCCCCCTCGCTCTTACTCGGTGGCTCGAATCTTGGCTTTCCTTCAATGGGGGGGTTGATCAAAATTTGGCCTTGAGTACTATCAAGGGTCAGGTTTCGGCCTTGGCAATTTTTTTCCAAAGGCCATTAGCCACGCATTCCCTGGTACGTAGTTTTATCCAGGGGGTGCGACATTTGGCTCCTCGGGTGCGACCTCCGTTGCCACCTTGAGATCTTAATTTGGTGCTGTCGGTTCTCCATAAACCTCCTCTGAAAATATTCGGGAGATAAGGAATGTAAACATCCCTTGCGACAGTAATAGGCAGTGACAGGTACTCTTTATGGAGGGTTGGGGGTCTTAAAGACCCCAGACCCCTCCACTGCACTTCCAAGTATCCAAAATGTCGAAACCTGCATTTTTGAATACTGTCACTGTTTTCTAATCTGCGTAGTTGGCAGCCGAGTAAACTGGAAGTGACGTCGCTTCCAGGTTACATGATCAGAGACCCAATAAAAGTCGAATCCGGCTGACTCCAACCAGCCTTGTGTGTGTGCCGGTTGGTTGCTCGAGTCTCCCAGTGGGACGGCAGAGCCGTGGAAGGCGGTGAGGGGGGCGTCCCCTCCCGCTCGCTGGGGTAATGGCTGAGTGGCTGCTGAGCCGCATCGGTTGTTATCCCCAGAAAGCTGACCCCTGGCTCTAAAAAATGGTATCAGGGGTGATGGCTGCAGCTGCAGGCATCACCTCGGTACAACCACTTTTTCAAGCTGATGTACAGGTACGTCAGTTTGCGGGAAGTGGTTAAAGTAGGGTAAGGTTATAAAAAAATATCCCAAGCTTTGAACATCTCTCGGAGCACTGTTGAATCCATCATCCGAAAATGGAAAGACTATGGCACAACTGAAAACTCTCCAAGAGACAGGGCCGTCCACCTAAACTGACAGGCCAGGCAAGGAGAGCATTTTTTTAGAGAAGCAGCCAAAAGGTCCATGATAACTCAACACAGAGATTAAAAGCTCAGGTGGGAGAATCTGTCCACAGGACAACTATTAGTCATGCACTCCACAAATCTGGCCTTTATGGATGAGTGGCAAGAAGAAAGCCATTGTTGAAAGAAAGCCATAAGAAGTCTTGTTTTCAGTTTGCGAGAAGCCATGTGGGGGACACAGCAAACGTGTGGAAGAAAATGCTCTGGTCAGATGAGACTAAAATTGAACTTTTGACCCAAAAGCAAAACACTGTGTGGTGGAAAACCAACACTGCACAGCACCCTAAACACACCATCCCCACCATGAAACATGGTGGTGGCATCATCATGTTGTGGGGATGCTTTTCTTCAGCAGGAAAGCTGGTCAGAGTTGGTGGGAAGATGGATGGAGCCAAATACAGGACAATCTTAGAAGAAAACCTGTTAGAGTCTGCAAAAGATTTGAGACTGGGGCAGAGTTCACCTTCCAGCAAGACAATGATCCTAAACATACAGCCGGAGCTACAATGGAATGGTTTAGATCAAAGCATATTCATGTGTTAGAATGGCCCAGTCAAAGTCCGGACCTAAATCCGGTTGAGAATCTGGAGCAAGGCTTGAAAATTGCTTTTCACAGATGCTCGCCATCCAACCTGACAGCTCTTGAGCTATTTTTCAGCAGCTGTAATTGCAGAGAAAGGTGGTTCTACAAGGTATTGACTCAGGGGGGCTCAATACAGATGCGTGCCATACTTTTCAGGTATTTTTTTGTAAAAAATGTTGAAAACCATTTATAATTTTCCTTCCACTTCACAATTATGTGCAACTTTGTGTTCTATCACAAAAAAAATCCTAATAAAATACATTTATGTTTTTGGTTGTAACATGACAAAATGTGGAAAATTTCAAGGGGTATGAATACTTTTTCAAGGCACTGTATGAATAATCTCGAAGCCTTGCTGCCCTCTAGGACTGGGGTTGTCCTCAAGCCACTGAAAAAAGTTATCATACTTTTAATAAATTTGGGAGATAATGCACTAGACCAGTGTGCCCTCTTTTGTTCATCCCATCTGATGACAGTTTTGGGGGTGTATGGTCCCCCAGATGGCTCTTGAGCTGCAGTTGAACTGCCTTTGCATGTCCCCAAGGTAAGGACTTCTGTTTCCCCCAACGGATGAGAACAAACCTGGGTGAACTTTGTGTATACAACTGCAGCAGATAAATTGTATAAGCAATGATTTTGGAGATTGCACTGCTCTGAGACTTGCACACTTTGCAGGGAAATGCTGATGTTTTGATCCAACAGGTTAATACAACCTGAAGTTTAAGGCTTGTTCACAAAAGTGGCATGCACCATTTTTTGGCACTGCAAAGCACACAACATCCACCAGCAAGGTATATATGTACAGCACTGCATCATACTAACGCATATAACGTACATTACCACAGAGCTCCCGTTTGAACAGGCCCTAAGATTTCAGACAATGAGCACCTGGATTGAATTGAACACTATACCATGAGGTATGTTAAACTCTTTCAATACACCATAAGTGAGCAGACTGAATAAAAGTTGGACTACATGCATTAGTTTACCTATCTAGCAGTAGTTATTATAGATGCAATTAATTCAACATATATTGATGTATCCTACAACATGATGAATACTAATATCTGTGGCCTTTTGATAATTAGATAACAGAACCACATATACTATACACTTACCTAGTGAGCTTTAAAGATGAAGATATGTGCTGTCTATTAGCTATATTTCATACATACTGCCAGTCACAAATAAAAAGTTAGATCAGTTATAATGCACTATAATGATATATTATCATGGGATTGTAATGCTATTATCCCATGGGGGGTTGTTTTCAATTTTGTTTTCTATGAATAATGTGTTGTATTTTATTAAACAAGTGATGTTTGTTACTTGTACATCTGGACCAGGTCATATAGGTGATAACAACAAAGTATATCAAAACAAAGTTTTGATATACACTGCTCAAAGCAAAAGGAACACTTCAAAAACACATCAGATCTCAGTGGGGAAAAATATGCCGGATATCTATACGGATATTGACTGGGTAATGTGTTAGGAATGAAAGGATGCCACATTATTTAATGGAAATGAAAATTGTCAACCTACAGAGGGCTGAATTAAAAAATCAAAGTGAAAAAAATTATGCAGCAGGCTAGTCCATTTTTCTGAAATTTCATTGCACCAACTCAAAATGGTACCCAGTAGTTTGTATGGCCCCCACGTGCTTGCATGCATGCTTGACAACGTCGGGGCATGCTCCTATTGAGACGATGGATGGTTTCCTGGGGTATTTCCTCCCAGATCTGGACCAGGGCATCACTGAGCTCCTGAACAGACTGAGGTGCAAAATGGTGGCATTGGATGGACTAAAACATAATGTCCCAGAGGTGTCTTTTGTATTTAGGTCAGGGGAGCGTAGGGGCCATTTAATGGTATCCATTCCTTCATCCTCCAGGAACTGGCTGCATACTCTTGCCACATGAGGTCGGGCATTTCCGTGCACCAGGAGGAACCCAGGACTCACTGCACCAGTGTAGGGTCTGACAGTGGGTCCAAAGATTTAATTCCAATACCTAGTGGCAGTCAAGATGCCATTGTCTAGCCTGTAGAGGTCTGTGCATCCCTCCATTTATATGCCTACACAGACCATCACTGACACACCACCAAACCGGTCATTCTGAACAATGTTACAGGCAGCATAACATTCTCCACGGCTTCTCCAGACCCTTTCATGTCTGTCACATGTGCTCAGGGTGAACCTGCTCTCATCTCTGAAAAGCACAGGGTGCCAGTGGCAGACCTGCCAATTCTGATGTTCAGTGGCAAATGCCAATCAAGCTCCACTGTCCCGGGCAGTGAGCACAGGGCCTACTAGAGGATGTCGGGCCCTCAGGTCACCCTCATGAAGTCTGTTTCTAATTGATTAGTCAGAGACATTTACACCAGTGGCCTGCCGGAGGTCATTTTTTAAGGCTCTGGCAGTGCTCATCCTGTTTCTCCTTGCACAAAGGAGCAGAAACCAGTACTGCTGATGCATTAGGGACCTTCTTCGGCCCTCTTCAGCTCTCCTAGAGTAACTGCCTGTCTCCTGAAATCTCCTCCATGCTCTTGAGATTGTGCTGGGAGACGCAGCAAACCTTCTAGGAATGGCACGTATTGATGTGCCATCCTGGAGGTGTTGAACTGCCTGTGCAACCTCTATAGGGTCCAGGTATCGCCTCATGCTTCCAGTAGTGACACTGACCCTAGCCAAATGCAAAACTAGTGACAAACAGTCAGAAAAGAGGAGTAGGGAAAAAATTGTCAGTGGCCTCCACCTGTAAAACCATTCCTGTTTTGGGGGTCGTCTCGTTGCCAGTCTAGTGCACCTGTTGTTAATTTCAATAACACCAAAGCAGGTGAAACTGGTTAACAACCCCCTCTGCTACTTAACTGATCAGATCAATATTCCAGGAGTTTATTTTGAATTGATGCTATACTCTGGCTAAAAAGTGTTCCTTATATTTTTTTTGAGCAGTATATTTTAAGATAAAGATGGTTATGGCGGTATCCCCATCTGGGGGGTGCATATGCGGTCGTTGATTTGGGAGAAAACTTCTGCCTGAACATACCAGGGTCCTAGGCATATGAGGTGTACCCACCTCGCCTTCCCTCATTTGGACTTGGAGGCCGGGGTTTCCCTCCTATCCGGCCCCTTTATACAATCCCATCTGTGATCGGATATCTATGACAGGGAGTCCTTGATTTGATCAGGATCTATGTCATATGATGAACTTTGTTCTATGTTACCTTTGGTATATGTAGTAGGCAGTTTGCTCCAATTACAACGCACCGACCCCCTCGTTACTCTTCTTAGCCCACCAGGCTTGGTTTATTATACAGTCCTATCACCTGAAGTCCTTTTCAGATGTTTGTTTTCACCACGTGCTGCAGAGGAAGCTTACTAGGTTAAGCAAAACATGTAGGGCAACTGGGATTCAACTAAACATCTGTTTATCCACACTGTACAGACGACCTCTAGAGACGGCTACCATCCTTCTCTATGGCCGCCTTATGAATGCAGGTTACTCTGTAATATATGTGATTGTTGTTACAAGTATCATTATCTAACAGGCTATGCGTTTTGCACACTGTGTTGAGGCTTTGCCGCCTTATTTCATTGTATGTATATTGTATGTTTGTCATTTTATACAATTCTTTTCTGTCTGTGTCATAAACATGTCTTTGGGAATTTTTAATTAAAAATAAAGATATACAATTTTAATACCGGTGCCAATAAAGTCCAAATTCCTTCTCTCCCATTTTCTCTATTCTACGATTCAGGATGTGGCACCCCTAACTATCCCCCCCCTTCTTTGCGCCTAGGCACCCTGCGACCTAGGAGCGCATATTTAAATTATTCTAAAGATGGTTATGAGTCCTTGGTAGTCCCCTTTATCAAGAAGTAGCAAACCTTTACTGAATGATATATGCAATTGTTTTCTATAATGTTAATTACCATGGTGTTATAGCATTTGTCAAGAATTAAGTAGGTATGGCCCTCCGTAAACATAATATTGGTCCTAGAAAACCTATTCTAGTTTTTTAAGTACACTGATTTAAATTCGACTTTGCAGCTGGAGACAGATGTAAGGTTAAAATCATTGCACAATTGGTATTGCAGTTTGACTTAAAATACGTTTTGTCAGGCAGCAACATAATGTTCCTCTGTGAAATAACATAACCGCGGGCAACTCTTTGTCCAACTTTCTGTGTTGGGAGCAGCAGTGTGACATTTGGAAGTGCCCTTTCACCTGTAAACATGCACCTTTTCCTATGCATAAAGTGAACCAGGACTGGACCTAATCATATTTTAGATTCTGTTGTAACAGCCAAAGGCGGCTTCAAGTCAGAACTGCTTCTGATCCAACTCATTTCCAGCCCAGTTCCTCTGTTGCCTCCAGCATTAAACTTTACACAAAATCCAAGGTACACAAAATGAAAGTGAACATTGTTTCTGCTAGATTTAAACCACGTAGCTGATGGAGGTCAGAGGAGAGAGTTTGTGTTCCTGTACACAACATACCTTACAGGGGTGATACGGGGCACCGCGCCTTCACCCTCACATACGTAGCTGGCAGCACTGCAGTCTCGGGCACCTTTAGTCATAGGATCTGCGGGCAGTGGCTTCTGTGGGGGGCTGGGGATGCGTGATCCCTGCAAGAAAAAAAAACATATACTGAGTAAACAATCTGCCAAGAGTTGTCAGGATTTCACAGTGTGAAGGAGATAATTGATGTGAGACCTCTATTACATCCACTGTAACTTTTTATGGAAACTCTTTTTCAGCTCTTCTGGAATCTAAATGTCCTTGACTATAAATAAGGTTACTTATGTGGCTGGCAAGACACAGCAAATCCATACAGAAAGCCAATCTTCTTACATCAACCTTACCTTTTTAAAGCTTGATGAAGGAGGATGACAAACAGGTATTTTCCCTCATAATATAGGTCATCATTTTGGATACAATTTTAGATTAGTAAATCAATTCGTTTTAAATAACACTGTGAATTTTAAAATCACTTAATGGCAAGAGGTTATTCATTTATATTCAAATTCTGATACAATTAAAAATGGATCATCCCTATCGGTTTATTAGTATATTGTATACTGCAAATAAAAAAGGGGTTGGTTTCAGTGACCTAATGTAGTGTATACACAGAAAAGATCTGTAGCACAACGTCATGCTTGCATGATTATTGGCTGAATAAACATTGCACTATGTATTTCATTCTTGTTAACAAAATTCCGATCCCCAATATTCCACAACACACCAGGGGTGGCATAGATGTCTCCTTCAACAAAAGTTCTGAGTGGATGGACTTTTAATTTGTAACACAATGAAATCTAAGTTTGATGATCGACAAGTGCTTAATCTTACACCACTAGGTAATTGCAAATCTCTCTATAGCTGAAGCCTTACACCCTGAAACTGTTATCCTGGGGCTACAATGAAATCTCTTTGCTACTGAGATTTAAAGAAAAAGTATCACCACTTATTTAAAATCCAATTTTATTCCAATGGGGACCAAGTCTATGATACACTTTGTCCTGCTCTGATCCGCATCCTTGTTGCTAAGCTAGCATAGTCAGCAGCTTACCCCACATCCCCCTACTGTTAAAACATGCTCCTAGCAAAGAGACATATAACTAATGCTGACTAATTGACTGCACTCATCTCTGGCAGCAAGTGCACGCTGGAGGGGAGTGCTGCCATTCAGTGCAGTAAGCGGTGGGACTGGTCCATTCACAGCACAAGCACAGATGAAAGATCATTTTAACACAGTCGTGGCTGTGTGATCTATCTGCTGGTGCTAGTTAGGTTTACAAGCAGTTGACAGATGGATCAAAAAGCCAAACTAGCACTGGATGATCTTTTACTTTTGCGAGTGTACAGTCAGGGTTTTAGACAGATGACAGCCCCAACAGCACTGACTGGCCATTCACAAAAGTGAAAGCTCATTTAGAACTGCATGGCTTTGTTATCTGCCTGCTTGTAAACATACACAGCTTTGGCAGATGGATCATAAAACCCCAACAGCTCTAAATGATATTTTACTAGTGCTTGAGTTGTGAATAATCAGTCAGTGTGAGCCTGGTACGCCGACACACTGCACAAAATCCATTTGTACAGAGAAATTGGAAGGTAGCTACAATGCTAGGAAAACCCACAAATTGAGCTTCAGCCTGGGATGAACTACAGTTGACATAAACATTAAAAAAAAATTGACTTGTAATACACAATAGGAACATGGATCAAAACAAGACTAAGCACCAAGTACACTTGATCCCCTGTGGGATTCACCTGGGATTTTTGTTGTTGTGGTGATTGTTAGGAACGTTAGGAAAGATACAGTAAAGCCCCATTATATCGCGGTTCAGTTTTCGCAGTCCCGGTATTTCACGTTTTTTTCTGTAAGACCTATTAATATTATTGTATTTAATTCATTATTAATTAAATATTTTTGTGTTTTCCATTGCTCCCGCTCTCTCAATATCTTTTATGTGTTTAAATGTGTTTCTATTGTTTTAAAAGTGTGTTTAAAGACCTTAAAATGCTTTTAAAAGTAGCGTAAAAAGTTATAAAAACATGCCTAGGGTGTATTTAAATAGGGTATTTCTATTTTGTGGATTTTCACTTATCGCGGGTGGGTCTGGAACGTAACCCCTTGCGATGGAGGGGGGTTTACTGTATATGTATTCCCACTGGGGAGATTCACTAACTGCTGCTCCTGGTTACCTTTGTTACTGGAGAGGATGACAAAATGAAGTTTTATTGTTATTAATACTTCAGGTAGCAAATGCCAATATGTATTCGGCTACATATTTTTGGTTAAAAAAATCCCAATAAACATATATTGATTGGTTTACGCAAAAGTTACAGGGTTTACAAACTATGGATATTAGCAAATTAGAGCAGGACTGCGATATTGCGGCAGACAGGACACTAAATACACTTTTTGGGGACACTAATACAGTGATCAGTGCTAAAAATATGCACAGTCACTGTACTAATGACACTGGCTGGAAGGGATTAAACATCAGGGGCAATCAATGGGTTTACCATGTGCCTAGCCAGTGCTTGTGCACTGTGTGGTAGGTGCTTTTTCTAGTGGAAGGCATGGACCATGTCCCTGCTTCACAGGAACACGGGATCCATGCCTTCTGTACTGACCGAACAGTGATCTGATTTGTTTACATGGGCAGATCGCCGTTCTGGCTCCTTGCCTAATGATCGACAGGTGCTGACTAATTACTACTACTAATCCCTAAACTCTACGTTACATCCCTGAAATCTTCAAATTTTGCTTACCTTTAATGGGGCCTTGCTAGATTATAAAAAATAAATAAATGAAACAACAGCACGTTGGTGATCTTTAAACTCTTCATGTTATTCAGGTAGATCTCCGACTCTTCAGGGTTGAAAACCCCCTCTGCTGTGTTTAGAACTACTGAACAATATTATTCTCAGTAACCATGCAGGAGGCATTCTGTATACTATTTTTGTATAGAACTCCCCCAAAACTCTTAGGGCTCTTTCACATGGGCGTTCCGTATGTCCGTTTTTCATCCCATCCGTTTGCGGATGAAAAACTGACATAATGTATCTCTATGTAAATACGGATGTCAGTGGATGATCATCCGCTGACATCCATTTTCCGTCAGTTCAGTTCAGTTTTTTTGAACGGAGGAGAACCCTATTTTCTCTTCCTTTCAAAAAACGGAACGGACCCAAAAACGGATGTCAGTGGTGTCATCCGCTGACATCCGTATTTACATAGACATGCATTATGTCAGTTTTTCATCCGCAAACGGATGGGATGAAAAACGGACATACGGACCGGATGACACAAGTGTCATCCGTGTCCGTTACAAAGAAAAAAAAAGGACCTGATCGGGCAAAAAAAAAAGGAACGCCCGTGTGAAAGAGCCCTTATTTCCCACTGACGTGATCCGTTTACTGCTTTCCCATCAGTCTTTCTCTTATAACACATCTAGTAATCACATGACTATGGCGGTAAGACCCTCCTAATTGCCACTCAAAGAGTGATAAGAAATCTTTATGTCAGATTCAGCAAAACAATAGTAAATAAAAATCTGAAATGATGTTTACTAAATTCTTGCAATTTATATATAATTGTCATTTTTTTTTCTTTATCTCTGCAAATGTGGAGTTACCATTAACTGTATACCTTAGCATAAAACAGTGAAAATCCAGCACTATGGCAATTTCTATCTATCTGCCCCTTACTGTTTGATAGTGAATTCAGGGCAGGGAATGCCACCTTCTGATTGACAGTAGCCTTGGAAGCTGACTTACTGTATCAACTTCACAGGGGCAGGTATTAAATCAGTGCTGTAAAGGAAAACTGCTTGCAATAGATGGGCTGAAGATTAGGTACACAAACATTCTCTGAGGTCAGATAACAATCAAAAGTATTGGAAAATCATTCTCTGAAGATGATTTAAAAATCTTATCACTGTAAACAAACCCTTTGCACACAGGGAAAATACATTTTAAATATGTGCTAGTGTGCAAAGGGTATAAAATTGGAAAGAATGAATTGATCACTTGAAACTGTACTAGAGCTATAACAATAAAGAATATTTAAGAATGCTCCCTAAATCTTAGCCCAAACTTTCTTTAACCACTTTAAGACTGGAAGATTTTTGCTGCCTAATGACCAGGCCCTATTTTGCGATTCGGCACTGCGTTAGTTTAACGGAAAATTGCGCAGTTGTGTGACGCTGTACCCAAACAAAATTGACGTCCTTTTTTTCCCACAGATGGAGCTTTCTTTTGGTAGTATTTGATCACCTGTGCGATATTTATTTTTTGCGCTATAAAACAAAAAAAGAGCGACAATTTTGAAAAAAAAATATATATATTTTTCACATTCTGCTATATAACATTCCCCAAAAAAATCTTTAAAAATCAAAATTTTTTAACATTTTAGGCCAATTTGTTTTCTGCTACAAATTTTTGGTAAAAAAAATCCCAATAAGCGTATTTTGATTGGTTTTCGCAGAAGTTATTGCGTTTACTAACTAAGGGAAAGATTTATGTCATTTTTATTGTTTTTTACTATTAATGGCAGTGAACTGCGATTTTTTTTTTTTGCGGGACTGCGATATTGCGGCGGACATATCGGACCCCTAACTGACATTTTTGACACTTTTGGGGGGACCAGTGACATTACCACAGTAATCAGTGCTAAAAATATGCACTGTTACTATAATAATGCCATTGGCAGGGAATGGATTAACCCTGTGGGTGATCAAGGGGTTAAATGTAAGCCTAGGGGAGTGGTTCTAACTGTGGAGGGGTTGGGCTTTTGAAATGATCATAAAGAAATGCCATCCTATATAGCAGGATTGCATGGTCTCTATGATCATGTCAAAGAGAATGACAGATGGCTGTGTTTACAGCAGCCTTCCGCCCTTCTCTGTCAGGGGGGGGGGGGGGAAATCGCTGGTGTCAGGCGGCCATCGGAGCCACCTGGCACCCGCACTGGCTTCCCCGCTGACGATCAGGGGCAGGAGCGCGCCTCCGGTGGCGCTCACTCTCCCCCCCCTAGTGGCCTCCCAGGCAGATGATGCCTATTAACGTGATTTTGCCTGGGAGAGCCACACTGCCGACGTAAAAAGGCAGTGCAGCGACGGCAAGTGGTTAAAAAACAAAACGAAAAAAAAAAGCCTATGGTCTCATTCACACAGTCATTAAAAGCCATTTAAAAAAAAAGAAAAATACTTGTAATAAACAAAAGTGAATGCATAATGATCAGTAAATAGATCTGTTTTTAACCACTTCAGCCCCAGAAGGTTTGACACTATATAAATGACACTGGCAGGGAAGGGGGTTAACATCAGGGGCAATCAAAGGGTTAATGGTGTTCCCTTGGTGTGCTTTTTTACTGTGTGGGGGTGTAATGTTCTGGTACCTTTGGGTACCCTAATTACTCTTTCATAAGTGTATGCGCCCCACCATTCTCTTTTGGTAAGGTGCGCATACACCTTTAAGACTGATGCTGTCATCACTGAGCGCCGGACTGGATGGCTATTTAGATCGCCGGCTCTCACTCACATGTGTTCGTTCAAACTGCTTTGTGCCTTGATACTAACCTGTCTTGAAGCTCACATGCTTGCAAGCATACCTCGCTGTCGGAACCACGCTGCGCTGATCCCTGTATCCCGCTATCGGATCATCCGCTCTTGCCGAACCTCTCCTCTGCTACATTGCTATTAGTGATAAGTACCCCACAGGGGAAACCTCTATAACCTTTATACTAAAGCTTACACTATCTAGCTCTGCATACTAAGGACTATTAATTACTACATCTGCATTATCTAAGATTGCTAGCTCTTGAGTCTACTACCACCTGTTCTTGCACTGGGTTGATCTCTCTTGTATGTCCACCTGCTACTCTGTCATCTACTACCATACATGATTGCTAAACCTATCTGCATCCCATCTGCTACTATCTTACTTTCAAGAACATTTCCTTTCAAGTGTCTGTCATCTACCATCTCTACCCAACCTGTCTCTTCAGCCTATCATCACTGTGTTACTATATACATAAGTCACTCTAGGAAACATCTTATTGAGTGTGTGTATTTACTTGCTGAATTGAGATCATCCACACATGATGAGTCATTGAGAGTTGGGAATGGTGTCTCAGCGTTTCTCTACATGACTACTGAAGTGGAATATTTCTGCAGCTGAAAATCCACATCATACGTAAAACGCAGGAGCGTTACAGGGGGTTGGACTGACTGGAGGAAGAGAGAGTGTTCCCGATTAGCAGGAACACAGGATCTCTCTCTCCCTCTCCCTCTGTGACAGAACGGTGGCCTACCTTGGTTACATAGGCACACCGGCGTTCTTTCTCTCCTACAAATGATCCGCGGGTCCCGGCAGCCACAAACTGCTGACTGGCTCCCGCTGTGTCCGCTTTCGGACTTCCTGATTTTAAATGCTGATGTTTTCTTCTCAAAATGTAAGTGCAATATATGCGTTTTAAATAAAAATCTGGGTTTTAAACAATATCACACTATGGGGAATGCCTGCTGTTATTATCCCTGCATATGAGAGGTCTGGACGAGTAATGCAAAGGAGCAAAAGGGAAAACAGCACTGGATACATGTGTACAGCCACTATAGCACTGTGAATGCGCATACACGCCTAAAGGGGAAAGACTGCTGGTGAGAGAGGTTAATACGGGGGTAGCACGTGTGAAGACCACTGGCACACTGCGAGAGTTGTATATAAGTTCATGGACTTACCAATACCAATTCTGGCACAAGTCACTTGTGCCAGAACCGTTATAATAATTTACCAGTGGAATAGTTTTAAACCAATATAATCATATTTGTCACTTTATATTTTGTCACTTTAATTGACATGGCACATGACACTTTATTATATTCCTTGCATATATGGAGTAAGCACATAATAGGTTGCATTTTTTGTAAAATACATGAATTTATTTTAATCACTACATTGAACTTAACTAACAAGCAGCACCACACCTACTCCTACATAACTTTTTCAGAATGTTGACTCCTCTAGCAGTAGTCTTGGTGGTGACAGCAGCTTATTTCCCATTTATTCCACCTAGTGGTCTGTAGTGCTGAATATATACATTTTATTATTTGACTGGGTTATATTGCCTCCTCCAGGAGTTGGACTAGGCAGAAAAAAAACACCTAGCCACAATCATGGGCCGCCCTCAGCTTGGTATATAACCCCCCTCTCTGCTCTAGGAAATACGTTTTAATCTGGCTAGTCAGACGTCGGGACCTAGGCTCCAGGCTGGGATTTCTGGTCCTAGCAATGTTTTTCTCCTTCCTTACATCTTTTTTTTTTTTCTCCGGAGATCTACAATCAACTGCATGGCTGGATAATCTAGATCCTGTGGTCCCCCCAGCCCAGCCAGCGAGCACGTGCAGACTGCAGCTACGCAGCAGGTCGGCCGCAGCATAGCCTCACGGACAGAGGCTGGCTCGTGAGTTAAACGTCTAGCAGGGTTGCATATGACCGGGCTTGGGTCTGAGTTGCAGCGGTCCCTTGCCTGACAGCTCTCCTACTTCGGTGGTGAGGATTCTGTCTGGAGGATTACCCGCACCATGGAAGGGTAAGTACAGTCCCACCCCTCCCATTTTGGCATTTTTTTGGGGTGGATGTGGGTAACCTTCAGGGACGGTGAGACCTGCCTGCAGGTTCCCTTATCCCATCCTTCAAAATCCCTCAGTGAGCTGGGCTTCCCCCACTTCATTTCCCCCCTGTTGGGTACTGGAATCTGGTGGGGGTCCCAGGGCAGAGGATGCAGCGGAGATACCTGGGGTCTTCCCCGCTATCCCCACTCTATAAGGGTCCTGGGATAGTGTGTCCTGCCCTGGTAGACTGGAGGGGTCCCAGTGTAGGAGACAGTGTCTCCTGCAGTGTGGGTATAGTGGGTATAGTGCAGGGGGGTCCCAATGGAGAGACTGGTGCAGAGTGCGCAGCGGAGTCTCCTCTAACGTGTGTCCTACCTTCAGGTGGAGGTCCCCCTGCAGAGGGTGCAGCATTGCAGAGGGTACAGGGAACATCCTGGCAGCATGGTGTAGCTGATGGTGGCCATTTTGCCTTAGTCTGTCTGGTCTCCGGTTGGCAGCCATGTTTGTGTAGCCTGATGTCACAGGGGCCATTTTCCCTTAGCCTGGCTGGTCTCCAAATGGCGGCCATGTTTGTGTAGCCCGATGATGTCACAGGGGCCATATTCCCTTAGTCCGGGAGACTCTGGAGACAGAAGCCTCTTGGGGATGCCGAAGCCTCTTCTCTTCCTCCTCCTGTGCCCAGGACATATGAACAGGAATGGCGTCCATGGTGATGCTGGGTCTGAATTCTCTGCGCTCCTCCAATAGGTATGTTGAGTCCCTGTTATCACTCTCTCTCTCTGCTGATAGGTACCCTAAACCTTGGGGGATTCTTTAATGGTGCCAAAAGATCGTTTTTGTACTGCAAGGTCTTCCTTTCCTTATGGAGCCTCAGGATCACATCTCCCCCATTGATCCCCTCATGGAGGTGGCGGGTACCTTGGAACCCCAGCTTAGCATGGTTGCACTGACTGGTGGTTCTGCAGTCCTTTGTTTCCCGGCTGGAAGTGGTGTCTGGGCAAAGGCCCAGGGGGAAGCATCCCCCGCCTTTTCCTGCTCCGTCTGTCTCATCTGATTCCTAGCCTGATGCCGCCGTGGATGCGGCCCGTCCAGGGGGGCTTACTATCACACCCCCAGATCCATCTGATAGTGAGGATGATTCCTCCTTGGTCTCAGCAGCAAATCAAAAAGCGTTGGTAGACTCGCTTATCACTGCAGTGCATAAAACTTTAAAAATGGAGGATGCGGCTGATGTAGCCACAGACGGGGCTGTGTCGTTTGGCATGCATTAGTCATCTCGCACTCCAAAAGGTGTTTCACTATGTGCCTTATTTTGACCGGTTTTTCTGTAAGGAATGGGAACCACCAAAATTACCCTTTGTTGTCCCCAAACGTTTTGCTGTACGTTGCCCTATTGAGGAGTCAGTTTAAAAATAGTGGACTAGTCCACCAGTGGTAGACCCTCCTGTTTCCAGGTTGAACAAAGCTACCATGATCCCAGTAGAGGAATCCCCGTCTTTTAAGGACCCGGCTGACAGGAAAGCAGAGACTGTGGCACGCAGCATGTTTACTATGGCTGGTTTGACATTGCAGCCAGTCTGTGCCTCAGCCCTAGTGTCTCAGACCCTAACTGCATGGGCCAAGCTTTTGCGCCAGGGTCTGGGGGGGGGGGGTGAGCAGGTCCCCCGCTGCTTATGTTGATTTAGCAGACCAGTTGGTTCATGGGCTGCAGTTTATTTGTGATGCAGTTTTGGATACAGCTCCTGTGCTGTCCAAACTTTCTGTTTCAGCTGTGGTGATTAGGCGTGTGCCATGGCTTAAGAATTGGTCTGCAGGCCAAGCCTCTAAGCTCTCATTGATCTGCCCTTTCAAAGCGATCGCCTGTTTGGGGCTACCCTGGATGACATCATTAAGGGTATCACGGGGGGGGGGGCTTGGGGGGGTAGAAGAGTACCTTCCCGCCATAGTCTAGGAAAGGGAAGGAGCCTCGTCGCCGACGGCCCTCCTTCTCAGTACATAGAAAATTCTTTCATGCTTCTGGGATGGAGAATAGGGGAAATAGATCTTCCAAATCTTCCCCGGGAGGTTCCAAGCATCCTTGGTCTGGTAAGCCTAGAGCTTGCTTCTCCGGACCAGCAGACAAGACTCCTTCAGCATTAAGGACTGCCCTCACCGATTATTGGGGTGGAGGGACATCTTCGCTGGTTTCTGGCCTCGTGGACCTCCTTCATGAGCATCAAGGGGTTCCACTAAAAGATTCTTTTGGGGGTACCCAGAAAGGGGGACGAAGCTTGTCCTTTTTCAGGTTTTTTAGGTCCCAAGTCTCCTTGTGATTTTATTCCTGCAAAGGTTTAGGTGATGTCCAAACTACCTAAGGTCCCCCCTATCCCTGTCCAGGGAATTGATTTACCTAGGTCTGATTCTAATTCTGACTAGGGTGGTTCTTCCTCTGGACAAACTTCAGGAACCACAGGTCAAGATGCACTGGCTGCTGTCACACAAATAGTTTTCTCTCCCATTTTGCATACAGGTTCTGAGTCTGGTGGTATCCACCTTCTGTTTGCACAGTCCTACATGCAGCTCCTTTAGCAGGTTCGGCTCCACAGGAGGATACAAAGGTTTGTGGCGAGATCATGGGTTCCTCTGGCAGATGCCGCAGGCATCCAAGGGCCATGGTTAGGCCAGTATCATCCTTGGCTCAGGCTTCTCCTGCAGTTCCTGCGAGGAATCAAGGGCGAGGATCTTCCAATCAGTCTGGTGCCCATAAATGTCCTCTCAGAGAAGACCACTTGTCCCAAGGGTTGATCTACCATCCTGCTTCACAGTCACTGGTTTTAATGGCTTAGCTATTGAAAGCCAGGTACTGAAGGATAGAGGTCTGTCTGGATCAGTAATCCCTACTATGATGAAGGCAAGTCGTCTCCCAGCAAGATATACCATCGTACATGGAAAGCGTACATTTCTTGGTGTGAGTTGATTGGTGCTCATCCTCAATCCTTTTCTGTGGCTCGGATCTTAACCTTTCTTCAACAGGTCATTGATCAGAAGTTGGCCTTGAGTACCATCAAGGGCCAGGTGTCTGCCCTGGCAATCTTCTTTCAGCGCCCCTAGCCACTCACTCTTTAGTTCATAGCTTCATTCAGGGGTTTCAACATGTGGCTTCACCTGTATGGTCTCTTTTGCCACCACGGGATTTAAAGTTAGTACTTTTGGTTCTCCAGAAACCTCCATTTGAGAATATTTGGGAGATTCCCTTGACTACGTTATCCCAGAAGGTGACATTCTTGGTGGCTATTACCTCGGCCTGCATGGTATCTTAATTGGTGGCATTATCCTGTCGCAGTCCCTATTTAGTGGTCCATAGAGATAAAGTGGTTCTTCGTTCCTGTCCATCATTCCTGCCCAAAGTTGTCTCTGACTTCCATTTGAATGAGGACGATTCAGGTGTATCTGGCAGCTACTGTGTCCTTTTGGAGGTCAGACTCGCTTTTTGTGGTTACGGAGAGACCAAGAAAATGGCTGGCCGCTTCTTCAGCTACCATCTCCAGATGGATCAGACAGACAGTGACTCAGTCCTACTCCATTAAAGGTCAGGTTTCCCCCTTTCCCTGTCACGGTGCATTCTTGGGCCTTCCATCATCAGGCATCAAAATCGCAAGTTGGCAAGGAGGCCACTTGGTCGTAGGTGCATACCTTCGCAAAATTCTATAAGGTAGATACTTTTGCATCTGCCGATGTTTCTTTTGGCCGCAAAGTTTTTAAGGCTGCTGTTTAAGAGGGGCTGTTTCCTCTTTAAACTTTTTTTTTTCAGACGGGGCTCCTGTGACCCGGTTAAGGCTCCTGTGTCCTGGTTAAGGGCTTTTAGATGTTTAGCCTTGGGTTATTTTCCCCACCCCTAATTTTCCGTTTGCCACAGCTTTTGGACATCCCAGTAGTTATGATTTATGGAGCGCTGTATCCGTTGATGAACGAAAGAGAAAATTTGATTTTGTGTTCATCGATGGACACAGCACCCACCCCTGTATGGAATTCTCATAAATCTAATACTGCTTGCTACTAAACTGATTACCTAAAGCAGAGATAGGGGGTTACATCAGTGCTGTATCTTGGCCTAGGCCGGCAAGGCCCAGGCCTAGGGCAGCACTTCGCAGGGGGGCAGCAAAAAAGCTGCACACCACATGAAAAAAAACAGCCTCCTCCCGACTCCCACACGAAAAGGGTCCCTGCCGACTTACGTTACACTTTTAGTTTAATGCCAGTATTATGGGACGAATTGGGTCAGAGGGCAGGGTCCAGGAGGCAAATCAGTCTGGCACCCCCATAAAGCGGTCACACTGCTACCTGCTGGTATGATAGACTGCACTAATGGGCACTGATAGGCTACACTGGTGGCCACTGATGGGGCTGTACTGATAGCCACTGCTGAGGGCACACTGATATGTTGCACTGATACGGCTGCACTAATGGGCAGTAATGAGGCAGCACTGATGAGGCTGAACTTATGGGAACTGTTGGGAAAGCTATGCTGATGGGCACCGATAGACTGTGGTTGTGGTCTGTGGTGTACAGATGACAGGGCGGGTCATAAACCAGAAAGGGGTGTGGCATATTTAAATTTGGGGGTGCGCAAACATAGTAAGGCCTAGGGCAGCACAAAACCTAAATACACCACTGGGTTACATACCAAGCTGAGGACAGTCCATGGGCATAGCCAGGTGTTTTCTTTTTCTTCTGCCTAGTCCTACTCCTGGAGGAGGCAATATAACCCAGTAGTTATTATTTATGGAGCGCTGTGTCTGTCGAACTAAAATGGATTTTACGGTAAGTACAAAAATCCAATTTTTTTGTCCGCACCAGAATCGCACTACATTTTGCAAACCGATTGCAGGGTGTCTTTAACTTAAATTGATAATAAAGTCTCAGTTTGTTTTAATTTAAAAATAACAAACATGGTATACTTACCTGCTGTGTGAAGTTGCTTTTGCACAGAGCAGCCCAGATACTTTTCTCAGGTCCCCCACCGGCACTCCTGGCCCCTCGCTTCCGCTGAGTGCCCCCACAGCAAGCAGCTTGCTATGGGGGCACCCGAGCCAAGTCGCCGCTCTGTGTGCCCATTCAGACAAGGAGCCGCAGTTGAGCCCAACCCCCTCTATCTCCTCATTGACTTACTGACTTTGACAGCAGTGGGAGCCAATGGCATGGGATACAATTTAATGAAACAAGTCCTCATGGCCACAACATGTGCTTCTGCCCCCTCATCTGCTGCCTTTGCAGCTTAAGGTATGTGTGTGTGTGTGTGTGTGTGTGTGCATGGGGTGTGTGTTTTTTTCTCTCCCAGCAGCCCCAACTGCAAGTGTAGGCTTGTGCTACATTTTGAGGAGAAAGGCTGCTGCATGCACCATGTGATGATGGGAGGAGGTGCCCTATAATATTATGCAATACTAAGCAATTCCCCATCATTATTTCTGCTGTGAATGCAGTGAATAGCGTTTAGGTTGCTGCAGAAAAGGATGTGGTCTTGTAGGGGGTTCTGCTATTTGAGGTAGAGGGTAGAGCTTGTGGGGTTAGAATTAAATGAGCACTTATCCTTAAGCAGACTGTTTAAAGGGTTAATTATTGATGCAAGTACAACAAATGAGGCTCATGATACAATTTATTGACTAATGCATTAGATATGAAATGTAATGTTTCAAAACATGATTAGGTTTATTCATTAGGCATGATACCCACTGTGCTTTGAAAGGCCTACATTCCAAATTTATCGAATTAGTCATTAAATTGTATTTTTTCAGTTACAGCTTAAAAAGTTTTTGTAGAAAACAATACCTGGAACAAGTAAGCATATTTCTAAGCAGAATCCTGACCTCCATCTTGCAAGGTTCCTGCACACCTGCACTTCAATTACCAGACAATCAAAGTCAAAACTTCCAGCAAGGCATTATCCTAAACACTCTTGTTCATGTTTACAGATCTGTGAGTGCTGGGAAGCAGCAGGATCAGTCACTGAAGCACAAACGCATCTCCGGCATTTAATGTACCGCATACGCTGCTCAGAAAAGTTGTTTAATGTGTTCAGCTCTCCAGGCGAACATCATACAAACAGCTACCAAAACCACAACTTCAAGAAGAAGCTTGCACAGAATAGATATGGCTGACGGCGATATAAGACCAGGTACTGTTTGTAGTGTATGGAAGAAACATACCATGGAATCTTGCAGAAGAGCAATAGAGCACCAATTATCCCAAACTGAAGAGCAATTATCACTGAAATAAGCTTGCTCATACTGTGATATTCTCCTGTCTGTGGTATTGTTAGAGCCTTTATTATGGTAATGAAAGTGATAACGGAAACTTCTGTATCCTTAAGAGGAATTTTACAACTAAAAGACTGTCACTGATTAGTTCCGCTCCACCCATAACACAATCTGCTTGTGTTATTTCTGGGGATTTACTTCAGTTGCTTCACATACGCTGTACCTGAGGCCAAGGCTGTAATTAGGCGCCCTGCTGCCCTAGACATGAGTAAATTATGAGATATTTATGTGCAGGCTCCACCCCTTTGATCACATGATTTCAAAACCAGTAGAACACTCTGGAGGAAACATGCTTGTCTGCATTATTATGCAGAGCTATTCAGAATTACACAGCAGGAAATAAAAGGGAAAATGGGTACCAGTTGTTGGAGCTACAAACAGTGCTATGATCTCAGCAGCCACTTCTTTCATCTATGACTTTGGAATTGCCCACAGATATAAATAGAATTTTTACCATCATGGCCCGTTCCTGCGCCCAGCAAGAGTAACTGCGAGGGGTTGGGGTGTTTAGGCAGCACCAACAACCAAGGCCCAATTTTTCTGCACCTGTATGACAAGTACATGTGATTTCAAAATTTGTATGGAATTTTTAGCAGCAGGGCCCGTTCCTGCACCCAGCCAGAGTAACTACGAGGGGTACGGTTTTCAGGCACCACCAACAACCAAGGCCCAATTTTTCTGCACCTGTATGAAAAGTACATGCGATTTGAAATTTGTATGTATATTTGTATATTACATTTTTTCCTTTAGAAATGTCAGTATTGCTGCAGCAGGCTACATACATGGTACAGATGCACTACTTTACAGGCACATTCAGGGGACCCCCCCAGGCACAATATTTTAAGGAATTTTTAATTTTTATAGTTTTACTTTAAGCCTCATTAAAATCAGTAAGACACTGCTCCTAATTTTTTTTGCATTGCTACATGTTCCCCAGGTCAGTACCCGGACCCCCATACACTTTTTTGGGGCAATAACTTCGAGTCCCATAGACCCAAATAGGATCATCCTGATCCGACTTGCGGTGCAACTTCCATTCAAATCAATAGGCTCCCATAGGGAACCATTGATTTTGAATGGAGGCAGAAAAAACGCTGCTAAAAGCAACGTGGCCAAACGTGCAATAACGCCAATGGAAAAAGCTACTGAAAGCACGTTTAACAGCTGCTTTTTCCCGGCGTCAGAACTAGCTTTGCAGCACGTTTTTTCGAACGTCCCGTGTACATGGGGCCTTAAGCTGCAAACAAATCCAGTCAGGCAGCTCTTCTTGAGTACTATACTTACCAGTCCGTAGCCCATGTGATATTATTGATACTGTAATTGGTGGATGTTGTACATGCTTACATGTCATGGACATATAATGTATGGAAATTGCTGTTTTAAATAAATTGTTTGCTTTTTTTGTAATAAAATTACGTTTTAATATTATATGTGTCTATACTCTTTCTCCTATTTGGGTATGCATAGTCCTATGGCACCAATAAAGTCCCAATTGCCCCATGTTTGGAGATTCAGCAGAGCACCTGTGTGAGCCCAACTTGCTAAGGAGTTTTTCATGCGCCATTCTCCATTTGGCATGTTGATGGTTTCCCAGGGTTGCCCTGTAGAATTCTCTTGTCTGTTACCTTCTACGTTATTTCGGACATAGGTGCCCTGTTTGTAATACTAAATGTTATAGCCCTATGCAAAAAATTCTTTATCTAAGTGCAGTATGCATAAAAAAAAGTCTATTTATTTAGAAAAATGGCAACTTGCATGAGGATGCACAATAAAGCACGTGTCAGATTTACCAGGGGTCAGTAGAGCTGAGGCACTGAAGGAATGTGTGGAGCCAGGTTAATCCGCACCAGGGAGCATCTAGCTGGTGTGAACGCTAAAAGCCTGCAACTCTATGAGGCAGCAAGCACAAATGGCTGAGTCCCAGCCGGGTGTGACGTCAGCCACAGGGGTGGGAATTCTGGGCATGGCTAACGCGTTTCAGATCCCCCACGGCTCCTTTCTCAAAGCTGGTTTGGTTGTAGCAGCACCACCTGCATATGTAGTCACGTGGGGCGGAGTTACACATTGGGAAGGAGGAGGGAAAGGGCGGGGGACTAGGCTCACAAACAGTGCGCTATAAGAATAGAGATCAAGACCTGTTGTGATGGCTCAAATGAGCATTATTCATGCCTGCAGCAATATACAGCAATGAAAATTACCCAAAATTATAAGAAACAATAGGTAATGAAGGTACACAATAATAACACATATAGAACTAGGTATTGCATATATCACATTACAATGCATTAAAAAATATATATATTTATATTGAAATTAAGAAAAAAATAAAATATTATATATAGGCATGTGTATAATAAAGTATTTTTACACAGTTTTCCCAGCTGCTACTGTTGGATGAGATAGCAAGAATGACATTGGTCAATTTAAACTGAAAATGCTTAGTTTTGAATAGAGCATGGAAGAGATAGAACCTCTTTTAGGATTTTATTGGTTTCTATATTTCTCTTAGGGAGAATTCCTATACTTCCTGTTACTACTTAGAAAATAAGGGTACTTCTCCTCATCATAGATCAAGAAACATAATGATATGATATATGCTAACCTTTGCCTACACTTTTAAGGGCTCTTTCACACTGGCAGACTCTGGCAGCGGATCTGCCTGCTCAGTGGGGCACCTATTCACTGCTCCCTGCTGAGCAGGTGAATAACAGGTCCATATCTGCTCTGCTGATGCACAGTGGATATAGACACAGCCAACTTGCCTCCATTGGTGGTCGAATGTAAATGGACCGCCTGTCCGTATACATCTTACTGTCATTCAATCTGCCAGACGGATAGAGAACGGATCCCTCATTCTTCTGTTTTTGGCAGATAAGATTGGATTGGATGTCGGCGGGTGTAAACGGACACATGTCTGTTGACATCCGTCGCACGATAGGGGGCAATAGATGGTCCAATCAGATCCACCTAAAAAACTGACAAACGGACCCAATTGGTCTGCCCGTGTGAACAGGGCCTAACAAAGGTATTATTAGCTATTGATTGTTGCCTGTTCCCCACAGAAACAACTTCCCTCATTTCCTGACCCCAAAGAAGTGAGTGAATCTCCCCAACACAAACACAGGGGTTGATTTACTAAAACTGGAGAGTGCAAAATCTGGTACAGTTGTGCATGGTAGCTAATCCACTTTAAACTTCAGCTTTTTCGATTATGCTTTAACAAAAAAACATGGAAGCTGATTGGTTTCTATGCAGAACTGCACCAGATTTTGCGTTCTCCAGTTTTAGTAAAACAACCCCACAGACAGCAGTGAAAACATGACAAAGTTTCTAATCATGCCGGAGTCTACTCAAAATGAAAAAAACAAGGTTGTGTCTTCAGTTTTTCATTTTACATTTATTATGACTTATCCTGTTGCACATAACATTATGTTTGCATGAATTTCGTGGCTTGACTTATTTTTGGCTTAAACATCTAATGACAGTAAAGTGTTTTTCATTTGCAATTTTGGTCATTCCAGAAGATGTGTTCTTTTTTGGATCAGTAAAGACAAAAGTGAAGAAGAGGTAATTCAAATGAAGCAGTAAATGTTTCCCAAGCGGTTATTGTCGTGTGCTTCCCTAGGAAAGGCTGCTGTCCGCTAGGCTATTGTCATAAACAGTGTAATCACTGGCTTCCTGCATGATAAGACTGTACAAACATATTGTGCTTATCTGCAGTTGTTTGGAGACAGAATATTAGATGCATAAAGAGGATGGATGAGATAATCATGAAGCATCTAGACATTACAAGGGAGAAAATAAAACATATTTCTTACTCCCAGCCTATCTCTGTGATGGGAGCCCTGCCACTTGGCAACATGTCTGTGCCCAGCCCAGGGAGACAGTATGAGTACTTAATGGCAAATGAACGCCAACTGAACAGCAGCAGATGCCATCAGCCCATGTGGGTAAATATTATTACTGGTTATCTCATACCTTTTTATATGCTGTCATATTCATTAGAAATGCAAATTCCAATCCAATTCACATTCTGTTCTAAACTATTCTCCACAGATGATGGCATTTGGCACCTTCCCTGATCATCATACATAGTATGACTAGTTCTACAAAGCAGAGACATAAGCAACATCTTAAAGGGTAGTTCTAGGCAATAAGGCCCCTTTCACACAGGCGGACCGTTCAGATCCGCCTGTCCGTTTTTTTGGCGGATCTGAATGGTCCCCCCATGCATTCCTATGGGGCATCGGATGTCAGCGGAGACATGTCCGCTGACATCCGACCCGATCCGTCAAATCTGGACGGATGAAAACCCTATTTTCCATCCGTCCAGCGGATCGGATCGGATGGGATCGGGTGAGAACGGACTGACGGTCCGTTGACATCTGATTTCCCCCATAGAGATGCATGGGGAACTGTCAGCTGTGTCTCCGCACACAGCGCAGAGACACAGCTGTCCTCCTGCTGCTCAGCGGGGGATCGGCGGCTCGATCCCCCGCTGAGAAAAACGGACTCCGTCCAGCGGACGTAGTGTGTGAAAGAGCCCTAAAGTAACAGCATTGATACGCTATCAAGCAAATACTGCACATGTGTTAAACCTAGAAAGGTAATTTCTTTATCATCAACTGACTGAGAGATACAGGAAGATAGCAATTTTTAGACATTAGGGTTATGCGCTGGAGTTAAACAATAAAAAAAAAACCCACAAACAATGAAGCCTAGCCTCCATTTAACCCTGCCCCTTACTGTCCATGCTTCAGATTTTTGTTAGAGTCCTAGAAAGTTGCATTTTTTTTCTTAGCTCTGCTTTTACTTTTTTTTCTGATTTAGTTTCTATTAACAAATTTTTTTTTTTTTTTACTTTCTCAAGATGTTTCCTATGCTGCTTGAGCTGGTTTCTATACAGTAACTACCTGGATCAACTGATCAGTAGTGCATTTGAGGCTGTACCTGGACCCCACTAGATCGAATATTTTGGGCCTGGCTGGAATGTGACCTAGAGCACTGGGCTCTGATTGTGTCACTTCCCAGACCTTAATGCATTGTGTTGGTCACAGGGAACTCTGCAGATCCAGTGCCTTTGGTGTAACCCAGTCTCTGATGACTCCCTGTGTAAATATTGCTCTAAAAGTGGTGAAGGTATCCTGATAAGCAGCATATGAACAACAATTTCTGGACAGTGGTGCTTTCCAGATCTATGTGTGTACTGTGTCAATTAGCAGAAGAGAACTTTTTTCATCTTAGAGCAGTGGTCCAGTTTCTGGTTTCTCCAGTGTATAGAATCCCAACATGTGGTCTTTGAGCTCCTAATTGTGCCTCTTTCTACACCTTGTATAGTTTGCTATCCGAAAAGAAAAATGCAGCTACAGTGCATCTGGGAAGTATTTACAGTGCTTCACTTTTTCCACATTTTGTTATGTTACAGCCCTGTTCCAAAATAGATAAAATGCATTATTTTCCTCAAAATTCAGCATACAATACGCAATAATGACAACATGAAAGAAGTTTGAAATATTTGCAAATTTATTAAAAAGAAAAAAATCACATGTACATAAGTATTCACAGCCTTTGCCATGACACTCAAAATTGAGCTCAGGTGCATCATGTTTTCACTGATCATCCTTGAGATGTTTCTACAACTTTATTGGAGTCCACCTGTGGTAAATTCAGTTGATTGGATGTGATTTGGAAAGGCACACACCTGTCTATTTAAGGTCCCACAGTTAATAGCGCATGTCAGAGGGCAAACCAAGCCATGAGTTTCAAGGATTTGTCTGTAGACCTCCAAAACAGGATTGTATAAAGGCACAGATCTGGGGAAGGGTACAGAGAAATATATGCATCATTGAAGGTTCCAATGAGCACAGTGGCCTCTATCATTCCAAAATGGAAGAAGTTTGGAACCACCAGGACTCTTCCTAGAGCAGGCTGCCTGGCCAAACTTAGCGATCGGGGCAGAGGGGCCTTAGTCAGGGAGGTAACCAAGAACTTGATGGTCACTCTGACAGAGCTCCAGAGTTTCTCTTTGGAGAGAGGAGAATCTTCTGGAAGAACAACCATATCTGCACCATTCCACCAATCAGGCCTGTATAGTAGGGTTACCAGGCGGAAGCTACTCTTTTTGCCAAGAGGCACATGAAGGACTCGCAGACCATGAGAAACAAAATTCTCTGGTCTGATGAAACAAAAATTAAACTCTTTGACCTGATTGGCAAGCGTCATGTCTGGAAGAAACCAGGCACCGCTCAACTGGCCAATACCATCCCTAAAGTAAAGCATGGTGGTGACAGCATCATGCTCTGGGGTTGTTTTTCCAGCGGCAGGAACTGGGATACTAGTCAGGGAAAGCTGAATGCAGCAACGTACAGAGACATCCTTGAGGAAAACCGTCTCCAGAGCGCTCTGGACCTCAGACTGGGGTGAAGATTCATCTTCCCACAGGACAACTCTAAGCACAAAGCCAAGATAACAAAGAAGTGGCTATGGGACAACTCAATGTCCTTGAGTGGCCCAGTCAGAGCCGAGACTTGAACCGATTGAATATCTCTGGTGAGATCTGCAAATGGCTGTGCACTGAAGCTCCCAATCCAACCTGATAGAGCTTGAGAGGTCCTGCAAAGACGAATGGGAGAAATTGCCCACAAATAGGTAGGCTAAGCTTGGAGCATTAAACTCAAAAAGACTTGAGGCTGTAATTGGTGACAAGGGTGCTTCAACAAAGTATTGAGCAAAGGCTGTGAGTACTTATGTAATAAATATATAATGCAGCGCTGATAATAAAATTAAACACATATAGGTCAAATCTTGTATATATACCTGCACTGTAAAGTGCAAATACATGTGCAAAATTATGCAAAAATGCGTTTAGTCTAAATAGACATCATCTGGTGTCTATTTAGATGAAACGCGTCGGATCTACTGTAAATGCTTAGAATATTTCCATGTACAAGCGCTTTATTATTAGGCTTTCTGTGTATTTTCCTTTTTTATTAAATGCCTTTTATATGGGTACACACTATGATTTTTTTATTTCCTTGGGTACCTCGTGGAAGTATTGCCTGCTGTAGTCACCGTGGCTATCCTCCTCTTAATTTGTGGATGATGAGTCTGGATTGAAAGCAAATATTTCCTGAAAGATTTGTGACATCTGCCATACAGGAATATCCATTTTCTTTATAAGTCTGAATGACCCCAAGAGTATATACTTTGTTGGGTCCACGATATCCGGTAAGCCTTTGATCCACCTGTTCCATCAGTGGTGGTCACACACCTAAGGTCACTCAAGAGGACTTATCTGCATTTTGCACTTTTATGGTGGACACAATTCAATTAAATAATGGACTATTTTTATCTAACTGCTTAAGTTTTTATGGACACATATGCACTTTATATATATATGCACTTTATCTGCTTCATTTTGCACATATATTTTCACTTTCAGTTCTTTGTGAAGTGTATATATTTTTTTACATTTCGCTTATATGAGTTTGCACATTCTTTTATACATGTATATGCACTGTACAGTGCAGGTATGAATTCAATATTTTCCTCAAAATTCTACATACAATACCCCATAATGAAAACATGAAAGAAGTTTGTTTGAAATCTTTGCACATTTATAAAAAACAAAAACAAATTCCATGTAGATAAGTAATCAGATATTGATTTATAGAAATATATACCGCGCTAACGCTTAATATCCAGCAACCAGCAAAAACAAACAACAATTTGAGAAAAACAATAAATATATAATGCAGCGCTGATAATAAAATTAAACGTATATATTGCAAATCATGTATTTTGGACTAAGGCTGTAACATAACAAATTGTGGAAAAAGTGAAGCACTGTGAATACTTTACAGATGCGCAGTATATTGAAAGGACCACATCCATGTAATGATATCCTAGAATAGAACAATGAAGCAAACTTTTAAGGTACCAAATCCAGCATTAATATTTAAAATCAATTTTTTTTTTGGCATCATAATATTATATATTTAAAAATGAATAGCTTGCATCTTAATTTTACATTACAGTGTCTCATTATTTATTACCCTGACCCCCACCTATCTGTATTCAATCTATCTGTACTATTTGTGATCATTGGTCATATAAATGACTTAAAAATATAATCACTGTGTATTACTATTTTTCTGGACAGGTTGGATCATCCTCTCAATGGGTTTCTCAGAACAGAATCTCACCTCTTCAGGAGAAGTATTGAGACTGATTTACTGTATGTGATGTCTGCATTAGAACGTTCTTGCTCAAAAGGCATCCCTGAAGTGACGTAGAGGCACCAAGGAGGGCATAAAGACTTTGGCACTCATGGATTTATATGGTATAACACAGAAGATCTTTATGACCCCTGATGTTGCATACAAGTTCAAGGATCCACGCAGAATCTTAAGAGGGAGATGTTCCTAAATTCCCTTCAAACCATCAAATCCCTCTGTAAGGAATACCAAATACAAGTATCCAGCAAAGATGACCAGATAAGTAGGCTACACTTCAGGGAACCAGAACAATGATTACCCACTGGACACTTATACCCCCTTACCAACCAGGCCAATTTTCAGCTTTCAGTGCTTTAACATTTTAAATGACAATTACTCAGTTATGCAACACTGTGCCTTGACATTGTGCAGAATTTTAAAGGGTGCCTTGAGTAAAAAAGGGTTGAGAAACACTGCTTTAGGGCAGTAAGCGCCCAGACACAAATGCCCAGAATTCAAGAAGTCTGTGTTCTGTGCATACTACCCTAAGCTTTAGTTCTACTTAGTACAGTACCCAGCCCTGTCCAACTGCAGCAGCTTTAACCACTTATCCACTGGGCACCTAAACCCCCTTCCTAACCAGACCAATTTTCAGCTTTCAGTGCTCTCACATTTTGAATGACAATTACTCAGTCATGCAACGCTTTACCCATATGATTTTTTTTTTCCTTTTTTCCACACAAATAGAGCTTTCTTTTGGTGGTATTTATTCACTGGGTTTTTTATTTTTTGCGCTACAAAATAAAAAATAAAAAAAAAGACTAAGAAAATTGAATTTTTTTTTACAACATTTTCAGTTTCAGTTATAAATTGTTTGCAAATTAGTAACTTTTTCTTTATACATTTTGGCCAAAAGTTATAATGCTACATATCTTTGGTAAAAATAACCCAAATAAGAATATATTATTTGGTTTATGTAAACGTTAGAGTTTACAATCATTGAAAATTGATCACACTTGATGTACTGACGGCCTATCTCATTTCTCGAGACACTAACAAGCCAGGAAAGTACAAATACCCCCCATATGACCTCTTTTTGGAAAGTAGACAATCCAATGTATTTAGTAAGAGGCATGGTGAGTTTTTCAAAGTTGTAATTTTTTTCCCACAATTCTTTGCAAAATGAAGATTTCCTTTTTTTCACAAAATTGTCATATTACCAAGTTATTTCTCACACACTGTATAGGCTTACTTGCAACTACACACCAAAATACAATCTGCTATTCCTCCTGAGTATGGTGATACCACATGTGTGTGACTTTTTCACAACCTGGCCACATGCAGAACCCCAACATCCAAGTGGCCTGTTATGCATTCTAGGGGCATAATATACACATATAATTTCCTGACAACCTAAGGCCCTTGAGCACCAGGACAATGGAGACACCCACAAAATGGGATGAGCACTGGTGTGGCATGGATGAGCACCGATGTGGCATGGATAAGGCACAATGAGCACTGATGTAGCATGGATAAGGCACAGATGAGCTAGGATGAGGAATGGGTGGGAAGAGATGAGGCATGGATGTGGCACAGATGGGCATGAATGAGGCACAGGTGGGCATGAATGAGGCACAGATGAGGCAGGGGCGTGCACTGCTACAGTCTCCCTCATCTCCTCGCACGCTGTACGAATCAGTGTGCACAGCGTGCGAGGAAATAGGTGAACCGGACATGGGACAGTTTGTTGACAACTGGTCGCTCCGTCTTTGGATGGAGCAATCACGTGGTAAAGGGCAGCTGTCATTGGCCCTTTACTATGATCCGTGATGCACCAGGAGCACAGACACTATAATGTGCATGGCCCAGGGGGGCGCGCAGGAAGCGTGATTCTGGGAGAACGTCATTGTACGCCCTCCCTGAATAAGCTGACTACGCTGTAGCCGTCATTCCGCTATGGCCCAGTCAGCAAGTGGTTAAATAAAATTAAACTAATAACAACAACACAACAATAAATACCACCCTTCCAACACCAACAAACCATAAACAATGTAAAAGTGAGAAATAACCCTGACAGCAACAACTAACAAACATTATGTACAAAAAAGGATGGCACCCACATGAACAGGGCAGGATACAGGGTAATGGACTAAGAATGCAGGATACTAGAAGCAGGTCATAGGATACAAGGAAAAGGATGGAGGGACATGGCTCATAGGCAGAACACTGAGGTACAGATATCATTTAAGGGAGGGATTATATATCTTCCCAGCAGCCAGTGTCAGGTGGAGCCTAATCACTAGGATAAGCTGGCTGCTGTAAGACACCCACTTGTAGCCACCAGAACTGTGCCCTTCAGTTTTGGAAACAACAGTGAACCAGCAGGTTATCCAATTACTGACCCCTTCCTTCAAAACCTCAGCATTATAGATGGTATTGTAAATGAGCTATTTAACCTCAAAAAGTACATTTATTGGGGGTAAAAGAGTATAATGGTCCAGACCTGTCACTTTCCCAAATTGTTCCCTAAAGATATTGGATATTCATCTTCAACTTCTGTAAATCAGATATTCTATCTAAACTTCCCAAACATTTCTAAACATTGCTACAGCACTGACAAGCCCATCCATATGATGAAAATTATGCCTGAAGACTCCCAAAGACTATCTGTCAAATGGGGCGGTACCCTGAGCTATCTTAGCTCAGTTTGTGTGTCTCATTACAACCAACCCCAGCCCAGAGTCTCCCATACCAGCAGAATGCAATCAAAGTGAAAACACAAACAAAGCCCTTTCATTTAGCTTCAAAGGATCGTACATTTTGCTTAGGAAGAATCTCCAGACTTGTCACTGAGAAATTCGAATAGGCTAATTACATCAAATAGTGGGATTTGGCAGACCTTTAATTAGCTGGTTGTAAAGGATTTATAGCATTATACCAGTAATAAGGAAAGCTGGAAAAACGGATGCTCATTTACAGGGCCACTGTAAAGCCTCATACACACTACCAGTTCTTTTTCGTTCAACCCAGTGGGTTGTTTGAAATAAATTGATAGCTCAGGTTGGAGTCACTGTACTAGCCCCCCACCAGAACACTCAGGTCAGTACTCACAGCTATTGGCTAAGAGGGCTGATTGGGAGCTGGCCTGCAGACTTTGTTTAGTCATGACCCTTCGACAGAAGCCAGCCTGGCTTCCATACACATGGGCTGAATTTCAGTCAGTTTCTATTGAAACGGCCAATGCCACCCGACATTCGGCCCATGCGTACTAGGCTTTGATATCAAGATGTTGCCTGGAAAAGCAGGTACCTTTTAATTGCCATCATAAAAACAGTCCAGTTTTCCATGCTTAAGTAACTAAAACTATTAAGCAGATATTGCCCAAGCCAACAACCCATTTAGCAAGACTTTATGACAGAGTAAATATTTTTGCAAGGAGTAAAAGTAGGCACATTCCAGGGGGTTTATCTCTCACTGCAGTGTCAGAATTTATACACAATTCACAACTCCAGGGATGATTAAATTACGTTATTAAGTAGCACCCCCTGCATTTATTAGGTCATTTTAGATTTTTAAGATTTATTTTAGATTTACCAGATCATTTTTAATAAATTTAGGACTAAATACAACATGTTATACTATGAAGTGCAGGAGGTGGATAGACACATTTCATTTCCTAAGTAATAAAGGCATCTGATACGTAAAATATTTAGATTAATTATTAAAGGAAATTCTGTGAAATAATACATTGGTTATCAGACTGTAACCTGTGAAAAATAGATACATTCAGAAAGTTGTACAAATATAAACCATTTTAACATCCCCCTGGCCACTTCCCAGACCCTTTGATTGGTTATGGTATTTCTGCAACCACCCTCCTCAGGAGTTACAAAAATCTGGTGTACCGGCAGCTTGTCAGTTCTCTATTTTCCAGAAAAGCTAAACATGCATGCTGAGAATCAATGGGCCAATGATTTTAATACACTAGGAAAGACAAAGTGGAGCTCCACCTAAAAGGGGATGCTCTGCTTGTGCGCACCCTCCCCCTTCCACTGTCACATCTGGTTTTGACAGGTACCCGCTCCCACTCCAATTATGTCCGGCCCCTCCTCCTTTCCCCACTGCCTTCTGGGACACACACGGGTCCTAGAAGACGAAAGAACCATTCATAAAGCGCAGCCCGAATCACACATGCGCAGCAGGAAACCGGCTGTGAGGCCTGAAAGCTCTCCTGCCCGATTCCCTTAGTGAAGATGCCGGCACCTGTACCCAAATCCGATTGAAGAATCAGCTCGGGTGCTGACATTGCAGGATCCCTGGACAGGTAAGTGTCATATTAAAGTCAGCAGCTACAGTATTTGTAGCTGCTGACTTTTACATTTTTTTGCCCAGACTGGAGCTCCTCTTTAA
This sequence comes from Pelophylax lessonae, assembly GCF_965119305.1. Classification (NCBI taxonomy): domain Eukaryota; kingdom Metazoa; phylum Chordata; class Amphibia; order Anura; family Ranidae; genus Pelophylax; species Pelophylax lessonae. Next base: position 62,780,272 of record NC_138776.1, read on the forward strand.
ACTACACTGAGAAACTCTGCCTGAACCCAAAGACCAACATTTTAAAATGGTTCTAAAGGCATGAAGATTCTTTCCCATAATGCATTAAAGGTGAAAAAGCTTCCATGATCAGCTCCTCCAAATCCCCCCCCCCCCAAATATTTACCTGGCTCCTCTTTCGTTCCAGCTCTGTGATTGACTGCAGCAGTGTTCATCTTCTCTCCCTTTCTGTCACAGGTGCAGAGACAGCAGTGGGAGCTGTCTATCAAATTCTGTGAGGAGGGAGCAGGGGCGGGGCTGAGTTACACTGTGTGTGTTTAAAAAACACATAGCTGGGCTTGGAAACAAACCTGCATAAGTGCCCCTATAGCAAGCGGCTTGTTATAAGGGGCACTCAGAGAGGAGGAGTAGCAGAAAGTGCAGGTGGGGGGACCCCAGAAGGGTCTGCTGTCTTTTTTTGAAAGTAAACATTGTGTGAGAATTTGTTTTTCCGGTTTCAGCCATGGAAGGGGAGTCCTGGCATACACTGTGTGACAGCTGATTGGAGAAGAGGCACAGGTCCATGTCAATGTTTTGTGTGGCCACCATTATTTTCCAGCACTGCCTCTTGGGCATGGAGTTCACCAGAGCTTCATAGATTGCCACTGGAGTCCTCTTCCACACCTCCATGACGACATCACAGAGCTGGTGGATGTTAGAGACCTTGCGCTCCTCCACCTTCTGTTTGAGGGTGCACGACAGATGCTCAATAGGGTTTAGGTCTGGAGACATTATTGGCCAGTACATCACCTTTCGTTTTTGGAGGTATGTTTGGGGTTGTTATCATTTTGGAATACTGCCCTGCGGTGTAGTCTCCAAAGGGAGGGGGATCATGCTCTCTTCAGTACGTCACAGTACATGTTGGAATTCATAGCTCCCCAGTGCCGGCAGCACTCATGCAGCCCCAGACAATGACACTCCCACCACCATGCTTGACTGTAGGCAAGACAAACTTGTCTTTGTACTCCTCCCCTGGTTGCTGCCACGCACGATTGACACCATCTGAATCAAATAAGTTTATCTTGGTTTCATCAGACCACAGGACATGGTTCAAGTAATCCATGTCCTTAATCTGCTTGTCTTCAGCAAACTGTTTGCAGGCTTTCTTGTACATCATCTTTAGAAGAGGCTTCCTTTTGGGACGACAGCCATGCAGCCCAATTTGATGCAGTGTGCGGCGTGTGGTATGAGCACTGACAGGCTCACCCCCCACCCTTTCAACCTTTGCAGCAATGCTGGCAGCACTCATACCTCTATTTCCCAAAGACAACTTCTGCATATGACGCTGAGCACATGCACTCAACTTCTTTAGTCAACCATAGTGAGGCCTGTTGTGAGTAGAACCTGTCCTGTTAAACCGCTGTATGGTCTTGGCCACTGTGCTGCAGCTCAGTTTCAGGGTCTTGGCAATCTTCTTTAGCCTAGGCCATCTTTATGTAGAGCAACAATTCTTTTGTTCAGATCCTAAGAGAGTTCTTTGCCATGAGGTGCCATGTTGAACTTCCAGTGACCAGTATGAGAGAGAGAGAGAGAGAGTGATAACACCAAAATTAACACACCTGCTCCCCATTAACACCTGAGACCTTGTAACACTAATGAGTCACATGACACCGGGGAGGGAAAATGTCTAATTGGGCCCAATTTAGACATTTTCACTTAGGGGTGTACTCACTTTTGTTGCCAACGGTTTAGACATTAATGGCTGTGTGTTGTGGTATTTTGAGGGGACAGCAAATTTACACTGTTATACAAGCTGTACACTCACTACTTTACATTGTAGCAAAGTGTAATTTCGTCAGTGTTGTCACATGAAAAGATATAATAAAATATTTACAAAAATGTGAGGGGTGTACTCACTTTTGTGAGATACTGTATGCCCAGGTCAAATTTTATTAAACGAGTTTACATCCACTTTAATTGACTCCAGTGGCCATAACTTCTGCTGCCACTTAGATTATTTTCCCGCAGGCTGGAAAATCTCTGTGCAGGGTTAAGCTCAGAGTCGCATACTGGTGACATCGGCAGGTTAGTGACCCACTGTTGTCACATATTACTGGCTGTGGCTGGGATCTGACATGGTCGTCAGTCTCAATATACGCGAATGCTCCTGGTCTTCTTAGCTTTCCAATTGTGGAATTCTTAATATATCCCCACTGAAAATTCTATGGCTCTATGGAGCAGACAGTTCCCTGGACATTAGGGAACCACTATATGAGTCAAACTTTTAAGCTGACTACCACTGCACTTCACTCTGTTACCTGAATGCAGAGTTCACCTGGGCAGAAAAACTATTAGTCCAGAGATTCTTATGGGATTTCCTAATTGAAAAGATAAAGTTTCCTTCTCATCCCTTTGGTTCTGAGGTTTCTGTATGTCCATACAAAATATCCTTACTTAAGCCAGCCATACACGGATCAAAACCTGGACAGCAGGGACCGGCCAAATTTAGATCCTGGGTACCCTGCTGGTACAGAAGTAAATTTTTTGCCTTCCTAGGCAGTTTTTATAAACTCTATTTTCTTGCCATATTTGTTTGTTTCACAAAGGAGCTGGGGAGAACAAGCTAGTGAAAGTTGCCACTTTTGTTTGGAGCTCACACCTGCTTCCTGCAAGTAGCAAGTATGTAATATTTTCCTTTTTTTGTTTTTTCATTACAGTTCCTAAAAATTGTATTTTTTAGTCATTCTTGATCCCTTCAGAATGATTTGGATTCTTACAGTATCTATGCCCTCCCCATTATGGACATGATGGAGGATATTCTAAACAGTTGTTCTTTACACAGAAAGGGTTTTTTGTTGATAAAGCACCGGGTAATTTTGCGGATATGGCATCAGGTAAATGTTTAGATGCTTTTTTTATTTTTTTTTTAAAGATTTCTGACATTATAGCTCTCCGGAATACCTCTTTATCAACAAATACATCAACCTATTAAAACAAATACAAAGGAAATGTATTCCCCTTATACTGATCGTCATGTTTGCTAATATTTCCTAGTCAAAAAATGACAGCAATGCTATGCGGAGCACCTCCAAAGGCCTTATTTATCAAAGCTTCTTTCATAACAACTGTCTGTGTTGTCCCATGGTAACTAATTGGTGCTGAATTTTCATTCTTCAACTGTCACTTTTCCTTCTGCGGGGCTGAATCTGACTGATTGCTGTGAGACAACAAAGACACATTGATAATTACAGACAGTTTTATTTGCCGTTCAGTAGTTGGCCAGTCATTACACTTCAGTATGATGCGAAGTGATGACATATATAGTTAAATGTGATGAACCTATAAGTACATCATGGTTCTTCCTTCCTTTACTCCATAAGATAGTATCTCAACACTTATTCATATTGGTCAAAGCTACCCAGCCAGTTCATTAACTTTCTACTGTGCCCTGTCTAAAAATACAAGTAGACAGATTATGGTGGTGTGGGATGGGCTAAAAGGAACCACTAACAAGCCAACTAAAAGGCTCCATATCTCACTTCCTTTACAAATCCCCAAAACAGGTTTATTCCTCCTTTTATTATAGTGGTCTGAAATGTGCATTGTATTCCTTTTTTTGTAAAAATAAGTGTTTAAGCACTTAAGCAAATGCGCACAGGATAAAAATTTATAAATTTAGTAGTGTTAAAGTGTTAAGTGCTCACGTGGTAAAATACATTTTGTAGATATATAGGACTGTGATTAATGCTAAAAAGTGTATATATTTTTTTGTATATTTTTGACAATGTGTATGAGCTGCTTGTCCAAGCAACAATATGGTTGGAAATGAGTAAATTTGATAGGGACAGCGCTCCAATACTTGTGTGAATAAATACATAAAACGATACATGGTAATATATAAATATAACTGACTCGATGTTGTTCTGATCATATAAGTATCTCCAATGTGTATAAATAAATACAGGTATATATATATATATATATATATATATATATATATATATATATACATATATATAAAGATAAATAAATAACCAATAAATATTTATAAGTGATGGTGAGAGTCTAAGGTGAATATAAATAATATATTGCAAAAATGTCCAATTTGCTGCAAAAGTGCTCTTGTGCTTGATATTGTGGTACATAGGTGGCAGCAGAACAATAATAACTTAGTGAAAACTTCAGTGGGATTGTGCTATTCCTTCCACCTCTACCGCATGCACAGCCCACTTACCAAATGACCCCTTGGGGGTCAGGCAAAAGTAAAATCTCCCGCTAGGATGAAGAGAGCGCGGTTTCAGGGGTACAGATAGCCTTTGGGGGGTCTCCTCTAGGGTCCACTCCTTGGTTCTCCTGCTAGGGTGTCCCGCTGTGGTTTGCTTAGTAGAGAATGCGGTTTCAGGGGTGTAATAGCCTTTAGGGATCTCCTCTGTGGTCCACTCACTCATAAACCGGTATTTAGATTCCCAGCATATGGAAATGAGATGTAGGGAAGCTCATGGTGTAGTATTTCTATACATCTTTATTAAAAAGAAATCACTTACAAAAAAAAAAGTTGAAGAGAGCCAGCCAGAATTCCTTTTTTTTTGCATCAACTGCAAATGTACATCCAGAACTGTTGCTTTATAGCATAGACCTAGCCTAATATTTATATCGCTATTTATTTCAAATGCATACAACCATGTTCGCCCTTTTTTACATCATTGGTACAATGTTTTGAAACAATAGCTTCTATACAGTAGGGCTTGGGGAGCAACAAGAAAGTGTATATTCAGCCAAAATAACATAATGATGTAAACAAGGTCTTCTTATGCAACAACTGTGTTAAGTCATGGTGTTCAAAGGTGTTCAACAGAGTTGCGGTCAGGGCACTGTGAAGGCCTCTTGAGTTAATCCATACCAAACTTATCAAAACATGGCTTTATACACCGGAACTCAATAATATAGAGGAGAGTCTACTAACATTTGGCCATACAATGCACAATGCCATTAAGGCTTCGCAATGGGTTTCATAATGTGGTTTCTCTCAATTTGCAAGAGGTAACAGTATGTAGTAACCACGGTGTACTTTATACCCCAATGATGGCAAACACAAAGCATTCTATTACATGTGCTTTAATGCTGTAGGTTTTTTACATTTTAGTACTGTAATTGTGTATGATGGAGCTCTAATGCATACAAATGTCTGAAGAGAGACTTGTTCCTGTCTCCCTCATGACCAGATTTTTTCCTTTTTTTCCTTCCATACTGGACAGAAAATATACCCAATCTGATTGGTTAAGGTTGGCTACAAAATGTGTCTTCTCTCAGACACGTCATGGGCGAATTAGGGGTTGCTCTCTTCCTGCACATTTTGGCTGTATGTTATACCCCAGCCAACAACAAGAAAGTAGATTATGTTCTAGGATATTGGATGTTGAAAAATGTATTGCACTATACAGCTATTGTAGAAATAGCAGGCAAAATGATGCCACAATGGTTATCAACTATACATCAGTGACTTAAGATACAGGATGTTACTTTTGTGTTTTGAAATGTACTATACACAATGATTACTGACACATGGAAGACTTTTCACTGGCACTGAAGTGTCATAGTGAAGGAGGAGTACTAGCCCTTTTGCCTGTTCACAAATAGAACATTCATTCAATTGTAGCCCGGGGGTAGAAGATCTGACAGAGCTCTAATAGGTTAAACTTCCACTATCATAAAGGTATACCATATGTTATCTAGAAACCCATTATCCACAAGCATCTAAAAAGGAAATAAATAATTGATGCAGTACAACCGAGGTGTGAGGAAAGATGGGTGTTTTCTGTAAATGCAGTAAATATAATTGGATGTGATATTGCACACTGTAGAAAACCTCAAACCCCCAGTGTTGCTGAATTTTGTATGTGCAACCCTTTAACTTTCTTTACATTAGGACAGCAAGAATTTTATTGCAGAACCAGAATCTGCAAAAAAGCTAATTAAAACATAACAAATCTTTGTTTAATATTGAGGTATTAATGTAAGACTATAGAAAACACTGAATACAATTAGCTTGAAGTGTATGTATAGCCAAACCACTTTTTTTTCACAGTTTTGGATAGAGTGGGCCAGGATTAGTACCCCTATCAATGTTTTATTGTGGTGTCCTCATTCAATAGATTTACCCTTACTATTTGTCCTTGTTTTCGGTGTAAGGGAAAATCTTTACAGTGCCTTAAAAAAATATTTATACCCCTTGACATTTTCCACATTTTGTCATGTTACAACACAAAAACATAAATGTATTTTAATTGGGATTTTATGTGATAGACCAGTGATGGCGGACCTTGGCACCCCAGATTTTTTGGAACTACATTTCCCATGATGCTCATGCACTCTGCAGTGTAGTTGAGCATCATGAGTAATGTAGTTCCAAAACATCTGGTGTGCCAAGGTTCACCATCACTGTGATAGACCAACACAAAGTGGCACATAATTGTGAAGTGGAAGGAAAATGATAAATGGTTTTCAATTTTTTTTTACAAATAAATATGTGAAAAGTGTGGCGTGCATTTGTATTCAGCCCTCCCTGAGTCAATACTTTGTAGAACCACCTTTCCCTGCAATTACAGCTGCAAGTCTTTTTGGGTATGTCTCTACCAGCTTTGCACATCTAGAGAGTGAAATTTTGGCGCATTCTTTGTAAAATAGCTTAAGGTCTGTCAGATTGGATGGAGAGCATCTGTGAACAGCAGTTTTCAAGTTTTGCCACAGATTCTCAATTGGATTTAGGTCTGGGCTATTCTAACATATGAATTTGCTTTGATCTAAACCATTCCATTGTAGCTCTGGCTGTAGGTTTATGGTCATTGCCCTGCTGGAAGGTGAACCTCCACCCCAGTCTCAAGTCTTTTGGAGACTCTAACAAGTCTTCTTGTAAGATTGCCCTGTATTTGGCTCCATCCATCTTCCTATCAACTCTGACCATCTTCCCTGTCCCTGCTAAAGAAAAGCATCCCCACAACATGATGCTTTCACCACCATGTTTCACGGTGGGGATGGTGTGTTCAGGGTGATGTGCAGTGTTAGTTTCCCACCACACGGACAATTTCGCGGTCGTGCGACGCTGTACCTAAATTAATTTGACGTCCTTTTTTTCCCCACAAACAGAGCTTTCTTTTGGTGGTATTTGATCACCTGTGCAATTTTTTTATCATGCGCTATAAACAAAAAAAGAGCGTCAATTTTGCAAAAATAACAATATTTTTCACATTTTTTTATATGAAATTCCCCCCAAAAAAAGTAAAAATCTAAATTTTTTAACATTTTAGGCCAATTTGTTTTCTGCTACATATGTTTGGTAAAAAAAAAAAAAATCACAAAAAAGCGTATTTTGATTGGTTTGCGTAAAAGTTATTGCGTTTACTAACTAAGGGAAAGATTTTTGTCTTTTTTTTTTTAACGAGTAATGGCGGCGGTCTGCGATTTTTTTTTTGCGGGACTGCGACATTGCGGCGGACAGATCGGACCCTTGACTGACATTTTTGACACTTTTGGGGTTACCAGTGACATTACTACAGTAATCAGTGCTATACATATGCACTGTTACTGTAAAAATGACACTGGCAGGGAAGGGGTTAACTTTATTTGAGAAGGAGGGGTTAAGTGTGTCCCTAGGGGCGTGCTTCTAACTGTGATTGGATGTGGCTTGTGGTGTAAGAACAGGGATATAGGATTCTGCATAGCAAAACCGTATGATCTCTATTCTTACACAGGGGAGAATGACAGGCGGCTTTGTTTACATTAGCCGCCTGCCTTTCTCCCGCTGTAACGGACAATCGCGAGTGCCCGGCAGACATCGGGTCCGCCGGGCACACGCGCGGGGGGGTCCATGAATGAGTGGGGGCAGGAGCGCGCCTCCTGCGGCACGCGCTCGCCCCCTAGAGCCTTACAGGTGAGTGACGTAGACCTACGTCGCTTTGCCTGTGAGGGGCTGACTGCCGCAGTAAATATACTGTGGGCGGTCGGCAAGTGGTTAAACAAAGGCTTTCTTCTTGCTACTCTTCCAAAAAGGCCAGATTTGTGGAGTGCACAACTAAAAGTTGTCCTGTGGACAGATTCTCCCACCTGAGATGTGGATTTCTGCAGCTTCTCTAGAGTTACTATGGACTTCTTGCTACCTCTCTGATTAATGCTCTCCATTCCCAGCCTGTCAGTTTAGGTGGATGGCCAAGTCTTGTTAGGGTTGCAGTTGTGCCATACTCTTTCCATTTTGGGATGATGGATTGAAAAGTGCTCCTTGAGCTGTTCAAAGCTTCGGATATTTTTTTTAACCATGCATTAAACTTCTCCACAACTTTATCCCTGAACTATCCGGTGTGTTCCTTGGCCTTCATGATGCTGTTTATTCACTAAGGTTCTCTAACAAACCTCTGAGGGTTTCACAGAACAGCTGAATTTATACTGGGATTAAATTACACACAGTTGGATTATATTTACTAATTTGGTGGCTTCTGAAGACAATTGGTTCCACTAGATTTTAGTTTGGGATATCAGAGTAAAAGGGGCTTAATACAAATGCATACCACACTTTTCAGATATTTGTAAAACATTTTGAAAAGCATTTATCATTTTCCTTCCACTTCACAATTATGTGCCACTTTGTGTTGATCTATCACAAAATACCAATAAAATACATTTACATTTTGGTTGTAACATGACAAAATGTGCAAAATTGCAAGGGGTGTGAATACTTTTTCAAGGCACTATAGAGGGGACATATGGTCACAAGTGTCTCGGAGGGAAATTAATCTCACTTTGTATAGAGATTTCCTCTCACGTCCTTTAGTATCTTCAGGAGCGGACTAACCTTGTCCAATTCATCCAAAATGAATGTAAACAGTTTTGGCAATTTATACACGTTCAAGTCAACCTGTGGAAAAACAAGTAAAATAGGATTTTTTTCTTGGCTATTTCTTTGCATACATTACAGGGTGATACATTATGAAGAACTCTAGAAACCAATGGGTTATGCTGCCACCTTCAGGAGAATCGATACTGGCAAGCAAAGGCTTAGTAACAGCCCAGTCTAACCCCTCCAGCTTCAGATTAGTAACATGTACTGATAGAAGTAGATCGTAAGAATTGAGGGAAGGGCACAGGCTCACAAGGAACAATCCTTTAGGTTAACAAGAGTGACTCAAAGAAGCCAACAGCAATGTCTGAACAATCTTAAAATGAAGCTGGCACCAGCTGAGACCTGAACATCCACTTGGTAAAATCTAAACAGAAGACCAGATGGCAGCCTTAAAATCTGAAAAGCTAGCTGGTCTGTTGGAGTGTGCTTTAACTGGAAAAGGGGGAACCCTGCCCCTGAGGTCATAAGCTTAAAAGATAAGATGAGAAGCAATCTCTTGGGACATCTCCTTAGACTATTTAGGAGCAGGGCAAAGAGATGGTAGAACAATAACCTGGTTAAGGTGAAAAGAAGAAAACACCTTGAGAAAGAAAAAGGTCCTGAGCCTCAAAACAACCGTCTCCTTGTGTAGCTTAAGAAATGCTTCTTTACAGGTTTAGGCTGCCAATTCGGAAACCCACCTTGCAGAATATATGGTGATGAGAAAGGCAACCTTGTGAGAAAGGATGGATAAAGGAACATCTCCAATAGGTTCAAAGGACAGTTTCTGAATAGCTGACAGATCCAGGCTGAGATATCAAGGAATCACTATTAAGCATACAGGAGAAACCCCGCACAAAGGCCTTCACAAAAAAGTGAGAAGCAAGTAATCTCTGGAAGAGAATCAATAGGGCTGAGATTTGACCATTGATACTCCTTGATCCAGACCAGACTGGAAAAAAAACAGCGTTCATCCATTGAAACTTCCAGGGATAGAAAGTCCTTGACTCACATCATGAGAAATATGCTTTCCAGGTGCAATTTTAGACTTCATGAAAAGTTGACTTCCTAGCCTTTAAGAGCATAGGGATAACTGAATCGGGCACCATGGTTACGACCACTTGGGAGAGGACCTGTTACAGAACAATGCTGAGGTTCCTCAATGTTTGCAGAATGGTTGACAAGTTTGACAACATGGGTGAAGGCAGAGATCAAAAACCAAAAATTGTATAGTCACCTTTCCTGGCACATCTTCATGGCAGCATACACTGGGTTTTGACTCAGCTACCACAACTTGATAGGATTGGTCAGCTATAAATTCTAGAGAGGAACCCACCACAGCATTCTACGTATCTATCACATCAAGGGGTGGGAATCTGTATGTTGCCATGAAGATGCGCCAGGAAAGGAAAATTACGGAAAGGTGAGTATACAATTTTCTGTTTTCCTGGAGCATCATGGTAGCATGGCAGCTCTCTGTATGCACCCATCAGCTCCATAATGTAATCTCCCTGTATGCACCCATCAGCCCCATAATGTAACCTCCCTGTATGCACCCATCAGCCCCATAATGTAACCTCCTCCATGTATGCACCCATCAGCCCCATAATCTAACCAGTACTGGGTCTAATATGCTGCAGTCAAGGAGACAGAAAACACCAGATTGGCGTTGTCAATATCAGGGGCAGGACAGCAAGAGGAGGCTGGAAACCCCCCTGGTGGCCGAACACCAGGACCTGGTCGCAAGTGCGACCCTGGTAGTTCTGGCATGGGCTCAGCAGGAGGATTCCCCCATCCACCTTGAATGTGTAGATGGGGGAATTGAATATTTTTTTTGTCAACACAATAGTTGAGGTCCGGTTCGCACTGATGCGGTGAGGGAACTGCTGCAATTCCTTTCCCGCAATGCATCAGAATCGCAGGCAGTTCACACTGCGCTCTGCAAACCACTGTGGGTGTCAATATTAATAATCAAAGTTAATATGATACCCACAAATTGGTTTGCAGAAAGCAGTGCGCACTGTGGAAGCCGATGGAATTGGATCATATGGGTCTGAACACCCTTGCGATCCGATTCCAGTGCAGACAAAAAATAAAAAAAGGGTCTTGCACCTTTTTGGAGCGGATTCAATGCAAACTGAGCCATACACAATGTATGGTTCAATTTGCATCGCACTGAATTTGCATGTCATTTGTACAGGAATCTTGTGCGATTCCTGGACAAATTACATGCAATGCAGTACACTGCATTAGTGTGAACCCAACCTGAATGAAAAAAAATCCATGCATGGGCTGCCTAAGTTCCTAATGGAAGTGAAGTTTGTCAAGCTCTTGGAAGAACAGAGAAGGGTGGGGGGGCGAGGGAGTGAGATAGGGGGGCGAGACAAGAGATGGAGATAGGGGGACAAGAGATAGGGGGGGCGACAAGGGAGGGAGATGAGGGGGGGAACAAGGGAGGGAGATGGGGGGGGCAAGAGAGGGAGATGGGGGGGGGGCAAGGGAGGGAGATGAGGGGGGGGAGACAAGGGAGGGAGATGAGGGGGGGAGACAAGGGAGGGAGATGAGGGGGGGGAGGGAGGGAGGGAGATAGGGAGAGTTCAGCAATCACACTGCACTGCACAGCTCACTGTGTACTCACCCAGGGTAAGGGTTAAAGCTCTTATCTCTCTCACACCCCAAGGCATCTTTCATGTTTCCCGCCCACATCTCCTGTCAGATACAGCTGCATGCTGGGAGGAGAGTGGGCGGTCCGGGCAGGCACAGGACACCAGGAGCTTGTATTCCCTCTCCTCTGCTGTCTGTGAGGGGAGGGGGGAGTGTGCTGGCTGGGCTGTGGGAGTGTCATACAGACAGACACTCTACAGCCACAGTCTCAGTGTGATTATTCCGCCCAAATCAGGCTGTTTTTTTTTAATCTGGACGCTCACATTACAGCCTGGGGAAGGGGGGGTGTTTTGCACAGCAGCAGAACACCAGCCTTCTCTTCAGCCCTATTTAATGATTTTGTGCTTTCTCTGCCATGTAAACTACTAACAAAAAAACTGCATTTTATTTGGGGGGCACATAGTAATATTGAGGGGGACATGGCCCCCTCTGGCCCCCCCTAGTGACGCCACTGGCCCTCAATAATGTCCACTGAATCTTGCTCCCCACTGGCTAATCCCACATCTGGACCCTCCCCCCATCACCTAGTTTAAAAAGCCCCTCTAACCTTTCGGCCATCTTCTCTCCCAGTACGGCTGCACCCTCCCCATTTAGGTGCAGTCCATCTATCAAAGAGCCGTGAACCGACTGAGAAGTCGGCCCAGTTCTCCAGGAACCCAAACCCCTCCTTACTACACCAGCTCCTCAGCCATTTGTTAACTTCCCTAATCTCCCACTGCCTCTCTAGAGTGGCTTGAGGGGTTTCTGAGAATACTACCTTGGAGGTCCTACTCCTTCATTTAGCTACTAAGTCCCGGAAATCGTTTTTTAGGACTCTCCATCTCCTGCTAACTTTGTCGTTGGTGCCCACGTGTATCATGACAGCTGGGTCCTCCCCAGCCCCACCAATAATCTGTCCACCAGATCCGTGATGTGCCAAACCCGAGCGCCCGGTAAACAACAAACAGTTCGGCGCTTATGGCCTTTTTTGATAGATTGCCCTCTCTGTCCTAATTGAGCCCCCTACCACCAGAACCTGTCTTTCCTTACCCTTAGCCTCGCTGCCACCCTCACTGGAGAAGTTTGTCCCCTGGCAGCTAGGGCGTCGCTCTGCTCCAGCAATGCTGGTCCCTGACTGGTTTCCTCAACATCACGCAACAGGGCATATTTATTGGGATGTTCCCGCCCAGGAATGGCTTCCTTGACTCTTTCCCCTCTACCCTTCCTTACTGTCACCCAACTGCTCTATTCTGCCTGCACACTTGTATCTCAACCCGCCTCTATGCTGGGTACGTTCCCAGCTCTCCTTAAGTATGAAGATTCTTCTCAGTGTTGTCAGTTGCTTCCCTAGATTCAGGACCTGAGCTTCCAGTGAAGCAACGTGCTTACATTTTGCGCAGCTGTATTCGCCCTCAATCGGATGATCGAGGAATGCATACATGCCACAGGATGTACACCGAGTCGCATCTCCACACCTGCTGGGCATCATACCCACTAATTTTAAAGGGGATTGGGAAAATAATTCTATGCGATTATCTGTTTACTAGCTTCCTGACTCTAATTTCTCAGCACACAGTTACTCCTCAGTCACACAGTTACTCAGCAGTATTCAAACCTACACAGTCACTCCACTCAGGTACTCGCAACACTCAGGTACTCTCACTACCCAGATACTCACAACCATTGTGAAGCTCTGCAATAAAGACATTAATTTATAATTTACAGGCTGTCCTTCCTGTTCTCCAAAAAGGTCCATTTCTATCACCTATAAATGAGCTCCGCGGATTGACAGATTATCTTGTGAAGTTCAGCCAGCACTCACAGAACTGGGCATTCAGCACATTGTGCTCCTGCATGCACATCACTCTGCCACTTTCCTCCTAGCATATTCAGGCCACGCAATGGAATCGGCTGACGCTTTATAAATAAGTAATGATAATTCATAGCGACTGCTACACCAAGCCAAGGAGTAATGCCGCTTAAACAGTGCTTTCATTCTTTAATGCATATATTTCTATCCTTTTTGTTCCATTTAGGAGCATTCAATGGAGACAGTCCTGGACAGTTTATAGTCACTCCTAAATAGTCTCTTATCATTCACACAAATGCTGAACTGCTTAGGAAAATGATAGCTTTGCTGTCTCTTCATGCTGAGGTCTGAGCTTTCTTGTTTGGTCTGCAATCTATCAGCCTTCGTTGGATTGTATACAAATAAGGATTTTCGGTCTCGAGATGATTATCAAAAGCCGAAGAAATTGATTTGTTTGTACCACTTCATTTTAAAACAAAAATTGTAGGTAAAAGAACAGAAAAATCAACTATTTGAAATGCTTATTTGCAGCTTTTCCATTAATTAGTTTCTATTCACTGTCATGTAGCTCTGAATTTGATAGCAAACTAGACTTTTTTAAGAAAGTCAACTCTCCATAATAGTTCCCTCCCTCCTTGCACATCATATCTTTCCTAATCTTGTAGTGTTGACTTACTGTTTGTGCTGGCCTAGCTCCTCCACCCCTCCCTACATAACCTTTAGCCTTCTGCACACTGGACGTTATGAAAGCGTCAGTAGAAAGCTGTAGCGAGGAAGGAGTTTTTTTTAGCAAAACTATACTCCCACAAAAGCTTATGGCTCAAAAACACTGACAAATGCAGAATAGCCATATTTTTTTGTGTTTTTTGGCGTTTTTAAGCTTTTATCAGAGTAAGAGCGTTTTTACAGCTGAAAAACTGCTAAAAAAAACTCCTTACTCCACTAGTTCTGGGGTTTTTTTCCAGCCAGAAAAAAAACTGCCAATACCAGCCTGCATGGACACATTGGATAACATGCTGGGGAGTTTACTGATGCCAAAAACAGCAGCTGTAAAAACGTGCAGTGTGCATGAGGCCTTTATGTAGCTGCTGAGTGACAGCTCTGACTCTGCTGGGGCTGTTGCTATCACATCCAAGACGGAGGAATCTAGCAGCAGTTCTGGAGATTTTTGGCATCTACACAAAGAAGGCTTTTACAGGTAAATAACGAGCATAAAATATTTTAGAATACACTGTATGTATTATATAACCTTATAGGAAGATTGGTATTAAAATAGTTTGGCAACATTGTCTAGAAAATGATTGTGCGCTGCCACTTACTAGCAAAACATATAAATATAGAGATGCTGCTATCACCTAATATGTTCCCACATGCACAATAAATTAAGAAAAGAAATGTGATAGAGCTGCTGCACCAACAATATACATAAAAAAACTAATTAACAGTGGTTCACATTGAATCAATAAAGTGCTAGTGAAAGATATCAGTAAAAAAAATGCTATTAATTTAGATAATATGCAAATACCACAGGGAACTAAGAAATCCCCCAAAATAAAGTCAATGGTGATTCTCCTTTAACTTATGCAAAAAAAAAACAAAATCTCTAATGCAATGGCGTGCTTCCCAAATTAACACACGGTGTAAATCCACTCCATTATCTTGTGCTCCATCTACAGGTGCAATGCATGCTCACCTCCATCTTAGACCAACAAGGGGTCAACCTAGCATAACTCAGAATACTCTCTGATGCTCAGGTTCCTATAATAGCTGTAAGCTGTTCACAAACCGCTCCAAGGCAACATATGGAAAGAAAAATTGCTTCCAATAGTGCAATACCTGGGTTAAATGGCTCAATAAACCACACTCCCCCAGCTTCATACAATGCACTCACATTTATTTAAAACAATAATACAGGGGTTAGAAATCCAACAGCTCTCACGTGTTCCATATATCACATCACCACTACCAGGCTCCACCTCTACGCATTACCCCACTATCACATGTGGCTTCATCTAGAGGAAAGCTGAGCAGTTGTGGCAGTGTGAATTTATAGGAGAAGACTGATAATCAGCACAATTTACTCCATACTGTGCATGCACGGTGACCCCAGGAGATCCCGGAAGTTTGCAGATGCACAATAACTTAAAATCGTGACCGCTCATAGAGAATCAATGAGGGGTACTACAGTAACATGGCCGAATAGGGGTTGTACTTGTTTACACCAGCCATATGTATGCCAACTATTAGGTGTATGTGATCCGCGGGTCCTAGCTATACCTCTACTGGTACTGTTTTTTGTCCCCTATTCAGCCATGTTCTTGTAGCACCGCTCATTGATTCTTTATGAGCGGCCACAATTTTAAGCTACTGTGCATTTGTGAACTTCCGAGATCTCCCGGGAGTCACTCTGCATACGCGGAATAGAGTAATTCGTGCTGATTATCAGTCTTCTCCTATAAATTCACCCTACCACCAGTGGCGTACCTAGAGCATTTGGCACCCGGGGCGGATCCTATATCTGGCACCCCCCCCCCCACTTTAAAATGTAAAAAACACCCGCAAAAATTTGTAATGTCTCCAAGAATATTTATTGCACAAATTTCCCAGCCCCCCTATCACAGTGCCCTTTGCAGTCTGCCCCCCCCCTGTCTCTCTAATCACAGTTCCCCCTTTTGCACTCTCTGCCTCCCCTGCACAGTCCTACCTTTGGCATAGACAGATAGCTAATACTATTATCAATGTGTTTAAGTTTAAGTAAGAGATTGGAGACATGCTAAAGGAGATAGTCAGAGACTGAGGACATGATGCAAGAGATGGTAAGAGACTACGGACCTAAAACAAAAGAAATCAGATACTGAGGACATGATACAAGAGATGGTCAGAGACTGAGGACATGATATAAGAGATGGTCAGAGACTGAGGACATGATACAAGAGATGGTCAGAGACTGAGGACATGATATAAGAGATGGTCAGAGACTGAGGACATGATACAAGAGATGGTCAGAGACTGAGGACATGATCCAAGAGATGGTCAGAGACTGAGGACATGATCCAAGAGATGGTCAGAGACTGAGGACATGATCCAAGAGATGGTTGGTCAGAGACTGAGGACATGATCCAAGAGATGGTCAGAGACTAAGGACATGATCCAAGAGATGTTCAGAGACTGAGGACATGATCCAAGAGATGGTCAGAGACTGAGGACATGATCCAAGAGATGGTCAGAGACTGAGAACATGATCCAAGAGATGGTCAGAGACTGAGGACATGATACAAGAGATGGTCAGAGACTGCAGACATGATACAAAAGAAGGTCAGAGACTGCAGACATGATAGAAGATAGAAGAGCATTAGGGGGGCCGGAGAGCACAGGGCAAGCAGAGAGCACTGGAGGAGCTGAAGGGCGCGGAGGGGGACTGGAGAGAATTAAGAGGGGTTTGAAAAGCATTGTAGGGGGGTTGGAAGGCGCAGGGGTGGAGAGCACTGGGGGGGACAGGGAAAACCAGGGGGATGGAGAGCATGGGGGGAACTGGAACTCACTGAGGGGGGAGGCAGGGAGCACAGGGGGGTGGAGAGCACTGGGGGAGCCAGAGAGCATAGGGGGGAGATGAAAAGCACTGCGGGGAGCTGAAGAGCACTGGGGGGCAAGAGCACTGAGGGGTTAAGAGCAGGGGGAGTGTTAAGAGCAGGGGGGTGTTAAGAGCAGGGGGGTGTTTAGAGCACTGGGGGGTGTTTAGAGCACTGGGAAGTGTTTAGAGCACTGGGGGGTGTTTAGAGCAGGGGGGGTGTTTAGAGCAGGGGGGGTGTTTAAAGCAAGGGGGTGTTTAGAGCAGGGGGGGTGTTTAGTGCAGGGGGGTGTTTAGAGCGGGGGGGGTGTTTAGAGCAGGGGGGGTGTTTAGAGCAGGGGGGTGTTTAGTGCAGGGGGGGGGGGGTGTTTAGAGCAGGGGGGTGTTTAGTGTGGGGGGGGGGGTGTTTAGAGTAGGGGGAGTGTTTAGAGCGGGGGGGTGTTTAGAGCAGGGGGGGTGTTTAGAGCAGGGGGGGTGTTTAGAGCAGGGGGGTGTTTAGAGCGGGGGGGGGTGTTTAGAGCAGGGGGGTGTTTAGAGCAAGGGGGTGTTTAGAGCAGGGGGGGTGTTTAGAGCAAGGGGGGTGTTTAGAGCGGGGGGGGGGGGTGTTTAGAGCGGGGGGGGGTGTTTAGAGCGGGGGGGTGTTTAGAGCGGGGGGGGTGTTTAGAGCGGGGGTGTTTAGAGCAGGGGGGGTGTTTAGAGCAGGGGGGTGTTTAGAGCAGGGGGGTGTTTAGAGCAGGGGGGTGTTTAGAGCAGGGGGGGTGTTTAGAGCAGGGGGGGGTGTTTAGAGCGGGGGGGGGGTGTTTAGAGCAGGGGGTGTTTAGAGCGGGGGGGTGTTTAGAGCAAGGGGGTGTTTAGAGCAGGGGGGGGTGTTTAGAGCAAGGGGGTGTTTAGAGCAGGGGGGGTGTTTAGAGCAGGGGGGGGGTGTTTAGAGCAGGGGGGGTGTTAAGAGCAAGGGGAGGGGGGGGGGGCTGGAGAGCACTAGGGGGCCAGCAAGTTGTATAGGAGAGGGGATGGGACAGCTGCATATAGATGATTTGATCTTTACATATTCCTCCTGCTGCCGCTAACTGACTGCAGGAGGGAGAGGAGAATCGGCCATTCAACGGCAGCAGGAGAAATACGGAAAGATGAATCCCTCTATATCCAGCTGTCCCATCTCCTCTCCAGTCCAGACAGTCACACAGAAGGAGGCTGCTCAGTGCTCACCTTCTTCCCGCCGTCCACCGCCCCCACGAGCAGCGCGGACTAAAGGAGCTGCAGCTCTTTCACACTGACTGATATTCCAAGCAGCCTGACACCCCCCAGCGCGTGGCACCCGGGGCGGGCCGCCCCCCCCGTTAGTACGCCACTGCCTACCACAATCACTCGGTTTTCCTCCAGATGAAGCCACTTGTGATAGTGTCGTAACACGTAGAGGTGGAGCCTGGCCGTGGGATCTGATATATGGAACATGTGAGAGCTGTTGGATTTTTTTTTTTTTTTTTACTTTTCCTTTATTTTTTCCATATACAACAAACAACACATATTTCACTGTTCAAAACATTTGTATACAAAATTCCCAATTCCCCTTTCCTCCTCTCCCCCCTTCCTTCCCCATATTTAGCCATTTTTTAGCTTTTTCTCCTTCTCCACCCCCCCCCCCTTCCCTCTTAATTACTCCACATTTCTGTGTATTTCCCGGTTTGTTTAAATTCTACCCATTTTTCCCATATGGTGAAAAATTCCTCAGAAATTCCATTTTGTAGATATATTCTACTCTTTTGAACCAATCTCTCATTGTAGGGCTTAACCACTTTTTTGGTATTGCCCCTTTTGCTGCATTTACTAAATAAGGTACTACCGTATTCTTGTATTGTTATATTATATTTTTTTGTGTTATGGAACAGGCAGACCCATGGGTCATCTGCTATCTCCATATCCGTGATTTTCCCTATATAATGTCTCAACCTTTTGCCAATAGTCCCGTATCTTTGGGCATTCCCACCATTTATGTGCCACAGTACCCTCCATATTATACCTTCTCCAACACATTGAAGGTTTCTCTGGCTGATATTTATGCACCTTGGTGGGCATTATATACCACCTAGCTAGACATTTATAATTTAACTCTACCGTGTTTATATCCACTGCTGTTTTATGGACAGCTCTCAGTACTTTATTTGTTGCTCCTCAAAAACATGATCCCACCTCTTTTTCCCATTTAATCATGAATGGCAGTATTCCAGGTTCTATGTACTCCGTAAGTATTTTAAAGATCTGTGATATTCCATGTTTTAAGGCTGCCTCTGAGTTACACAGGCGTTCAAATGAAGAAAAATCTTTCTCTGATCTAATTTGCTGAGGTAGAGTTGTCACAAAATGTCTTAACTGGGAGTATCACCATTCATTTAATATCATTAATTCCTTTTTGTGTTTCAATTCTTGGTATGTACATATATTTCCCTTTTTCATTATATCTTTAATCTGTGTATTTTTATCTATTATTTATTCTCCAAATTTTGCCCCGTTACTAGGTAAAAAATTATTTGTCCCTGTGAGTGAAATTAAAGGCGAGATATTCCCATTTTATATGTTTATAAATTAAATCCCATACCCTAAACATATTCTTAGTCAACTCATGTGCATTTCCATGTAATATTCTATATTGTTGTGGTACCCAAATATTATTACTTAACTATGTTTTACTCAATTTTCACCCATTTTTTTTTATCCTGTCCACTCCACCATTTGTGATAGTACCACAGCATTGTAGCACCTTTTATTATCTGGAGCAGCTAAGTCCCCTTTTGTCTTCTCTCTACTTAGTACTGAGAATTGTATTCTTGGTTTCTTATCCTGCCATATAAATGTGGTTATTGTATTTAATTTTCTAAAATAGGTCTGCAGTAGATATAGTGGATGCATCTGAAATTTAAAGGATTTTCGGCACTATCACCGTCTTTACCATATTTATTCGTCCTACCCAAGAGAGTGGTCTTGTTGTTAACTTTTTAACTCCCGTTTTAATTTCGTTCAGTAGTGGGACATAGTTTTCATGATACTGATTCTTTAGAGACGGTGTTAAATTTATCTCAAGATATTTTAAGACATTTTCCCCCCAGGAGAATGTGAATTCTCTTTGTAAAGCTAGTTCTTCTTTCCTATTCATATTTATGTTTAAAATTTCAGATTTTACAGGGTTAATCTTTGAATTTGAAAGTTTTCCGTACCTTTTCAATTCTTTAAATATATTTGGCAATGTGACTCTTGGGTTAGATACATAGAACAAGATGTCATCGGCATATGCTGCTACCTTATGCGCTTCATCTCCAATTATCACTTCCCCTATATCTGCGTTATTTCATATGGTTGCCAATAAAGGCTCCAATGACAACACAAACAGGAGGGGAGAGAGCGGGCAACCTTGTGTTGTACTGTTATGCATTTCGAACGAGGCGGACGGCATCCCATTCACTTTTACTGATGCTGTAGGATGACTATATAATGTTGTAATCCATTGGGCCATCCTTGGGCCTATTTCCACAGCCTCCAATGGGTTTATCATAAATCCCCAGTCTACCCTGTCTAATGCCTTTTCGGCATCAATTGACAAAAGTAGCCCTGGGGACCTTCCACGTCTCATCATTTGCATAAGGAACAAGGTTCTTATCCCATCCTTACCTTCCCTCCCTGAGACAAATCTGGTTTGATCTGCAAGGATCCAATCAGGCATCAACTCTTTTAATCTAGAAGCCCAAACTTTTGCATATAACTTTGTATCTATGTTTAACAATGCTATTGGTATATAACTGGAGCATAAAGCGACATCCCTCTCCCCTTTAGGTATCACTGTAATATGATAGAAAAAATGGTGATCGGATGCGCTGGCCAATCAGATAGATTGCTGCACTTAGAACTCCCTGAATGAAGGGAAAAATGTGTTAAAAAAATACTAGTGCGCTATCTTGAAATTAAAAATGTCAGATGAATATCTGCAATTAATGTATTTTGTTAAAAAAACATTAATAATTGGAACAATATCAGTGATACTGTGTAACCATGCATAGAGCAAAAAAGTGAAACAATTTCATATAACCATAATAAAATCCTTAAGGAAGAGTCCCATGTGTAAATAGTAAAAAGAAAAAACAGTCCCAAACATGTGAAGAACTACAAGTGTTCTGTTCCAATCCAATGATTGAGCTTGCTTTGGTGAGGCAGTCATAAGTGGTCGGATTGCTGGTATGCACCAGGAGTTGCCTATAGATTGATGTTGATTCAGCGGAGCATTGTTTGATGCTATTTTACCACTAATATTTAGTAAGCGGCCTTTACTTACTAATAAGCACAGAGGTGGTTCACAGAGCACTTGGAGGAGTTTTCTGAACAGCACACTTTCTTCACATGTTTGGGACGGTTTTTTTCTTTTTACTATTTACACATGGGACTCTTCCTTAAGGATTTTATTATGATTATATGAAATTGTTTCACTTTTTTGCTCTATGCATGGTTACACAGTATCACTGATATTGTTCCAATTATTAATGTTTTTTTCACGAAATACAATAATTGCAGATATTTATCGGACATTTTTAATTTCAAGATAGCGCACTAGCATTTTTTCAACACATCACTGTAATATGAGCCTCCAGTGATTCTTTCCTCATCGCCCTCCCTTCTTCTAATCCATTCATATATGCACATAATTTTGGTACCAGTTGTTCTCTAAAACTTTTATAATATCGAGCCATGAACCCGTCTTGGGCTCTTTCCTGTTGCTGGATTTTTTAATGCGGTTTCAATCTCTTCTTGTGTTATTAAATCTTCTAATGTCTGTAATTTTTAAGCTGGTATTTTGGGAATGTTTGCTTCTTTAATATATTCTTGTATTATCTGTGTTCTTTTTAATTCTACTTACTGTGACCCTTTTTGTCTTACTAAATACAGGGAACTATAATAGTTTTGGAATACTTCTGCTATTTAATGTTAAAGCAGAGTTCCGCCCCCCCCCCCGTCTAAATATTAAAAGTCAGCAGCTACACATACTGTAGCTGCTGACTTTTAATATTAGGACACTTACCTGTTCTGGAGTCCAGTGATGTCTCCATCGGCTGTCGGGCGCTGCCGCCAACATTGCTGGTAAGGGAACCCGGCAGTGAAGCCTTGCGGCTTCACGGCTGGGTCCCTACTGCGCATGAGCGAAGCACGCTGCGCTCGCTAATTGGCCACGAAGAAGAGGGAGGAGTAGGGGGCCGAACCTCTGATGAACCTCACTGCGGCATAGTCCGACGGAAGTGGGGACAGGGTACCTATCAAAAACAGGTACACGCTCCCTCCTGAAAAGTGCCAAATGTGGCACCGGAGGAGGGGGGGGGGGAACAGATAAGCAGAAGTTCCACTTTTGAGTGGAACTCCGCTTTAAGTATACCATCTCCCCTTTATTGTCTTTCATTTTCCCTATAAAATTTGCTGATTGTTTTAATATTTTTGCTAAGTGTTTCCTTGTTTTTTCTCCTCACTGGTATCTTTCTTTGGCCACTCTATTAAATACCTTTCTTGTTTCCTGTTCCATTAACTCTTTAAGTTCTTCTCTTTTTAATATTAGGGTATGTTGTACGTTTGAGTCTGCTGTATTTTTATGTAGTTGTTCTAATTCATATATTTCTTTTATTAATACTTCCATACTACATACCCTTTCCCTCTTCTTTTTAGCCCCGATTGAAATCAAGATACTCCTAATATATGCCTTATGCGCTTCCCATATTGTGGTCTCCGAAATCCCTGGGGTTTCATTTAACTGGAAGTATTGTAACTCTTTTTTTTATTTTACCTTCCACTCCTTTGTCTTGTATCAGCTCCTCATTTAGCCTCCAGGTACCTGTCCTATTTTGATGTTTTCACTATTATTATCTTCATGAATACCGGGTGATGGTCCAAGAGAGACATTATTTCTATAGATGTTTTAACTATTGAGTCCAGCCATCTATGGTCTACCATTATATAATCCAATATAAAATATGTCTCATGCACTGAGGAGTAAAATGTATAATATTTTACCCGTGGATGTTGTATTCTCCATACATCTATCATCTGGGATTGATATAGTTTTTTCTTCACCAGCTTAAGTTGGCGGCTTTCCTTCCCCAGTGCATGTGACGTATTGTTTGCCTTTGAAACCATGCAGAACTTAAAGTCCCCTGCTAATATCAATTTACCTTTACCTTTACCTTTTTTTTAAATCCTCTAATTTTCCCAATACCTCCCTCAGATACCCTGTCAGGTTTTTATTCGAGCAGTATATGTTTGCCAAAGTACATTCCACCTCCTGCAATCTTCCCATTAAAAACATATCGCCCTTCTGGGTCCACTATCCTTTCTTCCTAAAAGAACCTCATATCTTTAGAGAAACCAATCGCTACTCCGTTTTCCCTTTTTGTTGTAGAATCCCCATGATACCATGTTGGGTAGTATTTAGAATACAATCTGATATTTACGTCATGTGAAATATGTGTCTCTTGTAGAAAAACTAAGTTTGTGGAGTAATGTTTCATTTTATTTAGGACCTTGTGTCTCTTCAGTAGGGTGTTTAGTCCTCGTACATTATATGTTAAAACATTTTGTGTTTCCATATTTTCTTTCCCTCCCCTTTCTAACCCTCCACTTCCCATCCCCACTCCCACCATTTCCACTCTTCTCTTGAAGAACCTAGGTACTGGGATACTTCCTTAAATTTAGGGAGAGGAGGGTCAGACCCCAGAAACAAAGAAGAGATCAGAGACAAGAAGGATCCATTTCTTTTGGCAAAATATATTCTTTTCCCTTGCCCCCCCCCCCCCCCCCGTTGCCCTTCCTGTTTCCCTTCTTTAATACTGGTGTTTAGAAGTAATGGATTTTTTGACCTATCCCTGGTCTTAATGTAGACAGTTTCTTTCTCCATTTTGATCTTCCTTACCTGTCTACTTTCAAATATAACTGGGGTGGTGCTCTGCCTGGTGTGCCCATTAGGTATCCCTCGCCTCTCTATTGGGAAGGTTATACCTATAGCTCACCAGGTACTTAGATGTTCCATCCCTGATGCTTACAACATTACTTTTCTATCCCTATTCTCCCCATATTCTTTTCTAAATCTCATGAGGTGTAATAACTCCTTTCTATTGTCTCTTTAATTTTGAGCTCTTCCTAGTTGCTAGATGCCACTGGTCTAGACACAGACAGTCCAGCACTGCCTCCCAAAGGGCAGGTAATCCCTTCTAAGTAGCTTCAGCCACTAAGAAGACATACCATCTAGGGAGTTTTCGGGCACTATCTTACATCCATATAAGGGATAAGGGCTCCCGGCGTTCCTAGCATGAGCTCAGTGCAGACGCCATCATCAGGCTCCCACCCCCACCCCCCATCCCAGAGCTGTTGGATTTTTAACCTCTGTATTATTGTTTAAAATAAATGTCAGTGCATTGTATGAACAGCTGTTTGTGAACAGCGTGGAGCCATTATAGGAACTCGAGCATCAGAGAGTGTTCCGGGTTATACTGTGGTGACCCCTTCTGGGTCTAAGATTGAGGTGAGCATGCACTGCACCTGGTGAATGGAGCACAAGATAATGGAGTGGATTTATTCCGTGTGTTAATTTGGGAAGCACACAATTGCATTAGAGATTTTTTAATAGAGAATCACCATTGACTTTAGTGGATTTTTTAGTTCCCTACGGTATTTGCACATTATCTGCATTAATAGCATTTTTTTACTGATATCTTTGACTAGCACTTTATTGATTCAATGTGAATACACCACTGTTAAATTAGTTTTTTATGTAAGTTGTTGGTGGAGCAGCACTACCACATTTCTTTTATTTATTTAGCTTGGAAACATTCTCTTTAATTCTGTAAACTGGTTAAAGGTCTATGCTAAAACTTCTGGCTGAGCCATTGGCTTTGAGCACTGATCAGATGCCGATCAGCAGATCTTCTTTGGTCATGCCCCTCGACAGAAGCTGGCGGCACGGCTGGCTTCTGTTAGACCAGCTGCTGGTACACACAGACCAAATGTCATATGGTTTCTTTTGAACCAACCAATGCCACTCGATATTCGGCCTATGTGTGAGGCCCTTAACAGACATTACAGCCAGATTGTAAATCTGTTTCAGATTTACCAACATCTTTGTAGTGCAAGGAGTTAGCAAATCCTTCAATTTATGTCTAGAGTCAGGAAGCAGGATGTTCCACTAAATAGTTGTTGGTAAATATAAAGGAGAGTACATACTCAGACTAACATATATGACCAGGTTCAGATCAAAAATCTGTAGAACTGGAATTTTTTTAAATCTGTTTATGCATATTTTCATATGCTTTCTTTTCCACAGGAAGATAACTGAACATTTGTACACAAAATGCTTTTCCTGTACCTATAAGCATAATTTCCTTTCATCTGGCACCATCACGTGAATTTTGTGAGCAAACTATTTCTCTTCATATGATTAAGTGCAAATCAGATTGTGTATGTTGATATACAAACTATATTTTCTACTAAATAATGCATTCCTATGAATGGAAAGATATTTTGCATAAAACAGCACTCAAAGTAAAGATTTTTCTGAAATCTGTGAGGGCTGCCCTAGTGCAGTTCACACACATTAGAATCTGAACGCTCATGCTTCCTCATTCTGCTCTGCTTACAAATAATAAAGCTGTACTCCAGGAAATATTTGTATGGCATACTTACACTGGTCCAGCTTGTATTTTTCTCAATGAATATAAGGTATTTCTCCAATTGAATGAGGTGAGGATTGTGACATCCCTGTCCCTCCTTTCCACCATTTCCAGTTGAGAGAACTCCTTGTATTCATGGAAAAATTACAAGGTGTACTAAGAAAGGCAGCGGTGCAGAGTAAGCGACCCTCCCTTCCTGTGGTCAGTGTGCAAATGGAAAGCTGCTCGCCCAGAATCCGAGAAGGTTGTGGCTATCGCTGTAGTAGCACCAATCATTACAGTGATTTTCAGCTTCCCCAGCAGTCCATAAGGTATGTAATACGCATACTTATATTGTGCCTTGCTGGACCAGTGCAGGTATGCAATACAAGTAATTCCTGAAGTTGAACTTTTAATAAAAAATAAGTTGGAGCCAAGCTCCAGGCACTGTGGCTTGTAAATTAAAAGGGTTGTTAGTGGCTTCTTACTCTATTAACTGTTTCTAAGCTTCACTGAGCTACTGCTGAATAAACGGTGGGAGTTGCATTACTGAATCCCAGCCAAAAGCAGAAACTGTCTATTGCAGATACCAGTTAATATTATTATTATTATACAGGATTTATATAGCGCTAACAGTTTATGTAGCACTTTACAACGTTAGGGCAAACAGTACAGTTACACTACAATTCAATACAGTAGGAATCAGAGTGCTCTGCCTTTTAGAGCTTACAATCTAGTAGGGAGGGTCAAGTGATACAACAAGGTAATAACTGTGGGGGATGAGCTGATGAAGAAAATGAAAGTACAGTTTTTAGGTGGAGGCAGGATAGGTTTCTTTGAAGAGAAAAGTTTTCAGGGATCGCCTAAAAGTTGAAAGAGTTGGACAGATTGGGGTAGGAAATTACAAAGGATTAGAGAGGCTTGGGAGAAGTCCTGGAGGCGAGTATGGGAGGAGGCGACAAGGGAGCTAGAGAGCAGGGGATCTTGGGAAGGAACGAAGAGGACAATCTGGTTGGTATTTTGGGACTAGGTTAATGAAGTAGCTGACAGTGGAGTTTTGGATGGCTTTGTAAATTATTGGTAGTATTTTGAATGTAATTAGTTAGATGAGTGGCAGCCAATGGAGGAATTGGCAGAGAGGGGTAGCAGACGCTGAGTGGTTTGTAAGGTGGAGGAGTCTGGCAGCAGCATTGATGATGAACTGAAGGGGGGATAACCTATTTAAAGGTAAGCCAATGAGGAGGGAGTTGCAGTAGTCGAGGCAAGAGATAACCAGGGAATGGATTAGGAGCCTTTGTGGTTTCATTGATTAGGAAGGGACGCATTTTGAAGATGTTGCGATGGTTGAGGCAGCAAGATTTAAAAAGTGATTGGATGTGGGACCGAAAAGAAAGTTCAGAGTCCAGGATAACACCTACCACCCTGGCATGTGGGCACGGGTTGATAGTTGTGCCTGTCAGGGAAGATATGCCCGTACAGGTGGAAGTTCACGGCGCATATATATGCCCATGCGCAAGCCAGCAACTGTTCAGGCATAATTACATGGTTGTGGACCAGGGAACTTGAAAAGGCGAACACGCATGTGCAGTCTCGCATCGGCGTGCGTGCCTCTCATTAATACTGGCGCCAGGCTGGCTATTTAAACTGGCTGCAGTATGGACTTATTGCTTTTTGGTCTGCAGCTTTTGTGTGTTATTTCTGTTTCCTGTGCTGACCTCTGATTCTAATCTGGCTTACTCCTGACTTGGGTTTGTCTGCTTAATCCCCCAGCCTTGGCTTGTTTTTGGATTCTTCTACTGCCTGCTGTCTCTGCTCAATCTACCTGAATGTTACTGACCCGGCTCATCTGACTCTGCATCTGCACATCCAGTCTGTTTCAGCTGTTTCTTCAGTCTGCCAAGCTCTGTGCCAGCTTACCTACCACCAGCCTGTCTGCTGCACATCCTCCTGCTGATTGCTGCCACGCGGGTTACTGCACTCATTGCAGGTGCTCCTACATCCCAGTGCTCTTGTTGCTGCTGTCTCCATATCAGTAACCCCTGAGCCGGTGTTGTACGAGAGGCTTTACTCTACACGTCAGGCTCACTGCCCAGGTACATGACAGTGCCATTGATCTTGACAGAGAAGTCAGGGGAGAAAATATTATGAGCTTGGTTTTGGACAAGTTGAGTTTGAGGAAGTGGTGTGACATCCAGACAGATATGTCTGTTAGTAAATTAGTGATGCCCCAGGAGACTGATGGAGTGAGCTGAGGGGTGGAGAGATAGATTTGGTTTTTGTCAGCATAGAAATTATATTGAAAGCCAAGGATGTGTAGATTGAAAATAGGAGAGGTCCAAGAACAAAACCTTGAGGGACCCCGAAGGAGAAAGGAAAAGGAGAGGAGAAAGTAGAATTTTAAGTGACACTGAAAGTGTGATGGGATAGGTAGGATGAGAGCCAGTGAAGAGCACAGTCACTGAGACCAAGGGAGTAAAGTATTTTGAGGTGGAGGGGGTGAGCTACGGATTTAAAGGCAGCTGAAAGGTCCAGAAGTAGGAGTGAAAAATGTCCATTGTTTTTGCTTTGTTTAGCAAGTCATTTGTGAGTTTTAAAAGAGCAATTTCTGTGGAGTGTTGAGAGTCAAATCCAGACTGAAGGGCATCAAGAAGGTTTTTCTTAAATGAGGTGGTCACTCAGTTGGTTGTAGACCAGGCATTTAAGGAGTTTAGAGGGAAAGGGGAGCAAGGAGATAGGGCGTAGTAGTGGTGTTGAATTTAATCATAGCATTGATGCATCCTGATTCAGCCGTCTGCGATTCTGCATCGATGCAGTGACCGGCTTAAATGTGATTGGTGGATGACGTCATCCAGAATACTGTGCCCTGCCTCTCCTCAGGGCAGTAGACCGCTTTTAAAAAGAAGCCATGGGTGTTAGCCGCGTTATCTTTTCCTGCCTCCTGCCTAGCTGCTGACGTCATCCCCAGCGTTGCCGTTTTACAGGCTGCTGAGGGAGATCCGAGCGAGCATTCCCACCTCCTGTGTCCTCTGTCCTCCTCACAGGCTGCTGCGGGAGACCCAAGCGAGCGTCCTCACCTTCTGTGTCCTCCGTCCTCCTCACAGGCTGCAGTGTCATCATGTACTATGTGCCTGATAGGTACTAGCTATTATTATTTGTAGACAAAAAAGTTACCGTGCAAAATAGGCCCTTACCCCTGTTGAAGGTTCATAACAAATTTTGGGACAGAAAAAGACGGGGCTTTGCGGGCCTGTGGGAGTGGAAGGATCAAAAAGTAGAACCAGTAGTAAAATCAAAAATACATTTTATTGGTTTATCAAAATAAAAAACAAGCATGGATAACCATGCATGTATAATAACAAACAGGTACAACATACAATTGTTAAAATATAGTGTCACTGTAATTATAGAAACATATCCCACAAGGGGTTAGAAGCGGAAAAAACAAAGCCTGTGTAGGTGGAAGATGGGTCTCAAGCTGGATTCGGTCACGGTAGGTCCCCAGCAAGCCGACGCGTTTCGCTTAAGGCTTCCTCAGGGCCTGAGAGACCATAACAGAACGATTTTTCCTTTTTAACAGTGACTTGTGTTAGGCGGCAAGGCTGTGGCGGTACATAGACTGTTCGGAAGATAATATCTCCGTATTCACAGTACAGAATTTATATAAGTATCAAGTAAAAAACTTTTCTGTCCCAAAATTTGTTACTAGCTATTATTACTTCACTAATTACTAGTACATGCAGTATCAGATGCACTCCCATTCTAATCTGTTATGGCACAGTTTCATAATTATCCCCCAAGAAAAACATTTCTGTGATTGTAGAAGATACGAAGCTATGTGTAGTGGAATAAATTCCTTACTAGATGTCCCGAATTTATAAACTGACCTGGATCGCATGGCAAATAAGGTTGCTAAATGTAAAGATGTATAGTTGATGGTTAAAAGACAGTACTATCTGACACAACATTTATTATTTGCAAATTAGAACAGTAATAAACATAATGGACCTAAACAATAAAGTGACCATGCATGTGTGGGGTAGTGATGAGCAAAACCATAAATCATACAAAAAAAAAAGTATGTGATGATGCAGTTGTGCTTTGTAAATAGCCAAGCATGGGAGTGGTGGAAGCACAACACCGGAACTGATGTCTGTAAATCAACACCACTGTTTGGATGTGGCTGGCAGCTAAAGTCTGGCTTCCAGTGTATGTTCTGGCAGCAGCTTAGTGGAGCTTAGAAATGGCTATAAAGTAAGAAAACATACGACATAAGTTACAGAAAGTATTTAAAGTAAATTAATAAAAAAACAGTTGGACTGTAGGTAAAATGAAAGAGATCTTCCCCGATTCAATGTTCATCAATTTGTTGGTAGTTACCCAACTAAATCAAAAGAAAGTAGATTGTTATAATCTCAGGGATCCAAAATAATTTGTTATTGATTCTTTTAGGTTGATATTTTTGTCCACAGCTTCCAGCAGTCACACCCTGTACATTTTACTGGGAAAGTTTGTCCAACATTAATATATTGTGTAAGTTACAGTGGGTACGGAAAGTATTCAGACCCCCTTAAATTTTTCACTCTTTGTTATATTGCAGCCATTTGCTAAAATCATTTAAGTTCATTTTTCTTCCTCATGAATGTACACATAGCACCCCATACTGACAGAAAAACACAGAATTGTTGACATTGTTGCAGATTTATTAAAAAAGAAAAACTGAAATATCACATGGTCCTAAGTATTCAGACCCTTTGCTCAGTATTTAGTAGAAGCCCCCTTTTGATCTAATACAGCCAGGAGTCTTTTTTGGAAAGATGCAACAAGTCTTTCACACCTGGATTTGGGGATCCTCTGCCATTCCTCCTTGCAGATCCTCTCCAGTTCTGTCAGGTTGGATGGTAAACGTTGGTGGACAGCCATTTTTAGGTCTCTCCAGAGATGCTCAATTGGGTTTAAGTCAGGGCTCTGGCTGGGCCATTCAAGAACAGTCATGGAGTTGTTGTGAAGCCACTCCTTCGTTATTTTAGCTGTGTGCTTAGGGTCATTGTCTTGTTGGAAGGTAAACCTTCGGCCCAGTCTGAGGTCCAGAGCACTCTGGAGAAGGTTTTTGTCCAGGATATCCCTGTACTTGGCTGCATTCATCTTTCCCTCGATTGCAACCAGTCGTCCTGTCCCTGCAGCTGAAAAACACCCCCACAGCATGATGCTGCCACCACCATGCTTCACTGTTGGGACTGTATTGGACAGGTGATGAGCAGTGCCTGGTTTTCTCCACACATACCGCTTAGAATTAAGGCCAAAAAGTTCTATTTTGGTCTCATCAGACCAGAGAATCTTATTTCTCACCATCTTGGAGTCCTTCAGGTGTTTTTTAGCAAACTCCATGCGGGCTTTCATGTGTCTTACACTGAGGAGAGGCTTCCGTCGGGCCACTCTGCCATAAAGCCCCGATTGGTGGAGGGCTGCAGTGATGGTTGACTTTCTACAACTTTCTCCCATCTCCTGACTGCATCTCTGGAGCTCAGCCACAGTGATCTTTGGGTTCTTCTTTACCTCTCTCACCAAGGCTCTTCTCCCCCGATAGCTCAGTTTGGCCGGACGGCCAGCTCTAGGAAGGGTTCTGGTCGTCCCAAACGTCTTCCATTTGAGGATTATGGAGGCCACTGTGCTCTTAGGAACCTTAAGTGCAGCAGAAATGTTTTTGTAACCTTGGCCAGATCTGTGCCTTGCCACAATTCTGTCTCTGAGCTCTTCAGGCAGTTCCTTTGACCTCATGATTCTCATTTGCTCTGACATGCATTGTGATCTGGAAGGTCTTATATAGACAGGTGTGTGGCTTTCCTAATCAAGTCCAATCAGTATAATCAAACACAGCTGGACTCAAATGAAGGTGTAGAACCATCTCAAGGATGATCCGAAGAAATGGAAAGCACCTGAGTTAAATATATGAGTGTCACGGCAAAGGGTCTGAATACTTAGGACCATGTGATATTTCAGTTTTTCTTTTTTAATAAATCTGCAACAATGTCAACAATTCTGTTTTTTTCTGTCAGTATGGGGTGCTATGTGTACATTCATGAGGAAGAAGAATGAACTTAAATGATTTTAGCAAATGGCTGCAATATAACAAAGAGTGAAAAATTTAAGGGGGTCTGAATACTTTCTGTACCCACTGTATATAAATGAATAGAACACAATTTGTGTGTCACGGTATAGCAAAGCTCAGGTGATGCCTACCTGTACTCCTTTTGTTTGGGGTTTTGCTGGCAGTGGTCGCGCTGGCATACTTTGCTGAAAGGGATATGATGGAGGCCGTGGTTGGATGTGCTGTGGCGGTTTGTGTTCAGGTGGTACAAGTATTCCTATTGGATGGCTGATATCTACTGGATGATAGCGAGTTGGCTTATGTATTCTCCGGTCCTGTACATAACACAGTAGATATATTTGAACTGTTTACAGCGCTGCTGTACTCACACTGCAAGCATTTTGTATTCAGACAAAATAAATATGTCCAACTTGTTTACAGTTTTTACATGCATTCCATTTTGATTTACACTTAAGTGCCGGTTCACACATATGTGATGTCAGCATTGCATGTGATTTGCAGTGCACTGCTCTGCAAATCACATGCGATGTCTGTGTGTTGTGAATTCAGCCATACAGATTAGTGCCGGTTTACACATAAGCCATGCAGGAACCCTTGCGAATCCCCTGTGGGCACTAAGTCATCAACGCTGTGAAAATAGTAAAAACAAATCCAAATCCAGTGGCGGCCCGTCCATTGGGGGCACAGGGGCTCCGGCCACCCTATCCATGCGTCTGGCCCCCTAATCTACATGCAGGGCGCCGGATGCATGGATTCCAAAAGGGTTTTTCTTTTTAAGCACCCGATTAGAGCCAGAGGCTCTAAATCTCATAAGCATTAACATGGTAATTGCAAAAATTGCTTCTAGCCTTTTTAACCACTTCAATGCCGGGCACTTTTACCCCCTTCCTGCCCAGGGCAATTTGCAACTTTTAAGTGCGGTCACACTTTGAATGCCAATTGCGTGGTCATGCAACACAGTACCCAAATTCAATTTTTAGTATTTTTTTCACACAACTAGAGCTTTCTTTTGGTGGTATTCAATCACCACTTTTTTTGTTTTTGTTATAAAATTTTGCAAATAAATCTTTCTTCATAAATGTAGGCCAAAATGTATTCAGCCACATTACTTTGGTGAAAATAACCCAAATCTGAGCTTAATATTTAGCATGTAGGAAAGTTATAGAGTCCACAAACTATATATATATATATATATATATATATATATATATATAAATCGATTAATCCTAATGTACTGATGGCCTATCATTTATTGAGGCCTGAAAATGCCAGGCCAGTACAAAAATCTCCCAAATGACCCCTTCTTGGAAAGTAGACAGTATTTAGTAAGAGGCATGGCGAGTTTTAAAGCTGTCATATGTAAGAGCTTTTTGCAAAATACTTTTTTTTTTCATTTTTCTTTTTCATTACATTTTTTTTAACGTAATGTGACCAGAGAAATACAGTGTTACCATAGTAACACTGTACTACTTTAGGGAAAGCAATCAGGATTTTTTATATATATATATATATATATATATATATTTTTTTTTTTTTTACACATTATGATTGCTTATACCAGTGAATTGTACTGTTACAAGCAACCATTTTTACTGAATGAAATTGATTCATTCTGTGGTTACTATTGTGATTAGCCACAGGGAATCACAAGGTACAGATGGGCTGTGATTGGCCCTCTCTGTACCATGAGATCACTGTGACCAATCATAGAGATCAACACAATAGTACAAAATGGATGTAATAAATGAAAGCCATTCATTGTGTACAGTTATCATGTGATTTGCTGTGATTGGCCACAGCAATCACATGGTACAGACAGCGGCCAGTACACTGATCAGTCATCCGCTGTGTCCGGTGGACAGATTATGCCGCACCACTGCCCGTGGAACAAGCAAGGCGTGCTTCGGGGAGGATGTCAAATGATGGCCACCCGGAATAGTGACACCCGGTTTGCGTCATTAGTCTATAGGTCGAGCAGGAACTGGTTAGAGCTGAAGCTTTCATTAAAATACCTTGTTATCCTGCCATAAAGGTCCTTATTCAGGCACCTTCTGTTATAGGATGACAAATTTGTGTGCTTTGTGTTATTTAACCCTGTTAAATGGCCCCCTGGTGGATACTACAAGTGGATGAGCCAAGACACATGTCATGGTCCAAACCTTGTCACTTTTAGGAAGCCAGTCCAAAACAATGATGTTTTAATCCAGTTAGGTACAAATGTTTAATGGCTGCAGTCTATAAGAGATGTAAGAATCCATCAGGTGAATCATCCAGCTGGCATGTGCCCAGGTTAAACAGATCAGTTTTGGAGGGGACTACATTTTGATAAAGCTAGTTTCACCAGAAATGGACAAGATGCATTAACACTCAAGAGACCTGTCCATACAGCACCAGGTCATCGGTAGCATTGCAATTTTCACACTACATACTCATTTTAAATAGCAAAACTTTTTTTTTTTTTCTTGGTTTGCGTTTTCTGCCGTAGCTATACCTGAGACATATTATCATCACCTTGGATAACATATACAAGGGTCACACACACCTCCTGTCTCTGTGAAGACTTGCTCAGTAGATCTTTGCTCACTGTTGTGCTGTGTTCTTGATTAGCTTCATTTGAGCTCCCTGTTCTTAATGGTCTGGCTGACCTGCAACATAAATAATTGAACACAATGGAGAAGAGCTGCAATTTAGTCACACTATGAAAGGTCTCTTCATTTTTATTCACCATGGCAAACAACAGGAGTAAAAAATGATCAAATACTCTTGCAGGACTGGAAATAAATATTGATTTTTTTTGGAAAGCCACTAGCCTGTTAAATTAGCTTCTGCAATTTGTGGAAATGTGTCTTTTAGAACACCCCAGAGACTATTCTAATGAACAAAGTGCCCAGGCAGCAATGGCCACATTTATGGAAACTTTCAGCTCACTTGACCAAACTTCACTCAAGGGTTAGGGAGACGTCTCTCCAAATGACTAACACAATCTGAATACATGGATTGGTTCATTCTCTTTTGGGAATTCACAGGTAGACCTTAATTTTTTCCTATCAATAGCCTGAGTCCCAGAGCCCAATAAATTATAAATGAATTATTTTGCAAGTGTTTTGAAAGCCCAAGTGTCTGGGTAACTCATAATAAAAAAAAAAAAGACAAGGAATTTCCAGTCACTACTTACCAACCAGCCAGCCACCAACCAAATTAACGTTCCTAACAGTATGCGTTAAAAAAAAGGGGTTTAGTTGCACACATTTGCAAATACATGCATAAGCTGTAGGCCACGGCAAGGCACCCTGATATCCGTAGACCCTAACTCTACCTTTAAAGAGTCTCCACAGTGGGAGCACATGTATTCTAATGGATAGATGGAGGACAGGTGACTGGAGGGAGCCCACCCCTCCTTAACCACTTGCCGACTGCCGCACGACTATTTACGTCGGCAGTCATGCCCCTCGCAGGCAAAGTGACGTAGATCTACGTCGCTAGCCTGTGAGGGTCTAGGGAGCGAGCGCGCATCCCCGGGGGCGCGCTCCCGCTCCCGCGTGGTCACGGACCCCCCCGCGCCCACCGGGCGCCGCTCCCGCGTGGTCACGGACCCCCGGACCGTTGATCACTGTTCTTACAGCTCAAGCCACAGCCAATCACAGTTAGAATCATGCCCCTAGGGACACACACAGCCCCTCCCTCTAAAAAAAAGTTAACCCCTTCACTGCCAGTGTAATTTTACAGTAACAGTGCATATGTATAGCACTGATTACTGTAGAAATGTCACTGGTAACCCCAAAAGTGTCAAAAATGTCAGTCAAGGGTCCGATCTGTCCGCCGCAATTTTGCAGTACCGCAAAAAAAAAAAAAAAACGCAGATCGCCGCCATTACGCGTTAAAAAAAAAAAACAACAAAAATGACAAAAATCTTTCCCTTTGTTAGTAAACGCGATAACTTTTGCGCAAACCAATCAAAATACGCTTTTTGCAGATTTTTTTACCAAACATATGAGGAAAATGTTAAAAAATTTAGATTTTTACATTTTTTTGGGAATTTCATATAAAAAATTTGAAAAATATTGCTATTTTTGCAAAATTGACGCTCTTTTTTTGTTTATAGCGCATGATCAAAAAATCGCACAGGTGATCAAATACCACCAAAAGAAAGCTCTGTTTGTGGGAAAAAAACGATGCCAAATTCGTTTAGGTACAGCGTCGCACGACCGCGCAATTGTCCGTTAAAGTCACGCAGTGCCGAAACGCAAAATAGGCCCTGGTCAGGAAGGGGGTAAAATCTTCCGGGGCTTAAGTGGTTAAGGCGCAGGGTCACACTGAACACACAGCACATTGCACAATGGCAGCAAAGGTATCAGTGTGTTGCCTGATCAATGTAGACAACAATACAAAAAGTGGTCACCTCCCCCATCTATAACAGTAAGGAGCACTGGAAGGGCAATTGCATGTCAAAAAAAGCCAAGTCATTTCCAGTCACTACTTACCAACCAGCCAGCCACCAACCGAATTAACCTGGCTAACAGTATGTGTTAAAAACAGGGGTTTAGTTGCACACATTTGCAAATACATGCATAAGCTGCAGGCCACAGAAAGTCACCCTGATATCTGCAGACCCTAACTCTACCTTTAAAGAGTCTCCACAGTGGGAGCACATGTATTCTAATGGATAGATGGAGGACAGGTGACTGGAGGGAGCCCACCCCTCCTTAAAGGTGCAGGGTCACACTGAACACCCATCACATTGCACAATGGCAGCCCGTTTGCCCTTCCAGTGCTCCTTACTATTAAGACCAGTTAAAGATGGGGGAGGTGACCACTTTTTGTATTGTTGTCTATATTGATCAGGCAACACACTGACACCTTTGCTGCCATTGTGCAATGTGCTGGGTGTTCAGTGTGACCCTGCGCCTTTAGGGAGGGGTGGGCTCCCTCCAGTCACCTGTCCTCCATCTATCCATTAGAATACATGTGCTCCCACTGTGGATACTCTTTAAAGGTAGAGTTAGGGTCTGCAGATATAAGACCCTGCAGATCCCAACTCTGCAGCTTATGCATGTATTTGCAAATGTGTGCAACTAAACCCCTGTTTTTTTAATGCATACTGTTAGACAGGTTAATTTGGTTAGTGGCTGGCTGGTTGGTAAGTAGTGACTGGAAATTCCTTGGCTTTTTTTGACATGCGTTTGCCCTTCCAGTGCTCCTTACTGTTAAGACCAGTTATAGATGGGGGAGGTGACCACTTTTTGTATTAACTCTTAATATTCATACATTTCTTAACAGATTTCACAGATTTTGGATTCAAGTGATTGTAAACCTCACACATGAATAATGAACAAAGCATATCCCTCTATAGTATTTACTTGTCTCAATTACGAGCACTAAATGTCACTTTTATCTGCTGCTTAGTTTCTCTGCCATCAGCATGAATCACTTTTGACAAGTTTTTCTGACAAGAAGAGAAAAATGGTTACAGGGGATGGATCTACAGATGACTGACAGCCTCAGCTCTGTTCCTGTGTGCTGTGAGAAGGGGGTGTGTCCCTTCCCTCCAATCAGCTCTCAGAGCTCTCCTCCGGGAGTTCTGCAGAGTATAACTTTCGCTCTCCTCCCACTTTTTTCTGAACTCTCAGACAAGCTTTTAAAATTCAGCACTTGGATGTAGTTCTGCAGATAGACCGATACAACTTATGTAGGAGGATTTGTTCCATCTCATTTCACTGGGTTTACAACCACTGTATTTCTGTCCAGCTGATATTCTCTCTTCTCAATACAAAAGTGGAACGTTCCACCACTGGCTAAATCAGGAAAAAAAAGTTGGTTTTGGACTTTAATAGGCAAATTAGACAGAATGCCTGATCTGCTAAAGTTGCAAAGATGTCTCCTGAAATACAAAGTCTTGCTGGGCAAAAAATTGTAACTATGTCATCCATGTTCTATTTTTTTTTTTTTTTTAAGTGCAACCCGTACTTAAAACTGACCTTTTAGTACTGGGTGAATACAGTAGCTAGGTAACTTGTCTATCTGTATACCAAACATAGGATATCCCAGAAGAAGTATGTGTCCCAACCTGTCTTGTAAGGACAGTGTGACACCCATCATTTGGTTTTGTATTGGTTGCAATCCTTATATTTTGGCATCTCAGGAGTACAGAAAGCTGGAGCATAATCAGTCAATTGAGGCATCGGGTGGAATTGCCTTTAAAACCTTTTAAGAAAAAATAGTTTTTTTGACTTTGTGATTCTGGTCAAATGTTTTACCTTTCACCACTACTACTAAAGTCCTTCTCTCTGTTATCTAATAGTTTTATAGTGGTAAAGCAATGTTGGGACAACACTATTTTATAACATGATCACTGTCAAATGACAGAAATACAAAACAGGCCGCTGATGCTTTTACTTTCAGCAGAGCTGTGGGTAACAGTGGAATGCACACAATCACATACATACTCATAGGTTCTATCATATGCAGGGGCGTATCTACCAGAAGGCAAACAAGGCACTTGCATTTGGCAGCATTTTTCAGGCTACAGCGTGGTCACCTAGTTCTGGGAGGGCGTCTATTGATGTCCTTCCAGAACCGCACTGGGCACACTCTGCGATCGATGTGTCCTTCGGTCACAGCTTATTACAGATTGGGGTAAAGAGCCAATCACAGCTGATCATGATGTAAACACACAGGCTGGTCCTTTCCTCACACTGTAAGAGAGCCGGTAACTGACCAGTATAAAAAGGGACATCTACACTGATAATAAGGGTACTGATCATCAGTGTCCTGATAATCAGTGCAGCCCCAACAGTAAGATTCATGATGTAGTAATTGATTTGTTTTTGTTACAATGCAGTTCTACAACCTGTGAGTGCTGAAGACCTAGAACTGCCTACTCACTTACTAAGTGGACTGATTGGTCCCTGAATTCTATATGAATCTTCCCAACCTTGAGAGGATAACACTCTGATTATTCTTAAGAGTTAATTTACTGAAAAATGATCTTGGTGCCGTTACCTCAGTTTTTCAATGGATGTCTTCTTGTTCCTATAAAGCCACCTGAATAAGGTCCTTCTTTTCAGGTAGATGGTGAAGGCAGCTGCTGCTATGCATGTGATTGTTACCAGTACTGCAGCAACTAAACTTCTGTTATCTGTGAACACAAGTCAATACATAATCATTGCTATGGGCATTTGGGCTGGAATAAACTCTTAGTGGATTGAAGCCCTATACTAAAAGGGCTGTAACTAAATCAATCAGAATGACTGGAAAAGTTTTCTATTAGCTGTAGACATTGTATAGTGGTATAAAAATGCACAATCAACTATTATTGGCCATGCTGTGTGAGGATATGATGTTAGTGGGGGAAGTGTCGATGTAAACATGGAACCCTACACTTCAGTGCAAGACCATTCAGAAAATAAGGATGCTGGCAACCACAGGAAATTTAGAATGCCAGCCTGAAAGCTATATCTAATTAAATGGTAAGCTGTGTTTGGCCTGATTCAGGTTTCAGTTTGTATAAGAGCAGTGTGAACAGCAAGCTTTGACAAAGCATTTGCAGAGCTTCCAGCAAGTTCTGTTGACACTTTTAAAGTACCAGTTTGTATATGTTGAACACAGTTCCTAATGGGAGTGTTGATTGCCACTTTAAGCAAGCTGCTAGTAGGCTTCAGCACTTCTTGAAGCTTGTGGAAAGCTTACTGAAGCCTACTAGCAACTTTCTTCCAAGGATCTGTGTTCAACATATACAAACTAGAGTTAAATGGCAAGCGTCCGACAAAACTAGCTGAAAGCTCTACAAATGCTTTGTCAAAGCTTGCTGTTCACACTGCTCTTATACAAACTGAAGCCTGGCTGAAACAGACCTTCCAAGTGACCCTTAATTATCTTCCTATTTTTACCCAAGATCTAAAGCAGCCTCTCTCAGTTTGGGGCCGTGGAGCCCTGGGGTTGCTCCAGAGGTTCTTAGACTCGGTTTACATTGGGGCGACTTTTTAGACTAAGTTGCCTGACAAATCGCACTCCATTCAGTGCAATGGAACCTTTCTAATAGAAGGGACTCAAGTTTCTCTGACTTAGAAAAAGGTTCATGCACTATTTTGGGGGCGACTTGGGTGCGGCTTGCATTGACTTTTATTAAAAAAGTCGTTTGCAAGCTGCGTTGAAGTACCACTGTACGGGGCGGCTTCAGAGTTGAGCGAATTTGGAGCCGCTCCAGTGTGAACCAAGCCTTAAGGTTATTTCAGCAGCAAACAATTTAGGGGGGATGAATTAAAACTGTAGTAGCTGCCTGTGTGTGATAACCAGCTTCTATCTTCACCTTGTTCAGGTAAAGTTTTAAAATAAAGGTAGAAGCTGGTTGAAATGCACCACTACACCAGTTTTGTTAAATTCCTTTCATCTTTTTAGCTGTAAGAAGAGCACTTTCCCCTAATCAACAATGTTGTCAATTAGTTCCTTTTCCCAGTGACCACTAGTGTAATGGTACCACTATACTGATCTCCAATGTAAAAGGCACCTTTCCATTGACACCCAATTGGCCATTATTATTTGTTTATTTTCATGATTATAACTGAAAAAATTTTATGGAGCAACAGGTGTTACAAAACTATTTGCTCTGGGCGTCAAATATGCTAGGAAAGCTACATTATTACGCTACATTATTTTAACTTTTTTGTTTCTCTTTACATTTACAACTTACTGATATTATTAATTATACTGTCAGCTGTGAATATCATTAAGCAGGGGTTACCGGAGAAAACAAAATTTCAAGAGTTCTTCTGTGTAAAAAAAAAAAAAAAAGTAGAGAAAGGCCGATCTAAACAGTTATTGGTGGTTTGTATTCTGCTTATTAAATTGTTATAGCTTATCATATTCTATTTCAGATGTGTTGCTCCATAATTACTTTTGATGGCAGTTTTTCAACTGGTTAATTCATAGCTCTGATTGCGTTCCATGTAACCTATTGTTACTGACCTGGCACTCTCATAGGTCCGCTGTCCACACTGCCTCCATACCCTGGCTTGTCACAATATGGAGGTGCCCATTCAGCCTCACAATGGCAGTTCTTTTTGTTGTTGCAAACCTTCATAAAGATAAGAAAACACCTGTTATATTTTTGAATATGGTTTTGATTTCTAAATAACCGCCTTACTGTAAATTAGTGCCATATTAAATTATTACATAGACCAGTCTCAGTTCCTGCTTAGAAATGCTGCAGTGATTGTGCTTTAGGGCTTATATGTATGGGGACGTTTGTTTTTTGCAACAAATGAGTGTCTGTGTCTTAAGAAAAGCTTTTGCAATGCATCGCATTGTGCTACATTTGGAATACATGTTCTATTGTGCTGCATTTGAACTGCTTTAAAGCAGTTG
Organism: Pelophylax lessonae; assembly: GCF_965119305.1. NCBI lineage: Eukaryota > Metazoa > Chordata > Amphibia > Anura > Ranidae > Pelophylax > Pelophylax lessonae. Next base: position 62,821,249 of record NC_138776.1, read on the forward strand.
TAAAGCTTTTTTTTTTTTTTTCGGTAAAATACCAAGCATAGTATACTTACCTGCTCTGTGTATTGCACAGAGCAACCCCAAACCTCTTTTTCTGGGGTCCCCTGCTCTAGGCTCCTTGTCTTCTCGGTGTGCCACCATATGAAGCCGCTTCCTATGGGGGCACCACTGTGGGCTCGCTCCCGAGCCGAGTTGTGTGCATTTACAGATACACACAGCATGGCTTGAACCTGCACCCATTCCCTCCTCATAGGATTTGACGAACAGCAGCAGGAGCCAATGCCTCCTGCTGCTCCCAACCAAGACTGTGAGACAAGAGTTGCATCCCGGCACACTGATGGATGGATACAGGACTCAAGTATTTAGGGTGGGGGGGCGCACAGAAAAGGGTAGAACGTTTTTTTAGATGAATGCAGGGAATGCAATAAGGTAAAAAAAATGTTAACCTTAAACTGGCAGACTACATTTAGGAATTTTGGGCACCCAGGAGGTTTATGTCATAATGCACAGCATATTTGCACTGTGTTCCAGAATTCCCTAGCAAAGTAATCCTCTCCAGCGCTGCACTTCCATCACAACGCTTCCATCTTCTCCAGTCTTCTTCTGGGCACAGAGTCTTCAGACTATTGATTGACCGAGGTATAGTAACTCCCACCATGCACACCGGAGTTACTTTGTCCCTGTGCAGAGACATGCAGAGACTGTACACTGAGCTGCACATGCATGGATAAGTGTATACTAATAGAAAAAAGTGTTGACAGACAGACAGAAGGATCTTAATTCTGACCTGTGGTATAAATCTCAGGGACAGGTGGTTCTACTAGGAACAATTTTGATAATCTGATGAATATCTACAATACAGAGTAGCTCGCTTGCCTGTATAAGAAGACACCCTCACTAGCCCCGCTCCCCCCAACCCCCCCAATCCCCCCCATTAAGTCCCTTTCACAAGGGCAGACCAAATGGGTCCACCTGTCAGTTTTTTCAGATGGACCCAATCGCACCAACCACTCCTCTATGGAGCAGCGGGTGTCAACGGACACATGTCCAATGACACCTGCCAACATCCGATCTGATCCTAATGGCTAAAAAAATATGGATGAGGGTCGTTCCCTATCAGTCTGGTGGATCAGATAACAGTCCGGTGTAAACAGACAGGTGGTCCGTTTACATCCGACCACCCATAGAGGAGGTTGGGCTGTGTCTGTGTCCATTCTGCATAAGTGGAGCAGAGACAAATCAGCCATCCTCCTGCTCAGTGGGGATCAGCAGACAGATTTTCTGCTGAGCAGGTGGACTACAAAGGAGCCTGTCCCGTGTGGAAGGAGCCTTAAAAGTTTTTGTTAAATTTCCTAATATCTGGAATTTTCCATCTTTTCTTCCCTTTACTCCTCTTCCCCCCCTCCCTTCCGCCTACACCTATAAAATAAAAAAAAAAAAATTGGTGAGCATTGGACCCGTTCACGTGACTGGCAAAATATTCCAACTAGGGGAGATAAAAATTGACAATTGATGTTCTTCATAGCTTATTGTATCACATGATGATTTATGTTTATTTTCTTGATTTTGAATATGTATATCATTGTAGATTGTCAATAAATCATATCCTGACACGCCCCTAATGACGTTCTGGTTGGACAAAACACGTAGGGGGGAGTTTGGCTATTCCACGTCACATCGTAACACGTGCGGACCGCGGCCAACTTGTTGGCTGGAAGCCATCTGGATTTCTTATGTTATGCCTGTTTTTATCAATTACATGTAAGTATTTTGAACTTATCTCTTTTAATAAACCATTGAGCACATGGATATATTACACTATAATCTAGTGGTCCATATCCCATGGTAAGAGGTCAGGTGTGCTATGGTGTCGGTGGAGGAATATCATTTCACTTACAGTTTATCTGCAACACATTTGGATGTCCCTTATGGATTTATGGACTTTTGTCATTTGATGGTGTCTTTTGCTCGGGGATTTTTTAGTGTCTGCAAGCTATTTTAACTGAACTTTATAGCGCTGCATTTTTCTTTATATCCTGATGTAAACCTATATATTACAAAAAAAAAAAAATACCAAAGAGGGGAGAAATGCAGAATCTCATTGCAGCTTTTCATGTGCTGCAGTTACAGTATAATGCAATTTAGGTGCCTTTTTTCTGTTTCTATCGTTTTTATTAGTTGTTTTGAAAAGAACAAAGAGGAAAGATCACTTGGCTGAGCAGCGAACAATCCTCGCGTGCGCCCCACATGTCACAAAAAAGGCACACAAGTATGAGGGGGAGAAGGAACGAAAGAAGACTGTAACAATCAGGTTAGGTCTTCCATGAGGCTCCATAGAGACACATAAAACTCAGAGAAAGGGAAGACAACGACTAGCTATAAACTGCATATAAAGTGCTAAAACATCATGAACTCTAAGAAGCAGCCATCTAACTAACCACCTAGCGAATCATATTAATGCAAAACATAAGGACCATGAGATAAAACATCACTAAAATATAACCCCTGTAAATTGGTCTAGGTCAGTGATGGCGAACCTTGGAACCCCAGATGTTTTGGAACTACATTTCCCATGAAGCTTAACTACACTGCATAGTGTATGAGCATCATGGGAAATGTAGTTCCAAAACATCTGGAGTGCCAAGGTTTGCCATCACTGGTCTAGGTGGTGATAGAGCCTCTGTCCTGTTTTGTACCATTTCTAAGTCACTTCCCACTACTAAAAACCATTACTGTCCCATATGGGGGATCTCATTCCCACAAATATGTGCAGGAGTATCTAAGTAGAAAAGGAAACAAGAAGGCTGTAGAAATATGATGCCAAGATTGGCAAGAAACAAAAGAAGAAGAGGGAAGTTAGAGAAAGGATAAGAAGAAAGGGTGCATCCATCCGGGGATCCTCGGTCGGTCAGCCGTGGAATCAACTCCGTACATCAGGGACGTGTAAATAAGCAAGCCAGTGGGACCATATTTTATCAAAAAGGGATGTTTGTCTCGCAGGACACCCACAATTTTTTCATTCAGCATTATCAACATGAGTTTATGTTTCATTAATACTAGGTCTATAACAGGGCTTTTATATGCGGTCGCAATAGCCAATTTGGCAACTAGGAACATAAAGTATATTAAGGTCTGGGTATGTCGCAGAACATTGTCGACTGGCTTATTCAGTAGGGCGATGCTGGCGTCTTTAGTGATATTAACCATCGGGACAAAATATTTAAAAAAGAGTGAGCCCTCATCTAAAAGGGATGAACCTTTGGGCATGTCTACCATACATGCATCGGTATACCTATCTGGCCACAACCCATGAAGCAGGAGGCTGATGATCCCGGATACATTTTAGAAAGGCGCTCCAGTACTAAATATCATCTAGCACGTTTTAGTTGCCTTTTTTTATTCATTTTACAAGCAGTCCTGTTTATCCCTGCCAAAGGTGCGTTCTGCTGTAAAACACACCAGTGCAAGACACAGGTTTTGAACGCACTCAGCAAAACTACAAAGGTAGGCAATCACTTTAAATTTGTGTAATAGTAATAGTTTAGCTGTTTCCCTGAAATGTGACTTTAAAGACAAGTCAAAAATCACAGTTCCCTCTCAAAATGCTTATCCCACTTCATTTCCAGTATCTGTGGTTGAAAATGTATAGCTGAGCATATCTGACAATGTTCTCTCGTCTACTTGAAGTAATACTGCGTGCCACAGCAGTGATTGGAGTGAATCAATATTTAGACTCTTCCACCTTTCAAAGTATAATAGTTCAGTGTTTGTAACGGTGTAACATTGAAGCATTAATGAACATTTGCTTGGGAAAATGAAACGCGCTTTGAATTTCATGATGGTTTAATTTAAAATCCATGTTTAATAAAGTCTTTCTTTGTGATGCAAATATCTCATTTCCTTTCCTGTGAACCTGAGCATATCCTTAAACGAATATAAAGGATATAACTATCCAACAAAGCCCTGTACTTTTCACATGTTATACAATACACTGACAATTAGCTGACTTCTGATTAGACAGGTATAATTGTCTGCAATGAGGCTAACCGGCCAGCTTAATTGCTGTCTGTGAAAAGTGTTACCTGTAATGGCCTTTCCAGGAATTGTACAGAGAAATATGGGGCTGCCATTGCTGACCTCCCTCTGAAAATAGTAGGTACCTGACTATCTTTTGTTTCATTACTTTGAATCATTGGGGTTGATTTACTAAAGGCTAATAGGCTTTTCACGTTGCAAGGAAAGTTGCACTTTGTAAGGGAATTTGCCCCATAGCTTTATGAATGTGGTGACGTTTAACTTTCCAAAGAATACCCAATTACATGCAAGGAAAATAAAAAAAAATATAAAAATAGCATTTTTGCTTGCACATGCTTGGATGATGGAAGTGAGCAGTCTCACTTCATTCACTAAGCTCTGTGGTAAATTCACTTGCAAAGTTAACAGCCTAATTTGCCTTTCGTAAAAAAAACTCCACTGACTCATCCCAGCATGTAGCAACAACCCCTAGTCTACACATGTATCTGGATCAGTAATTTAGACAATTCTAAAGCCATTGGATATGAAGGTGATAGCCAAGCAACTAGCATGTTCAGAAGGAGAGTTCAGTAATGGCAGATTTCTGTTTTCTCAGTACAAGTCACTATAACACCCAACAAGCGGATACTGAATCCCAAAATGACCATGCCTGACCACTCCCTGGGGGAACTACTGCTAGGACAGGTTAGGGAACAGCATTTAACTGATTCTGGCAGCACCTGTGTCCCGTTACCAATACCCTTCTCTCTCCATTTACACTGAGCTATTAAAGACTATGTAATCTCATCATTTTATATTCCTAATATGTGCCTGCTGTACCATGTATGTATGTACTTGTATGGAATCGTATCCTGTTCTCTTTGTATTGCAACCTTTGTGTGAAATCCCTGGTGTTCCTGCCAGTCCCTTTCCTAATACAAACTGACCACACTAAGCAGGAGAACACACCTTGGTCAGTTCTTTAGCTATGCTCTCCTCCAATGATTAGACTTGTCCTGCCACATCCGCCTGAACAGCCACTTGCTGGGAAGACAAGTGTACTGCTGTTTTTCCTCCCTTAGCTCCTATGCAGCTAAAAACAGAGGGGATGTGATCACCTATAAAAATGGGGAAAAAAAGGTATTTATAATATTTTTTATTCCTACACACAAAGGTTTTGCCTTTCATTTCTATTTTAATGCCTAACATGGCATCCTGGCTCTTAAGGCCCCTTTCACACAATCGGACTGTTTGACGGATGAAAAACGGACATCAATACATTCCTATGGAAAAATGGATGATCATTCATTTACATTTGTTTTCATCCGCTTCCGTCAACATCCGTTCTTTTGAACGAATGAAAGTCTGGTAATCTAGACAATTGGACAATCCGTTAAAAAAACGGATTGGCCGACAAATGGATGAAAACCGATGACAACAGACGAAAAACGGATGACAACAGATGAAAAATGGATGACAATGGATTACAACGGATGAAAAATGGATGACAACAGATCAAAAATGGATGACAGTGGATGACAACGGATGAAAAACTGATTACAAAAGATGAAAAACTGATGTTGACTGAAGAAACAAATGACAAAAAAAACGTGACTGAACTGATGAAATGAACGATCCCGTATTTGTGAAAGGGGCCTTAGGAAGTTTCTGATGCCAGGAGGAGGGAAAGGCATGATTGTCTTTCACATGGTCAGAAAGCTCCAGATTGGGAGCATTCCGTTAGCCACTGGCACAGCTCTGTCTACAATTATGTTTACCTGAAATGAACATCATTGTAAACATTTGATGACTCTAAAGTTTCAGAACACTGCCTGGTCATTCTGAGAACAGCAGACATCATAAACCAGCTCTGGTATTTTATCTAGAGATAGTATCTGGGACTTTTGTCCACTAGGCCACCTGTCTGCCATCTCTGAACACTGTAATATTGAATTGCCCTGAAGGGGTATGTGACAAAAAACTCAGTGGGGCTTTTTTTTACTTCAGAGTGCTCAACTGAGGTGAGGGGGGAACGAGGGCAGTTGGATACAGCGGGGGACTTAAAGTTGACCTAAGATTGCCCCCCCCCCCCATTAGCTGCCTAATATATATATATATATATGAAAGGGAGTGTCTCTACCTGGATGGGTGGGAGTGGGGCAGAGGTGGAGTATAAAGGCAATATACAGACCCACGCACAGCCCTCTTTGCCCTTTGGCTCTTAATCTCTGGACACGATGGGGATGTAAGGTTTTTCTGTGTAATGTATCTCTATTGTTCTGTGTTCCCTTTACTGCAACTTTCTTTCCTTTATGTATTAGTAACATTCTGTTTTTACATAGCAACACTAATCTTTTTGTATTACTTACTTACTTCGTATTTTATATGTAACATCACTGCTTTTAAAGATTTACCAGCTACGTTATCTTTGGTTATTTTTGATCAATATTAACCACTTAAGCCCCAGAGGATTTGGCTGCTCAAAGACCAGGCCCTATTTTGTGATTCGGCACTGCGTGAGTGTAACGGACAATTGCGCGGTCGTGCGACGCTGTACCCAAATTAAATTGACCTCATTTTTTCCCCACAAACAGAGCTTTCTTTTGGTGGTATTTGATCACCTGTGTGATTTTTACTTTTTGTGCTATAAACAAAAAAAGAGCGACAGTTTTGAAAAAATAACAATATTTTTCAATTTTTTTTATATGAAATTCTCAAAAAAAAATATGTAAAAATCAAAATGTTTTAACATTTTAGGCCAATTTGTTTTCTGCTACATATTTTTGGTAAAAAAAAAAAAATCGCAATAAGCATATTTTGATTGGTTTGCACAAAAGTTATTGCGTTTACTAACTACGGGAAAGATTTATGTCATTTTTGTTTTTTTTTTTAACTAGTAATGGCGGCGATCTGCGATTTTTTTTTTTTTTGTGGGACTGCAACATTGCGGCGGATGGATTGGACCCTTGACTGACATTTTTGACACTTTTGGGGGTACCAGTGACATTACTACAGTAATCAGTGCTATAAATATGCACTATTACTGTAAAAATGACACTGGCAGGGAGGGGGTTAACTTTATTGGTGATCAAGGGGTTAAGTGTGTCCCTACGCGCGTGATTCTAACTGTCAGGGGGCGTCACTTGTTAGATCATCACAGAGACATACGATCCTACATAGCAGGAGCGCATAGCCTCAGTGATGACCTAAGGGAGAATGACAGAGGGCTGTGTTTACATCAGCCGTCTGTCTTTTTCCCTCTCCTGAGGGAGATCGCGAGTGGCTGGCGGACATCAGAGCCGCCGGTCACACGCATGGGGATGTCAGTGAACGAGCGGGGGGGCGGGAGCGCGCCGCTGGCAGTGCGCACTCACCCCCTACAGGCTCGTGGGCGAGTGACGTACCCATACGTCACTTTGCCCAGGAGAGGCTGACTGCCGCAGTATATAGTCATGCGGCAGTCGGCAAGTGGTTAAGTGTAATTAAATTAGATCTTTCTTTTTTTACCACAGTTATCATTTGTTATGGATTTTATTGGTAATAGCCGCAACAGCATTGGCTTGATTCTTATATAGATAAAAGGTTGTAGTCATTTATTATATTTATCATTAAGCGAATAAGTGAGGTGGAAGAAATTGCCAAAACAGCATATATTCTGGTACGTTAGGACACACCTGCGAAGAGAGGCCGGATATATGCGTACCGCCGGTGCAAAGTGATTAAACCGAATAAGTTGTTTTACAAGGTGAGGGTTTAGATATACTTTATATTCTTATGACAGCACCACCTAGACCTGGTGCATGAGAGACAAATGGAAGCCATTACTGCTCTCCTCCTGTTCTGACAATACTATTTGGATGGTTGTATCTAGCTTTAAAAGCTCCGACTCACAGGCCTGGAACAAGCACACAGTAAAACATTAATGGAGTAAAGTTAGAAATCCTTTTTCTTTGTTCCAGGACATAGGCCCTAAATGATGGGGCAAAGCATGAGCTTGCATTTTTAGGAGACACCAGAAAAGGGAGTCCCACATTTCTCTCATAACAGGTGCACTTTAAAATGAACAAATATATATGAGCAAGAAAATATATAAAACGAGTAAGTGACTATGGCCCCTTTCACACTGACGGACCGATTGGATCCGCCTGTCAGTTTATCAGTTGGACTCGATCGGACCTTTCATTGCTGTCTGTAGAGTGGCAGATGTCCACTGACACCTGCAGGTACCCAATCTGATCCAGTCCGCTAAAAACAGGAGGATGGGGATCTGTTCCCCATCCATATGATGGATCTGCATAGTGGAGTGGACATGGACCTGTTGTCCGCCTGCTCAGCAGGGATTAGCGGACAGATCGCCCACTGAGCAGGCGGATCCGCTTGATGGAATTCACCCCATCTGAAAGGGAGAAATTTGTGAATAATTGAGTGTATTTCAGGGGAAACTTAAAAAATAAATAAATAAATAAATAAATAAAAAAACGACAACACATATTAAAACATGGAGAATGAGATGTACTAATTTCAAACATGTTGCAAGTACAGAAAAATACTTGCTGATCTGCCAGAAATCCAGGATGCTCCTAACATCCTGTTTGAGCTGAAAGCACTGTCTCTGCTTCACTGACATCCGAAGCTCTGCCTGAGTTCTCCATAGGCGGACTACAAAAAAACTCCACCTCTTCATACACAGGCAGGAGGTGTAGTCCAGCAAGGCACAGCTCAGGCAGGGCTGACAACACTGTTTCGAATTTCAGTGCAACAAAGGCAGCGTTGTCAGTCCACTATAATTTGATAGGAGCTTACTGTATTTTTTGTACTAGAATTTTGTAAAGAATCAACAAAAATGTGCATGTATTGCAGAGATGTATTAAAAATTTGTACACTTTCCTCAGACATATATTTTAAGTAGTGGGAGAGAAAAGATATAACAGGCAAAAGTTCAGGAAGTAAAGAGGGAGTTGAAAGAAGACAGAAATGAAGAAACAGAGAAAAGAAAAATGGAGAGGGCAAGGAGAGATATGAAGAGATGAGAGATGGGGAGGGGGATATGTGGAAGTTTCACATTTGCCTGGGCTTCATACGAAACTGTTTGCCATGCATTAATTGTACTCTGGTGTCAGGATACTGAAGGGCAGACTCTGAGGATGAGATCTTCTCCAGGGAGTTAGGAGATAAGCTTAGAAAAAAAATGACAACGCCATTTTCACTGGAAAGTTTAAGTGTAATTTCTTATCGGTGTCCACATTAGCAGTATATGTAAATGATCGTGTTGTAGCAGTGTAAGCTCCCCCATTGTCACCGCCAGCTCATTATCATTTCAATGCGCTACTGTAGTTAATCATTTTCCCTACAATAGCTTGCCGAATTTGCCAAATGAATACGGGCTGTGATTAAACGTTCAAAGTATCATTTCTATCAGCTGCACTTTCTAAGAACTGGCCTTTCCTGCCAATAAAAGGAAGACAAATTAAAGCACTCTGCACTACTCACTCCGTGGCCGTGGCACTTGGATGCACATTCGTGGACACCTAATACGCTGATGTTCTGGCACTGACGGTTTAGGCAGATCTAAGAAAGGAAAAATAAGTTAGCTGTGACATGAAAAAAAATTGGGAACAATACAATGCTGATAATTTGGAAACTGGAAAGGGAAACAGATCAGTAAAGTGCATCAGGTGTTTGCACAAACTAAAGGAAACGGTTTTTCCAAGAAAAATAACATTTTACTGAACTCCCTTTGGGGCAAAAAAATGAGGGGTCCCCACCTCCCACACCAATAATGAACAGCAGCTGGGCTATTTCTGCTTTTAGTTAAAGTGGGTCTTTCCTCCTTTCTCTAAATTTTACGTTAGCATCAATCTCTTTTTATTTTAATTTGGTGAACCTGCCAGTAACGCACTTCCTGCCCTTCAGTGACAATTCTCACTCACTGCACTGTACCTATGGAACCTCTGGGTTTTCACCCTGGGGCTTCTTTCCTCACTTGGACTACAAATACAGCCGGCCATAAATGGTGCGATTTTGTTCTCTGCAAAAAGAAAATTGCTTGATTCCCTTGCTTATTTTGACTCAACAGAGTAAGTGTTGATGGGGGAATCCCTCTCGGGGCGCTATTGAGTTCTCCTGGCAGGGGGAGTCGTTCTCAGCCAGAACACACAGTGATTATTGCTAGTGGCTATAGCCACTGGCAATAATTGCATGAAAAATCTGAAGGGCAGGCTCTGACAAATCTGACAGGCTGGTTGTACCCAAGTTGATCGATCAATCAACCTAGGTACAATCAGCCTGCTAATATATGGTCCGAATTTCACCTGGTCCCTGCTGAACCAGCCGAGATTCGAACCAACATTGACCAGCTTTAGTCCTCCTTTCCTCATTACATAATTGGGAGGAGAAGCAGGGGGATAGTTTAGACAGCTGGGAATACTGATGACATTGTTTGAGATTCCAGCTCAGAAAGTAGTAAAGGCGGCTATAGATGGATCAAAATTTGGCTAGTTCAGTGGGGAACAGCTGCATTTCGATCCTTGTGTGGCCATTGCGGTTGAATAGAAGTCAATCTACCGATTGACTTCTGTTCAACCTCCCTGTTGGATAAAAGCTGCTTGATCAGCAGATACAGACAATGGCTGCAACGCTGATCTGTGTATTCCGACAGCTGTGGAGTCTGCCAGATGTCAGAATACAATAATGCAGCAGGGAGGATTCCCGAATCCACAAAATTGAGATTCAGCTTAACCCCTTGACTGAACAAAAAAAAAATTGACCCATGTATGGCCAGCTTTAGTAACAAGAACACTCAGATTATGGAAAGATCAATAAGTAATTTTTGTACTTGTAGAAAATGTACACAGACAAAGAAGTGCGGGATTATAAAAAAATAAAAAATAAACACACATACTTACCTAGCTGTTGCAGCATCAGGCCAATGCTGCAAGCTGTCCCCTACTGGCTCCAAGCCAGAGAACTGAGTGATCATGTGACCACTGATTGCTCAGTTCTCGGTCTTCATGGAGCAGAAAGCAGTGACCATCAGTCGGCAGCTCTCTGCTCTGCCCCTCCAGCTCACAGAGTGCTGGGCTGTGCAGGGGGAAGTAGCAGATGGCTCAGGCTCTAAGCAGCATGCTGATAAGCTGAGCTACATGCCTCTAAGGCATCTGGGTGTTTACAAATGGGCGTTCTTGTCAAACCAATCTCTTAACATTCTAGGAGGAGGTGAGCTGTGAGCTAGATAGGGGCAGACCAGTGGATGTGGTGTACTTAGATTTCGCTAAGGCGTTTGATACAGTTCGCCATAAGCGCTTACTTTATAAAATAAGGTCTGCAGGTATCGACAGAGCAGGGTTTGCTCTTGGATACGGAACTGGCTAAAAGGGCGTGTCCAAAGGGTGGTAATAAACAGCGCATACTCAGACTGGTCTGAGGTGGTAAGCGGGGTCCCCCAAGGCTCAGTCCTGGGACCAACCTTGTTCAATTTATTCATAAACAGCATTGAGGATGGGATCAGTAGTTCGATATCAGTTTTAGACTAGGCAACAGCATGCAATGTCAAGCGGCAGCTGCCAAAGCCAGCAGAATATTAGCATGCATAAAGAAAGGGATGTATTCCAGAGATAAGACTATAATCCTTCCACTTTATAAAACTCTGGTCTGACCACATCTGAAGTATTCTGTCCAGTTCTGGTCGCCAGTCCTCTGGAGGGATTTGTTGGAGCTGGAGAGAGTCCAGAGAAGGGCAACTAAACTGATTAGGGGATTGGAGGACCTTAACTATGAAGAGCGTCTGCAATCGCTTGATTTATTCTCCCTGGAGAAGAGACGCCTGAGGGGGGACATGATAGCAATTTATAAATATCTCAATGGGGATCTCGGCATAGAAAAACAGCTATTCAGTTGAAGGGATTGCATGAGGACTCGAGGGCATACAATGCGATTAGAGGAGAAGCATTTTAACCTCAGGCAACGTGGGGGGTTCTTTACTGTTAGGGCTACAAGATTGTGGAATTCTCTACCACAAGAGGTGGTTTCTGCGGGAAGTATGGTGGCTTTCAAAAGACTCTTAGACGTACATCTCAAGGATCAGAACATTCAGGGGTATGTGAGATGAGTACGGCCACACACACCTACACAGGTTGAACTGGATGGACTATTGTCTTTATTCAACCTCACCCACTATGTAACTATGGGTGGATCCAGACGTTGTCGGCATTCCTCCAACCTGTGGTCGCAGGAAAGAAATTTGCACCACCTATGGCCTGCCTTCGAGGTAGCTGCTGCTATCAATCAAATCCTGTGAGCAAGGAGCAGGGGGTGGGGTCGAGCCACGCTGTGTGTGTCTACAGACCCACACAGCCCGACTCTGGATCAAGCAGCTTGCTTTGGGGGCACGCGGAAGGGAGGAGGAGCCGAGAGCACCGTCAGGGGACCCCAGAAATGGAGGTTTAGGGCCACTCTGTGCAAAAGCACTGCACAGAGCAAGTATAACATTTTTATTATTTAATGAAAAAAAAAAACTTTAACCTTTACAACCACTTTAAGCACACAGAATTGTAGTAATTCATACAGAAATGCAAACATATATTTCCCCTGCAATGAGACATCATTAAATCTAAACAGAGCAGTAGATTTCTCTGGCTTTTAGTTAGGTACTATATTTGTTCTTTTAACAAATGTAAACAGATGTCAGTATTAATTATTTATTAGGTGATCAAGTAAGTAAGAAAAAGATGTTAAGTCAGCCGAATTATGAAAATATTTAGCAAAGGACATTGTACATCTGTTTCCAGAGGCGACTTAGCTTGTACAAGGAAACTACTGAATAATAAAGTGGATTACTGTTGTGCTGTGATTACAGAACTGTGCCCAAAATAACCACTACAGCTATTGCATGTAAGGATACACAAATATGGAAGTCAATGTTCATAACAGGATTCTGTACAGAAAAGTCTCTTACACATAAGATCGGTATTTGCTGCTTTAGTGTTTGGAAAAGTGCAGTAAACATGGGAAACATAATACCAAGGCCTCTCTGTACCCTGTTTTTACTTCCCTTTCCTGACCTGGGCACTTGGGCAATAAAAAAATGAAATGATGTTTTTTCAATACCAGTGGACACAGAGGGGTTGATTTACTAAAACTGGAGAGTTCAAAATCTGGTGCAGATGTGCATGGTAGCCAATCAGCTTTTAACTTCAGCTTGTTCAATTAACCACTTTCCTACAGTGCACTTTCACCCCTTTCCTGCCCAGGCCAATTTTCAGCTTTCAGCTCTGTCACACTTTGAATGACAATTGTGAGGTCATGCTACACTGTACCCATATGACATTTTTATCTTTATTTTTCACACAAATAGAGCTTTCTTTTGGTGGTATTTAATCACCTCTGGGTTTTTTATTTCTTACAATAAAAAAAAAAAAAAACTGAAAATTCTGAAAAAAAAAAAAAGTTTTTCTTATTTTCTGTGAGTAAATTTTGAAAATAAATAATTTTTCTCCTTCACAGATGTGCGCTGATGAGGCGGGACTGATGGGCTGCACTGATGGGCACTGATGAGGTGGCACTTATGGGCACTGATGAGGAGGTACTAATATGCCGCACTGATGAGCACTGATAGGTGGCACTGATGAGCACTGAGAAGCGGCACTCATGGGCGGAACTGATGGGCAGCACCATCAGTGCCCACAATCAGTGCCCATAGTGCTGCCAGTCAGTGCCCATCAGTGCCTAGATGAGCAGGCACTGATAGTGGGCAGTAATTAGCACTTTATTTACATTTTGTGTAATCAGTGCCCTGATTACTTGTACTTGTCTCCCCTCTGAGGAAGAGCCGCTGGTCGGCTCTCCTCGCCTCACACACTGACAGTGTGAGGCAAGGAGAGCCGAATAACGGCACTTCCGCATTTCCATGTGACCGGCTGTGATTGGACGCAGCCGATAACATGGGTAAAGAGTCATGTCATTGACTCTTTACCGAGATTGGGGTCGTGCCATGTCCTAGCAACACGGCTCGGTCACGATCGCTGCTCCGTGCCCCCGGGTGCGCGAGAGAGGCTGTTCTGGTGCACCATCATATGATGGCGTACCAGGACAATAGCTACACCGCTCCGCCGCCATTTGACGGTGGGCGGGTAGCAAGTGGTTAAGCTTTTACAAAAGAAAGAAAACCTGAAAGTTGGAGGGGCTTTTAAACTAGGAGTAGGGGGAGGGCTCAGAAGTAGAGTCAGTCAGGAGGGAGCAAAGGACAGAAGGTAGTATTAGAGTCAGCAGTGACAGTAGGGACATAACGTCAATAGGTAGGTCTGTGCGGGAGAACCTCAGACCAAACAGGAATAAACATAACCACCAATCAGGTTTAACTTCCATAAAACTAAGAGGGGTATATGCTAATGCCAGGAGCCTAGCTAATAAAATGGATGAGTTGGAAATGTTAGTACATGAGGAGGACATAGACCTTGTGGGAATAGCGGAGACTTGGTTCGACCCCTCACATGACTGGCTGGCAAATATCCAAGGGTATTCGTTGTACCGGAAGGACAGGGTAGGAAAAAGAGGGGGAGGGATATGTCTCTACGTCAAGAACAATGTAAGGGTGATAGAGAGGAGTGACATTACGGAAGGGATGAGTATGGAGTTAGAATCCGTATGGGTAGAACTCCATAGGGAAGGAGAAAAGGGAAAAGTAATTGTGGGGGTTTGCTATAGGCCACCTAAACAAGGGGAGGAGGTAGAGCTGGAATTTTTAGCACTATTGGGTAAAGTGGCAAAGCTAGGATCAGTCATCATATTGGGGGACTTCAATTATCCCGACATTGACTGGGGAGAGGGGACTACACACTCACATAAGGCCCATCTATTCACGGAAACCTTACAGGATAATTACATGTCACAGTTGGTGGATTCTCCTACTAGGGAAAACACAATCCTGGATCTATTGATCACTAATGACCCAGACCTAATCTCGGAGGTAGGAGTCCAGGACTACCTGGGCTCTAGCGATCACAGGATGATCACATTTAGCGTAAATAACAATATAACAAGGCAAGTGGGGAACATAAGAACCCTTAACTTCAGAAGGGCAAACTTTCCAAAATTGTACTCATTGATGGAAAGGGTTAACTGGAACCAAACCTTGGGATCACTGACCACAGAGGAAAAATGGGAATGCTTTAGGAACATATTAAGCAAATGCATCTTGCAGTGCATTCCTATGGGAAATACATTTATAAGAGACAATGCCAAACCTGGCTGGCTAAACCGTAGCGTTAAAAAACTTATTAGGGGAAAAAATTGGCCTTCAGGAAATATAAATCAGAGGGCACAGTATTGGCTTTCGACCAATACAAGGAGGCAAATAAGAAGAGTAAACACGAAATCAAGATGGCTAAAATAAACTTTGAGAGACAAATAGCGGAGGATAGTAAAAAAAACCCAAAGAAATTCTTTAAATATATCAACAGCAAAAAAACTAGGGCAGAGCATATTGCACACATAATTAACGATGATGGGAGGATGGTTACAGAGGACACTGAAAAAGCAACCGTGCTGAATGCTTTTTTCTCGTCAGTATTTACACAGGAAACGGAGGGGTACAATGACCATGACTGTATGGTTAGTAGTAATACACAGGACTTTCCACTATGGCTAACAGAGGGTGAAATCAGGGAAAGGCTGGATAAACTTAACACAAACAAATCACCAGGCCCGGATGGCGTACATCCGAGAGTACTCAAGGAACTCAGTAAGGTTATATCTAGACCATTGTTCCTGATCTTTGCTGACAGTATTAGGACAGGAGATGTACCAGGGGAGTGGAGGAAAGCAAACGTGATTCCGATATTCAAAAAGGGTCAGAGGCATATACCGGGAAATTATAGGCCTGTCATCAGTAGTATGTAAACTTCTGGAGGGGATGATAAGGGACTATATCGTAGAGTTTGCTAAAGACAACAGCATCTTTAGCAGCACTCCTTCAGTGTTACCTACAACTTTGTTTCCTCCTCTCCACTTCCTCTTTTTCTAGGGGTCCCCCAAGGCTCTGTTCTTGGACCCCTTCTCTTCTCTATCTACGCCTCCTTTCTTGGTCAACTGATAAGCTCTTACGGCTTCCAATACCGTCTCTACACCGATGACATCCAAATCTATCTCTTTACTTCTCAGCTTACTCCTTCAGTCTCCTCATGCCTTACTAACTTACAAACTCACATTTCAACATGGATGTCACATCACTTCCTTAAACAAAATCTCTCCAAAACTGAGCTGGTGATAATCCCACCGCCCGTGCCCCTCTTCAGGACTTTTCCATCAAATTCAACAATTCAACCATCAACCTCCCCCCCTCCCCCTCACACAAGGGTACTAGGTGTAATCCTAGACTCTGACCTGTCCTTTCAGCCCCAAATCCAATCGTTGTCAAAAGCTTGTAGACTTCACCTCCGTAACATCTCTAAAATTTGCCCCTTTTTAACTAATGAAACCACCAAGTAACTCATTCACTCCCTTGTTATCTCCTGCCTTGACTATTGCAACTCCCTTCTCATGAGCCTACCTCTCCATAGGCTATCCCCTTTTCAGTCTATCATGAATGCTGCTGCCAGACCCATCTACCTTACCAACTGCTCAGTGTCTGCTACCCCTCTCTGCCAATCCCTACACTGGCTTCTGATTGCCCAGTGAATTAAATTCAAAACACTAACATCATCATACAAAGCCATCCACAACTCTGCCCTGAGCTACATCACCAATCTTGTCTCCGCATTTCACCCAAACTATCCTCTCCACTCCTCCCAAGACCTCCTGCTCTCAAGCTCCCTCGTCTCCTCCTCACATGCTTGTCTAAAGGACTTCTCGAGAGGCTCTCCCATCCTCTGGAACTCTCTACCTCATTCTGTCCAGCTATCTCCTACTTTAGCTGCCTTTAGGCAATCCCTGAAAACTCATCTCTTCAGGGAAGCCTATCACGCCTCCAGCTAATTTTTGATCACTTCCATCAGCTCATCCCCAACAGTTATAACCTTTTAAACCACCTGCCACATCCTATTAGATTGTAAGCTCTTATGAGCAGGGTCCTCTTAACCCTCTTGTATTCTAACTGTACTGTCTCCCTTTGAATATTGTAAAATGCTATGTAAACTGTTGGTGCTATATAAATCCTGTATAATATTAATGAAAATAATAATAATAATGTGGACACCCAGGATCAGGTGTAGGTGAGAATCTCAACATTACTAGGTAAAGACCCCTTTTTTTGGGTAAAAAATTACAGCAATTAACAAACACGAATAGCATATGCATTTATGTTTTATTTGAAAGTGTATTTGGTGATTGTAGCTGAGGTCGGATTCTGTCTAGATAGAAGAACTGTAGGACAATGTTGTGCATGTACTACAATTTATAGTTCTGTCTTTATACTGTATGATGCTTTCTTTCATAAACACATGACATTTAAAAAAGCTTGATGTTTGGAGTGCTGCTTGTTATTTATTTTGAGTGTATTATTCCAGGGTTTTTATGACGGAAACCCAATCCATGGTCCTAGCACCCACACTTATGTAATAACACTTTATGTCCTGATGTTCTGTTTGGGTGTGCATTGTTCTATTTTTTGTTTCACAGGTAACACAATATCCTCATTAAACACACTAAGTGGAATTCAGCGAGTGGGAGGGGATAGTTTTCTATGTGCTTAGTGTTCCTTTTTCCTGTAGGTAGCAATATAACCATAGATTGCTTAATCATCATCAAACTGTGCCACTCAACAGATGATTGAGAAACATATTTTGAGAACATATACAATTACTTGTTCATGTTCTGACTAAATATCAAGAAAAATAAACTAAAAGGGGAAAAGAAAAACACTTGGAGGACTCCAACAAACATTGCTGGAAAGGATCCTACAACCTTAGTATCACAAAGCAGCCACTTAATCACCATGCTGCTTTTGCTTGCCACACGTCATGCAAACATTGAACCTTTTAAAGTATATATAAACCCAACTTTTCATATTCCTGATATGTATCTGCTGTACCATGTACTTGTATGAGAAAGTATTCTGTTCTCTTTGTATTGCTTCCTTTGTGTGAAATCCCTGGGGTTCCTACTAGACCCCATGGTTTCCTATTAAAAACTGACCATAGGAAGAAAGCACAGCATGGTCAGTATTTTGGTTGTACTGGGAACTCAGCCTTCTCTCTTCCAATGATCGGACTTGTGCCGATACGCCCTCTGCTGCACAGCCATTCACTGGAAAGACCAGTGTGGTGCTGTTTCTCCTCCCCCAGCTCTCTGAGCTTTGATCACATATAAAAAAAAAGGGAAAAAGGGTATTTATAATTTTGTTTATATCTGTACAAAAATGTTTTGCCTTTCATTTCTATGTTAAACGGAATGGGTTGTTTTACAAGGTGAGGGTTTACAGATACGTTAAAGTGTTACTAAACCCAGGACTCTGCATTCCCTATATCTGGTCTCCCACAGTTCACAGAACATGGAAATGCAATTATTTTAGTAAATATAGAACAAAGAAGGAGTTTTAGTGCTCACCAACACAGAAAAATACACCAAGGCTAAACATGTTGGAATACAATGTCACAGTTTAATGTGATAAAATTATTAAAAACTTGTCCACAGAAGCTCCGATGGGAAGATGGCAAAAAGAAATAACCCCATCCGCAGGTCACCATAAGAAACATGGACAATGGAACAATACCTGCAGGGGTGGCTGGTGCTGTTGCTGATGTATCCAGGAAAGCCGATGGTAAGGAGCAGTGGCGTAGCGTGGGTTGTCAGCACCCGGGGCAAGGCAAGTAATTTGCGCCCCCTAACCTGCGGGATTTTAGCACTTGAGTCTCTTCCACTAGATTAGTTAAAGAAACCCTTGTCCCCTAAGCACTTTAGAGCAGGCCAGGGTACCCATAGATCACCTTTTAGAGCAGGGTCCCCATAGATCCCCCTTTAGAGAATAGTCCACATATAATCTATGGGGACATTTCTCTAAAGTGGGGAATCTATGGGGACCCTGCTCTAAAAGGGGATCTATGGGGACCCTGGCCTGCTCTAAAGGGGATCTATGGGGGCCCTGGCCTGCTCTAAAGGGGATCTATGGGGATCCTGCTCTAAAGGGGGGAATCTATGGCATAGATCCCCTTTAGAGCAGGGTCCCTATAGATCCCCCTTTAGAGCAGGCCTGGGCGGGTCCCCCATAGATCCTCCTTTACAGCAGGCCAGGGTGAGGTGAGGTCCCCCATATAGATTCCCTCTTACGGCAGGCCAGGGTGAGGTCCCCCATATAGATCCCCCCTTACAGCAGGCTAGGGTGAGGTCCCCCATATAGATCCCCCCTTACAGCAGGCCAGGGTGAGGTGAGGTCCCGTCCCCCATATAGATCACCCCCTTTACAGTAGGCCAGGGTGAGGGGGATCTATATGGGGGACCCCAGACCTCACCTCACCCTGGCCTGCTGTAAGGGGGGAGATCTATATGGGGGACGGGACCCCACCTCACCCTGGCCTGCTGTAAGGGGGGATCTGTATGGGAGACCTCACCTTACCCTGGCCTGCTGTAAGGGGGGATCTATATGGGGGACGGGACCTCACCTCACCCTGGCCTGCTGTAAGGGGGGATCTATATGGGGGACCTCACCCTGGCTTGCTGTAAGGGGGGATCTATATGG
Source organism: Pelophylax lessonae (assembly GCF_965119305.1). Taxonomy (NCBI): domain Eukaryota; kingdom Metazoa; phylum Chordata; class Amphibia; order Anura; family Ranidae; genus Pelophylax; species Pelophylax lessonae. The sequence continues at coordinate 62,840,927 of NC_138776.1, forward strand.
GGTCCCCCATATAGATCCCCCCTTACAGCAGGCCAGGGTGAGGTCCCCCATATAGATCCCAGGTCCCCCATATAGATCCCCCCTTACAGCAGGCCAGGGTGAGGTGAGGTGAGGTCCCCCATATAGATCCCCCCTTACAGCAGGCCAGGGTGAGGTCCCCCATATAGATCCCAGGTCCCCCATATAGATCACCCCTTACAGCAGGCCAGGGTGAGGTGAGGTCCCGTCCCCCAAATAGATCTCCCCCTTACAGCAGGCGAGGGTGAGGTGAGGTCCTCTATATAGATCCCCCCCTTACAGCAGGCCAGGGTTAGGTGAGGTCCGGACCCTGGCCTGCTGTAAGGGGGGGCTCTATATGGGGGACCCCAGACCTAACCTCACCCTGGCCTGCTGTAAGGGGGGATCTATATGGGGGACCTCACCTCACTCTGGCCTACTGTAAGGAGGGATCAGGTCCCCCATATAGATCCCCCTTACAGCAGGCCAGGGTGAGGTGAGGTCCTGTCCTCCATTTAGATCTCCCCACTTACAGCAGGCCAGGTTTCCCATAAAATAGATCCCCTTTAAATAGTCTTCTCACTCAGTAGTCAGTCAGACAGTCACTAGTACAGCCAGTAGTACTCCTACCTTTTTATCACCGGTGTCCCGACTCCCGACCACAGTCCCTCGGCTCTCCGCACCCACTGCATGCCTGGCCTGTCTCCCCCCACCACTCCACAGTGGGCGACGCTGGCTGGATTAGATTCGGGAGCCGAGCGGCCGAGCCGAGCTGCCAAGCCAAGCTGCCAAGCCAAAGCCAGCCAGCAGTGAGAGTGAGCCAGAGGCACTGCAGAGAGCAGACTCTGCGGGCGGCGGCGGCCAGCCTATGACAGAGTGAGTAACATGACACTGCGGAGCGGATGCGCCCCCCCCAGATGTTGCGCCCGGTGCGGCCGGCCCCCCCTGCACCCCCCACGCTACGCCACTGGTAAGGAGCTGTCTGATGTAGGTGAAGGATCAAACCAGGGAGTGCATCATGGAGGAGAGGAGGAGGGTGCAGTCCACGGCATCCGCTCGAGCTGGATGTGGTGACACCGCTGTGCGCACAGGAGGATCAGCCACACACACAGGGCTCGCCGGCTCCTCCAGCACTTCCTGTGTCTTGAGCCACGCCGGCTGATGACGTCACCGGATGTCAGCGGCCAGACCGGGGACACAGCAACAGATTGCAGATGGTGTAAACAGCAAGGGTCCACACACGGAGTATGAGTGAGACAATGGAGGAAAGATTATAAACGCCAAATTTGAGATGACATGTTTCGGGGGCTCGCCCCTTCCTCAGATCCAAAAATGGCGTGCAGTAATGGAACATTTATAGGAATAGGGGGCAAGGGGGAGGAGTAAACACCAATAACAGCACTGGCTCCCCCTGCTGGAATAAAAACAGCTGGCAGCAAACACATGAATAAATAAAAACAAAATAAAGTAAAATAAAAACAAACATAGGACAATTACACAACACATGAAAAACTTAGTAAAAATGTAAATGGAAAAAAAAAAAAGAAGGAACACAACACACTACTAGAGTGTGAATTGTGCAGGAAATGTGTATGAAAGTGTATATGTATCAAAAATAAAAAAATGATGACTAAAGGGTTAGCCTCTACATCACAGAGTGTATTTCTAAATCTTCATTCAACCCATAGGGAGAGAGCGTATGGAGTCTGTATATCCAAAAGGTTTCCCTCTTGCATAACAGGGAAAACCGCTCATTGTCTGTCAGAGTACCCTTGGGTATGGATTCAATGGCAAAAACTGGCACTCTCTCCCTATGGGTTGAATGAAGATTTAGAAATACACTCTGTGATGTAGAGGCTAACCCTTTAGTCCTCATTTTTTTTTTGTTTTTTTTTTAATACATATACACTTTCATACACATTTTCCGCACAATTCACACTCTAGTAGTGTGTTGTGTTTCTTCCTTTATTTTTTTTTTCCATTAGCATTTTACTACTTTAAGTTTTTCATGTGTCGTGTTGTCATGTGTCATGTGTTGTGTTGTGTTCATTGTCCTATGTTTGTTTATTATACTTTATTGCATTTTTATTTATTCATGTGTTTGCTGCCAGCAGTTTTTATTTCAGCAGGAGGGGGAGCCAGTGCTGTTATTGGTGTTTTCTCCTTCCCCTTCCCCCCTATTCCTATAAATTTTCCCTTACTGCACGCCATTTTTGGATCTGAGGAAGGAGCGAGTCCCCGAAACATGTCATCTCAAATTTGGAGTTTATAATCTTTCCCCATTGTCTCCCTCATACTCCGTGTGTAGACTCTTGCTGTTTACACCATCTGCAATCTGTTGCCGTGTCCCCGGTCCGGTGACGTCCTCAACCAGCGCGGCTCAGGACACAGGAAGTGCTGGAGGAGCCGGCGAGCCCTGTGTGTTTGGCTGATCCTCCTGTGCGCACAGCGGTGTCACCACATCCAGCTCGAGCGGACGCCATGGATTGCACCCTCCTCCTCTCCTCTGGGATGCACTCCCTGGTGTGATCCTTCACCTACATCACAGACAGCTCCTTACCATCGGCTTTCCTGGATACATCAGCAACAGCAACAGCCACCCCTGCAGGTATTGTTCCATTGTCCATGTTTCTTATGGTGACCTGCAGATGGAGTTATTTCTTTTTGCCATCTTCCCATCGGAGCTTATGTGGACAAGTTTTTAATCATTTTATCACATTAAACTGACATTGTATTCCAACATGTTTAGCCTTGGTGTATTTTTCTGTGTTGGTGAGCACTAAATCTCCTTCTTTGTTCAGTGTTTCTATCATTTGGGATTGATTACGAGACAGCTGCACCCCGACTCAGGACCCAAAGCTATTTCTTTCATGCAGTTTTTTTTCCATGTTATTTTTTCACTATGTTTTTAACACATTTTTGGCCATATGTTAACCTTTTGGGTTTCTTCTTTGGTAATTAGTTCTCAGCGCCAGGTTTTTCTGTTGTATATTTTAGTAAATATAAACTACTAAGTACCTTTTCTCATCAGCAGTATATAGCAGTCTTGTGACTTCTATCAGTGTCTGGCCAAGCACTGGTTAAAGCTTGTAGAAGGAGCTTTTATTCTGCTCTGACTATCCTATGAGGCTGCATGACCCCTGACCCTCTGTCTGGACAGTGCAGATTGGCCCTGTGCTGATCACATGCACCCTCCCAAGAAAAAAACATCACTCAAGCAATACACACCAAATTGAGTATGTGCCTCCAATGCTCTGTACTATCAGATGGATTGGGGACAGTAAAAGAAGGAGAGGATCAGAGAAGACAGGATGGAACAGCCTTTTTCCACAATGCTGAGGAATATTCCCTTTGGTTCCAGAGGGAGTAATACAAGCATGTTTTACTGCATATACAGACTGATTTTACTGTTGTAGGTTTAGTAACACGCAATGATCTTTATTGTTTTTTTTATTATTTATTCCTGTGCCACTCCAACAACACAAAAGAAATGTTATTCATGAACATAAAATGCAGATTTACTCTAACAGCTAGGTGAACTGATGTTCGTTTTTAAGCGTATTCAGATTATTCTTTGATAGCCAACACAAACATACACTTGAAGAACAAAATAATGAAGTCTTTTGAAGTGCGCAATTAAAAGATGCCTTTGCATGGAGTCTTTCTACTCTATTTGGATAAAGAGTGTGAGCCTGCTGTATTTAAATGGCCTTAGAATCAAACATGGTTTCTTCCACTGATAGGAAGATCAGACAGTGATTCTGATGAAAATTAGACCAGGAGGCATTATTAGCGGGAGGTCACATGATGTTGGGTCACTCAAGTTTAATCAAAGGACTCCAAGGTACGACTCGTTGGGGCCATTAAATCTAGGACGATTAAACAGAGATAGGACAGAAAGGATTATGTCATTTTCAAACAAGCGTGGATTCTAACCTATACAAATGGAAACATAAATACAAGCCAAAGGATTATGTTAGATCTTCATAACAAAGAGCAGAGGGGGGACATCATAAACGGCAGTCATAATAATTAGCAGAAGATAAGCAGGAATCCCTCATTACAGGAGAAATTCTCGAGTGATAAGATGAAACAAAGTTATATTGTTACAAAGCTGACAGCCCCTTTCTTCTGTGTTTGCTTATATTTCTGTAGTTTTTCATACTAGAATATTTATAACCAAGCCAAACACACCAATTTGCAAAGATCTTTGAAAATAAATAACCTCTGTACTTGAAATTGCAAATAGGTGCTGCATTACCTTACATGTGCTTCCTGAATAATTATGTAATAAGCTACCTAGTAAGTAACTAAGTAAACCTGTTACTAGAGAAATAAAGAGGCTGCCAACGCTGACCTCCTTCGGAAAATGCTAGTTGCTTGACTATCTAAATGACCCTATGGTGTCAAAAGCTAGGAAAGTCAGAAGACCTGATCTGCATACTTGTGTCAGGTCAGTGACTCAAAAGATTGACACCAGAGGATCAACATTTTCGAGATCTGTACCTCTCTCAAAGTGAGTGGCTCACCACAGGCTCCACTGGGCTCATTGCAAATCATAAGAGAAAAAAAAAAAAAACCCACACACTGGGCTGCAGCAGAATGTACAGTAAAACCTTGGTTTGAGAGTAACTTGGTTTGAGAGCGCTTTGCAAGACAAGCAAATTTTTAAAATAAATTTTGACTTGATATACAAGCGATGTCTTGATATACAAGTAGCGTCATGTCACAACTGGGTATAAAAGAGAAGAGAGGCCTCAATAAGTGTAGCAATACAATACTAAGTATGCAGGCATCCGGGGTAAAGCTGTCCACATAGGCCATCCTCCGCACTGCCATCTTCATCACACCATTCCACGCTGCGCTCCACGAGCGATTCAAAGCCTCGCTTTCAGATCACTCTACTGCAGGGTATTCTTCCCAGTCACGATTGCAGACTGACAGTGGTGAGAGACGGTGGTTCAGAAGATGGTCTATGTGGACAGCTTTACCCCGGATGCCTGCATACTTAGACGTGCCTCGGTAATCATCAACCATGTGAGTTGCTAAATGTTGTACCTCCATTAAATGTCCCCATACTGCTACACTTAGAGGCGCCTCTCTTCTCTTTTATACTCTGTAGCTCCTGCTGGATTTTGCTTTTAATCCCCTTGTGGAGGGGATTAAATTTGTGGATGGACATTTTATGATTACACAACCTATCACATTGCTATAATCTTTGTATGTAGACTATAAACTGAAAGACTTATGAATAATGGTTGTGGAACGAATCATCTGAGTTTCCATTATTTCTTATGGGAAAATTCGCCTTGATATAAGAGTGCTTTGGATTACAAGCACGTTTCCGGAACGAATTATGCTCACAATCCAAGGTTTTACTGTATTTTTAAATAGTAGAAGAAGCCACTTCTTACAAATTTCATGCTGAAGATTATCTCTGTTCAGCACCACACTTGTCAGAGATGACCTCCACTATTATTTAAAGGGTAACTCCACTTTTGTGGGGGGGGGGGGGATAGAAAATAAATATAGTGTATACAATTGTGACACAAGTCCTATTGTAATTGAATGCTCTTAAAAATTACCTTTACTTTTCAATCTGCAGTCATTGTAATTTTCTGAAAATGCAATGCAATATGGCTACCTGGAGCTGTTCTGTACACAGAATGTATACTGACCACACCCCAGAAACATAATTTCCTGCTTCTGTGATTGGCTCATCAATTTTCCCAGAAGTCTGCCTAAGATACAAGTAAGATTTCTGGCATTCCCTGCAACAAAAATATCATTTTTGGTGAGATACTCCCAACAGGAACACGTCTAAAGGGATGCAGCTTTTCTCATTAGTGCCCTGCAAATGCCACAGATGGTTGATAATTATGAAACCACTCCCATTAGAACCACTGAGCACAGAGGAACAAAAAATGATTACTTTAGAATAACAAAAGGTAGGACTCTGCAACAACGTTTGGTAAAATCCTTGTAATATACATAGATAACCCACAGGGAAGAGTTTTTTTCTCAACAAAAGTGGAGTTACGCTTTAAATAAACAAGAAATGTTGCTGCAGTCCAGAGTGCAGGGATTTTCTTCTTTTCTGAATCATTTGCAAGAAGAATGGTGAGGTACAGCAGATTCCAAGACTCCCTCCTGACAGGTTTGCTTCAAAGCCAAACCGTGCTAACCAAAGTACCAATAAAAATCACAAGGATGCCTACCAAAGTTTTAAACAGCAGTTAAAAGGACAAAAAGGAACTTTGTGTTATACGCTGTGCTAGATAAAGAGAACACAAACATTGCTGTGGTTTGGGTCTTCACAGCATAAAGAAAGATACTTTGTAATGTATTGTTAGGTGGCAAATGGGGACACTGGAAACAGTTTGCAAACTAATCAAAAAAATGTTTACTAAAGTTTAAATTTTTATACAAAAAGTAAAAGAGTGATGTTACAGTTAGGCCCCTTTCACACAGGCGATCCAATCCACCTGTCAGTTTTTTAGGTGGACCGGATTGGATGCTCCATGCATCCCTATTGAGCGGCGGATGTCAGTGGAGACATCTTTGCTGACACCCACTGCTATCCGATCCGATCCTGTCCATGAAATCCAGACGGATGGAAACCCTATTTTTCCATCCGTCTGGAGGATCAGATCGGATGGGATCGGATGAGAACGGACAGGCGGTCCGTTTTCATCCGATTCTCCCATAGAGGACAGCAGGGATCTGACAGCTTCGTCTCTGCACACAGAACGGAGACGGAGCTGTCATCCGTCTGCTCAGCAGGGATCAGCGGATTGATCCCCGCTAAGCAGAACGGACTCTGTCGACGGAACGGACCCGTGTGAAAGGGGCCTAAAGCTCCGTTCACATCTAGGCGTTTTTGGGCGATTTTCTAGTTTAAGCCTCAGCTCTAAAAATGTCCAACAAGACAAATCTCATTAATTTCAATGGCCCCTGTTCACATCTGAGCGTTCTGTCGCCCTAAGCAAAACACCTGTCACTCAAAAAAGTACATGAGCTTCTTTTTTTGGCTGATTACAGGCGTTTTTTACTGTTTTTCATTGGTCACTTGTCAACTCAAAATGCCTGCACAAAAACACCTGAAAAATGCCTTTAAAAATAGCAACGCCTAGATGTGAACAGAGCCTAAAGCAATTTCAAGAACAGTTGAAATTATTAGCAAGAATAGCTGTAAAATCAACAAGACTAATCTATTGGCATAACCCCTAATATGCTAGGTTTGTTCTAAAGAAGAATAATAGAGCTTAAAGCAGAGTTCTAGCCGTTTTTGTGTTTAACTTTTAACAAACACGCACTCACCCGTCCCACGATCCAGCCGCCCGAACCTCGGTTCTCTCCCCCAGCTCTCCCCGGCGCCAGCATCACTAGTGTGGGCACCCGGCTGTGACAGCATCACAAACGCAGTGCATTTGCCTGCATTAGATTGCATGGTACAAAATGAAAACATGATCTGATTGAAGTGCATTCCCAAAGTTGCTTTATGCATGGCTTTGGTGCAGATGCGGTGAGATTTGAGCTATTCAAAATAAATCACACCACAATGAATGCAATTCACACTGCATGTGAATTGTACAGGAATGTGGTGTGAGGTATAAACCTAGGCCTATAGAAATGAATTTAAAGTGGTTGTAAATGCTCAAGGTTTTTTACCTTCATATATCCCATGCATAAGATTAAAAAACCTTCCCTGTGCAGCAGCCCCCCAGCCCCCTCTGATACTTACCTGAGCCTCATCTCCATTCAGCGGCTTTTTGAGGACTCTGCTTCCGTATTGGCTAACACAGCAGTGGGAGTTAATGGCTGTCAATCACAGCCACTAAGCCAATCAGGAGAGAGAGGGGCCGAGCTAAGCCGTGGCTCTGTTTGTGAAAAGAAACGTAGCGAGACTGCTCGGGTGCCCTCGTTGCAAGCTGCAGGAGGGAGGAGTCAGGAGCACCGGAGAGGGACCCGAGAAGAGGAGGACCTCAACTGCACAGAGCAGGTAAGTTTAACAGGTTAGTTATTTAAAAAAAAAGGAGACTTCATTATGACTTTAAGCACATGAGAACTTTTGATACCATAGGAGGCCAGAAATAGCTACTCCAATTGTGTTATAAAAACAAAACATTCAAAAAAGTTTCTAGATTTCTAACAGATGTGCAAATACATTTCCCAGCATACTCTGCACTAACATTACTCCCCTGTTATGGATTGCTGCAACAATATTTTCTCCAGGAGAGCGGTAAATGAATGAGTTAATGTTTGTCCTGCTATACACACATTTAGACGGTATGTGTATGGATAATCGTACAGGCTGGTCTCAGCAAGTATCCACATCATAGCGTGAAGCATGTCTTATTTGTGTCTAAAATGATCACATTTCATGCTCAATGGGGGGACCAGGACTTGAAAACATCCATCCCAAAGAGACTGATAATGTCTATGAAAATGCAAGCCAGCACTGTACGAAGAGGCTTAAAACCTGGAACCAATACACCAAATCCCGCATCATCCCAACGAATTATCAAGATGGGTGGCGGAAACAAAACAATTTGCTGAAGTGTGCTGCCTACCTACACTATGGGATCAGCCATTTGGAAAGGTCAGCCAATGGACAGGTGGATGCAGCCTGCGAGTCCACTAGAAACCAGCGATAGTTGCGGTGGTACAGAATGCTGAGGCAGAATTACTGGCAGTTCAGTCAGTGCACCTGCACCACATTATGCAACGCTTCATGTATAATAACAGCATTGGGACTCTGCTGCTTGAGCTCACATTGATTTAAAGGGAAACTAAAGTCATCTTGACATTTTTAGATATACAGTATATAAGAACATTATCAGTGTGACTTATCTAAGTTTATTAAATGGCCTAAAAAACTATTTTTCTGTTTATAGTTACCTCTATCCATATATGAGGACAGCGATATTTCAGCTTTAGTGCTACACAGCAATGGTGTTTAATTGCTCTTCTTACTCCACTGCAAGTCTTTAGGTCAGTTAAGACCGATAAGAATTCACTGAAGGCAGCACCAAGCAAACTTCAGATGACTTATTCTATAGTTGATTTTATATCAGCATTCATTCAGCAATGAGGCTAATAGTTAAAGTGACACAAAACAATATCCTTATTTCTAAAAATAATACATCCACAACATAATGGTCCTGTAATTTATTTCTCATGAAATCGTTTTTTTTAATGCATTTTTCTGCCTCCTTGTAACACCCTCTGTGATCTCCTGAATCTCTCCTTGTTCCCCTTCACTTCTGTTTGTTTGGAACTAGCAGTGCATGTTAGTTGCGGTCATGTGTACCGCTCTAAGCACACTACACATCCCATAGTCCAGTCCTCAAACTAAGGCCCTCCAGCTGTTGCGGAACTACATATCCCATGAGGCATTGTAAAACCCTGACATTCACAGACATGACAAGGCATGATGGTAATAGTAGTTTCTGAACGGCTGGAGGGCCGTAGTTTGAAGACCCCTGCCATAGTCCATCTCGGAGGGGGCTATGTTCCTACATACAGTGGGACCATGGGGAACAAACATAGCCACCCTCTAACAGGAAGTTGGATCACAGCAGCAAAAAAAAAAAAAAAAGAAGGAATTTGGAGATATGGAGGAGGCTGACCGCAACAGAAAGGACTTTTCTAAGTTATGAATACATACTTGAAATTATTTTGTTTAAAACCAGTTTAGTGTCACTTTATTTGAGGATTCACCTAACATACAAAAAAGACCATCATGTTCACCTAAAAGCATTTTTATAAATTATCATTGCTTCAGGTAAATAATACAGTGTCAAATAATTCCAAAACAATAACGGATGAATGACCTGCACTACAGAGTTTTTCTTTTTTTACTGCTAATTATGTGGCTGTCATGCTGACCCCTCTCGGTTCAATGCTTTGACTCAATGACTTAGAACACATATGACAATAATAACTGCTGACTATCCTGATCTAAGTACTATTCATTATTTATTTCAGGTACTGTACTTATATAGCGCCATCATGTTTCGCAGAGTTTTTAATACTGTATATATTGTACATTCACATCAGTCCATGCCCTCAAGGAGCTTACAATCAAGGGTCCCTATCTCACATGCATACATGTCTGCTGCTCCATTCCTCTGCTATCAGTATGAATCACTTCTGACACCAAGAGAAAAAAGGTGACAGAGGAGAGACCTCCAGCAGATTGACTGCCTCAGCTCTGTTCCTGTGTGCTGTGTAGAGAGGGTGTGTCTCTTCCCTCCAATCAGCTCTGCAAAATGTAACTTCATCTCTCCACCCCCTGTTCTCTGAAGGCTCAGACACGTTTTATAAATACTGTACTTTGAACAGATGTAGAGAAGAGAAGAAAGCAGATAAACAAGTACAACTTATGTAGGAGGATTTGTTTCTGAGAAGAGAATGAGGGATACCTATTAGCAAAAGTATGTAGGCATAGGACACACACCCTGCCACGCCCCCTAAAGGAGAATTATACAAAAAAAAAAAAAAAAAGATTAGTTAAACCCACAAGTGCTTTTTTGGGGTTTTTACCACTACTTTTCCTTTGTACTTGCTTTTTCAATTTAAAAATTCAGCAATTTAGAAATTGAATGAAAGGCTTAGAGCTGGGAAAGACTTTTTGAAAGATAAAAAGTGCATTTTTGATATAACTATATAGATCAGACCAAAATGAGGAGGAAAGAGGGACTTTGTTCCAAATCAGGGACAGTCCCTTGAAATCAGGGACAGTTGGGAGGTGTGCCCCTTTTCTGTAAAAAAAAGACTGGCCTTTAGAACCACTTTAAGTATGTAGCATATGTGTGAATTCATATTCTTTTGTGACTTTATTTATGGGTCAGTAAAGTGTCCACATTTTTAACCACTACAGATTTCCTTTAATATCATCTTCAAGATACTTGTAGTTCTGGAATGGATACTTTAAAGCGGAGTTCTGGCCTCGGGGGTCAATTTGAGCTAAAAATACCCCCGGGACAGTCAGGGCTAGTACATTCCATAATGGATAGCCTCTAAAATGTCCCGGGTTGCACTTCCCTGTAAGAAGAAATACTTACCTTGAAAATTTCTTCTCCAGCGCTGCCATCTCAGGTGTGGGCAGCTGAAGCCACAGCGTCCCTCTTCGTGTCCTCTTCCGTGACGTCGGAGTCCCACAATGCACTGCACCGGCCCCGCTCGTCACTTCCGGTGCAGGGCATGTTCAGAAGCTGTTTAGCAGTGAATGCCGTGCCTGCACCGGAAGTGACGAGCGGGGCCGGTGCAGGCGCATTGATTCCTGGGAGCGATGACGTTCAGCTCCCAGGAATCATCACAAACCGGAAGTGACGGCGCGGGCCGCGGCCGCAGAGGGAGGAAGTGGAAGGAAGGTGAATATATTTTCTTCTATAATAAGGTAAGTGACCAAAAAAAAAAATTGGCACTATCCATTTCTCTTTCAGGTTCCCCTTAGCAAGCTGATGGCCCAAAATCAATTTTATCGATTTTACCGATTTTGTGGCCGGAACTCCGCTTTAAGCTGGGGTCTGGTGCAAAGATAATAACCTCCTTCGCCGAATCAGAGGACCCTAAAACATGCAAAACATGTTAAACCTCTACACCTCTTGATAGGAAGTCAGCCATGGCTCAAAGCATCACTATTAGGAAGCTATTATGTTTTGTTCTACTGCTTTCATGAAATAATGTAAGAGAGTTATTTTTTTTTTTTGTTAAAAAGACCTGGGTGCAGATGTGGAATATTTTTTGTATGTCTTGAATGCCATCTTTACTGATTACTAATGCCTTGCAAATGCCACCAACTCAGCGTAGTACAGGCTGGTACATAGTTTGTACCTATTGCAATCAGTGATGTTCACTACCAATTACCAAAGCTTGCACCTGACAAAAAAATGTATTATATTTTGCTTCTAGGGAACATTTGGCCTAGCTGCTAATTCTTACTGCAGAGCTTTCCAAAAATCAGTAATGATTCTGTATGCAATTGCAGATTGTCACTGAACTGTGAATCTCCCAAAACAACCACCTGCAGCGGATGACTGATAATGTTCATTGAATTCCTTACCAAAAGTGTACATAACCTAGTCATTACCAAACCTGCAGGGAACAGCCCAGACTATGCCCCTTTTATTTTATCAGTCTCTTTCGGGGGGCATCATTCCAGCACTTACAGGGCAGGCAGTCAAAGCAGAAGTGAAGGTTTCATTCTGAGCGTGCTCTCGCCATCATTTCCCATCAAGCAAGGGATAATTATTGAAGGAGTAATTGGACGGTTTAATGCGTGTTGTCACCGATCAGCAGCTGCCAAATGTTTCCATTAGAGAGAAACAAATGTTTACAAATTCAAGACACCTATTAAAAAATAATAATGTGATGTAATGAGTGGTTAGTGATGGCGGAGTTCACATTTAGCCATCTGGACAGAGCACAGGTCATCCTACAGGTTCTCTGGACATGGACGCTGGAGAGAGATATGAACTCTGGGTGAGAATACACTAAAATGACTTTCCTGGCCAATATACACAGGCAGGATCTACTCGAATATGTCGCTGGAGAATTAAACACAAAGCTGGCTCTTAGTCTTCAGTATCCATGTATCAGTATTTATCCTATCACTCCTCTTATCTGGCTGTACTCACAGGAGGCACTCTGATGATGTAAAGCTGCAAATTTGCTGCGATGAGCATGTTCATATTTAAGAGATGAGTCTTCTATGTGAATGCCAGGAATCTCTGCTAACATATCACAACCTTCTAAATCATTATTGGGATTATACTCTGGAATGCTGTGCTAAGGGACAGGCAAATGGCTCTTTACTAAACTCAAACTGAAAACACTGCAGATTTTTTACCAGCGTTATATTCAAGTCTGCAATAAATCTCCCCTCGTCCACCGAACCCACCATATTATTATTTAATTATGTGTGTCATGCTGCGTCATAAATAAGGGGAATGCCAATCAGCTGATTTGCTTTAGGGATGGGGTGACCAGCTTGCCATTCATATTATGAAGAAAGGCTTGAACTGAGTATAGCCTTGTATACGCAAAAAGAAAATCGGGCGAACATTTTCGTTTCAGGAACGATCGTGTGATTTTCTGATAGTGTGCACACAACTTTCAACAGCCGATTCCGACCTTTCGAACTAAAATTTCCGAAGGGGCAAACTCTTAAATGTTTCTTGTAAGGGAACAGAACAAATGATTTTCGTCTAATTTGTACCATTTACATACGATTTTCATCTGAGAAAACTCTGAAACGAAAGACTGCACATGATCAGAAACAAACAACAGAAAAAAGTCTTTGTCATACGAGAATTTTCGTACATCATTTCCTTCCTCAGTTGTGATTTGCTGACACAACGAGGAAAATTGAACGATCGTTCGCCTGATTTTCTTATAGTGTGTACTAGTGATCGACCAATATTGTTTTTTTGTTGCCAATACCGATATTTTGGCAGATGCATATTGGTATTGGCCAATATTTTTATAAATTGAATTTATTTTTTTTTCTGACCGGTACTTTTGTGGAGGGATCTGGGGGTCTAAAAGTCCCCAAAGCCCTCCTCTGCACTTAAAAGTATTCAAAACGCCAAGTTTGGCTATTTTGAATGCTGTCAGTTTTTTTAATCTGGCGCCAGACAGTACCTGGAAGTGATGTCACTCATGACATTACTTCCCGGTTTTTGCATGGAGACCCGATCAGAGCCGAATGCGGCTTTGATTGAGTCTTCGGCGGCCGTGCAGGCCGGTTGCCCGGGTCTCCCGGTGGGACGGGAGACCCGGGTGAGCCGCGGAAGACGGCGGGGAGTCGTCCCCTCCCGCTCCTTGTAATGACAGCTGAGCGGCTTCTCAGCCACATCAGTTGTCATTACAAGACAGCGGACCGTCGGCTATGGACGCCGGTAACGGGGTGATGCCTCTAGCTGCAGGCAACACTCAGGTACAAGCACTTTCCCGAAATATCAGCAATATCGGTAACCTCCGGGGCCGATTCGGATACATCGGGAAAAGTGCAGATCACCCCCCCCCCCCCCCCCGATATATCGGCTTTGCCGATAATCGGTCAATCCCTAGTGTGTATCCCACTTATGACTGCAGTAGTGATAGCAGCACCTTGATTTCCTGTGTCAGAAAGCAGAAAGAAACAATTGCCTGCAGATAGGTAAGGATATTCATGAATCATATTCACAATGCTCCAGTTTAGAGTCCCTACAGTTCATTCTGCCTATGTGAACTTTCTCACAGAATTGTATCTAGCAGACGCAAGGAGCATGCTGATATTAGGAGAACAGATTGACAAGAGAGATGAGGTCCTGGGTTTAGCAATTTTCCTCCTATTGTCCAGTCACAGGGTGGGGGAGGGAAAAGACCAGTAAGTGAAAGAGCAGCAGAGAAATATCAGATCGACTCCCCCTGCCAGACAGGTCTGTGCTGTGGGGCAGAGCTGTGTAAATGTCAGGCCTGGAAGGACACGTACAAATCATTTGGCAGGTAATTTAGCTGTCTTATATGTATTTCATCTGTGTATTTGTATGGAATTCAGATATAAAGGAAACCTGTCATGATAATTACTTGCTTGCATCACAGAACAACAAGCGTGCAGATAAGAGCTTATGAATCTACACTGACTTTTCTGACCTGCATATATGTTCTGAGAACATTTCTCAATAAGTCAGTGGAGGCTGGTGCTCAAAAATTTTGGGGGGGCCCAAAAAGCAAAATTTAATAGGTATTGCTTCGCGGCAAAAAACGCAGTAAAAAAATTGCGTGACTTTGAGGTCATGGTACAGGCATGGCACAGGTCAATGTACAGGCATGGCACAGGTCAATGTACAGGCATGATGGCACAGCTCAATGTACAGGCATGATTGCACAGCTCAATGTACAGGCATGATGGCACAGCTCAATGTAAAGGCATGCAACTTCACAAAAACCACACAGTGCGCCGTGGTCATATTGTCTAATATCGCCACTTACCGTTAGCTGGGCTGCTGCTGGTCCCCGACGGTCTGTCACACACTGCTGGGAGCCTGGGACTGTGTCTACTCACCCTCCCTGGCTGCGCGGCTGCGCCTGCGG
The DNA here is from genome assembly GCF_965119305.1 of Pelophylax lessonae. Classification (NCBI taxonomy): domain Eukaryota; kingdom Metazoa; phylum Chordata; class Amphibia; order Anura; family Ranidae; genus Pelophylax; species Pelophylax lessonae. The sequence continues at coordinate 62,856,008 of NC_138776.1, forward strand.
ACTGCCTGAAGTCGACTGCCGGTCTGTGGTGGGGTGAGCCAGAATTCAGGACGTCTCCTACTGTCCTGGCCGTAGGCGGCTACGGCTCACTCACTCCTCCTCGCCGGTCACGCTGCTCTTCCGATCCGTCCGACTGTCAGCTCCTCCTCGCTGGTCACGCTGCTCTTCCGATCCGTCCGACTGTCAGCTCCTCCTCGCCGGTCACGCTGCTCTTCCGATCCGTCCGACTGTCAGCTCCTCCACGCCGGTCACGCTGCTCTTGCTTGCGAGTCGATCGCCTCTCCGAGTCCTCTCTCTCTGCATCGGGCCACGGGCGGGAAGGTGATCGTGACGCCGGGCGGTGCACCGCCCCCAGGCGTCACGTCACCAGGTCCGATGTCCTCCTGTGATTGGTCCAGACTGGACTCTGGGCCAATCACAGCCCGGACATCGTTAAAGTGGGGTGTGTCGGGGCGCATTGCTCTGCGCCCGACACACCCCCAGAAGAGCGCCAATCGGCGCCTCTGCCAGGCGAGGGTGGGGTCAAAAACCCCACCCCCCCATACCCAGCACTAAGTCCGTCGCCCCTAATGGGCGAAAAATGTACTTTTTTTTTTTATTTAATCTTTTTTTTTCTGCTTGTGTTTGTGGGGGGGGGGGCGGCGCCCCTGCGCCCCCTATAGGCGGGCCGCCACTGCAATAAGTATTAAAGCTTGTTTGACAGTCTGCTGACCAGGTAACTATAAATACATCAAGCATTTTCAGAAGGTGATCAGCAATGGCAGCCCTTCTTGCCCTTGTCTTCTCATTAGGGAAGACATTTCACAACTGAGATGACGTTACAGAGTGCTAAACTCCTTCTGTCCTACTCCAAAAACACTCTTTTAGGAGGTGTTTCTGCAAGTGCAAATATCTGTACCACAACAATATACAAGCATATCAACCACCATTCCTACCAGGTCATATATGTTCCCTGATGTGAAGAGTTAGCCGTTGAGCATTAGGTTTGCACTATAACTGTAAACACACATTGAACGTTTATCTCTTCTACCCACACTTACCTTTCCATGTCCGCATTTGGTGCCCGTGAGAACGAGCCCTGGATCCGGCATGTCGTCCCCCAGGTACACATGTGTGCCACGGCACAGGATTTTGCCACCTTCCTGCAGGGGAATATTCGTCTCAATGGAAACTGCATTAGTGCCAATGACAGGCCGGCTGGCACCACCTTGGCACTGAATCTTTCCACACTTGGCGTCTCTAAATAATAAGAGAGATACGTTTATTCTGTCTCATGAAATGTAAAATATCAGAGATAAATAATTTCCTGTAATCTATTAACTTGCATAGAACAAAAGATACCTGCTTTCACATTTCATAAACGTTCCTGCTGAATTTTTTCCACAGTTCCCATATGGATCCCCTGCGGAGTTCACTCTCTCAAAACAAATACCTGGAGCTGGCTTCGCACCTGAAACATGAATAGCACAGATGTGTGTTACTTAAAACTGAATTCCCCCTTCAGTAAAACAAATACACAACCCAGCACAGCTAAATACAAAAAACTGCTTTTGCTGCAATACTCACCTTCAACTTGAAGCTGCCCTTCCAGTACTTCTTTACCACCATTATATGTCACCAGTGCCCCCAGGGTAATGACAGCCAGCATCTTTCAACCCACTTCTTGTTCTGATGTCAGGTTGGGCATTTCTAATGGCATCCCAACACTCTTAAGTTAAACACACCTGACTCTCAGCACTCTACAACATAAATACAAGCTAGTGGAAATAACTATATTTCATCAATATCTAATAATCAGGGTCATCACTCAGAGCCAATCCAGGATTTTTATGCCTTTGCACACTGCTGTCAATCTAGCACAGCTGAATGACAGCAAACATCATGCAATCCCCTTCTTATTCTGAGGTCAGGCTGTCCTGACCATTCCTATTGGCACCTCAGCACTCTTAAAGAGGAACTGCAGTCTGCTCACATAATTTGTCACTCTGAAGCTTCCCTCCAACCACTTTGCATATTATTTTATATATACAGACACACACACAAACATTATATATATATATATATATATATATATATATATATATATATATATACATACATATACATACACATACAGACAGACACACTCACACCACTGCTTGCCTGCACATTTCTCCTCTCCCGATGAATGCTTATGGATCTCTGCAGTCTCCAGTTTTCTCTGTCCTCATCCAGCCCCCTCCAGCTTTACAGCTCTCATTGGCTCTCCTATGACTCACCCCTCCTTCCTTGCTGGCAAATTCTCACAAGGGTGAGAGAGAGAGCTATGCATGATGTCATTAGCCTAGGCTAATTACCATACAAGAGAGATGAAGTGGGCTGTATTTACTGGCAGAAAGAAAAATGTTTTACTATCCAACGTTAAAACAACAAGGGCAGAGGATTTAATAGATGGAAATATTAAAAAATGACTGAAGGTCCACTTTAAGCCTAATTTGCATGGGTGTACTACAGCATACACCTGTGCAAGGGCCGTGTTTGTCTGTTTAGGGATGTACAGGTGTTCCTTGCATCCACATGAAGGCAATCCAACTCATGTCAACTGGGTTGCAGTGATTGTATGGACATAGCCACTGCTCCCAGCTTACAGCTACGCAGGTGCAGGCAAACACGGCCCTTGTACAGGAGTACACTGTAGTATGGCTATGCAAACAAGGCCTTAAATCAGTTGTAAATTATTATTTTGTTAAATTAAATAATAAACGTTATACTTAGGCTGACCATACATTATACAATTATCTTGAACAATTTTCCAAAACCATATAATATGAGGTCATACCTAAAAACTTTCAAATTGTATGCAAACAGGCAGGCCCCTACACTACATAGTTAAAGGTAATTCTAAAGGAAATTGAATAGGAAAATTGTATAATGTAGGGCAAGCATAACAGAGCGGCCCCATACCTCCTCTTCTCGGGTCCCCCACTGTCGCCCTCACCTCCTCGTCTTCTGTGTGTGTCCCCATAGAAAGCTGTGTGCTTTGGGGGCAAGCAGTGCGGAAGCGCTCCAGAGTCGGGCTGGGCTGTGTGCATCCACAGAGACACAGCTCACAACTCAGCCCCCCTCCTCCCAGAATTTGACTGACAGCAACCGGAGCCAATGGAAAGTCATGACAGCAAGGAAACTTGTATTTATAGAAGATAGGGAAACAGATGATGGAACCACTGCAGATCCTAAGTGTAGTTTTCCTTAAACTCAGGGAAAAAGGTGACTAGCCTGGCTGTGCTGTTGGTCAGGGGTGTCTAGACCAAAAGACTGGCTGAACCCAAGGCAGAAGTAGGCAAAATGTTTAACAGAAATGTATTTCAAAGGTGCATTTAACTTTAAACAAATCTCAAATAGTCTGCTATATGAAAAGAATAGCTTGGAAAACGGCATTGTGTGTGCTTAGTGGATGGGGTGGAGTTTAGCACTTCAAAGGTTTTATGTCTACAAGCTACAATTATGAGCTACATGCAATGACTTTAAAGTACTGCAGACACAACAGGTCTGCTAGTCTTTCTGAAGCATCAAGCAAGTACCTTTCTAAATGTATCCCTGTATGTCTTTTTTAGAAAAAGAAAACTAATTGCAAAATTTGCAGGCACAGTAATTGCTAGATTTTACTAAAACAGGTTCTAATGTTTTGTATTTTTCTCTCTAGTCCATTCACAGCCATGTTAATTGATGAAAAGTAAATCAGGATAACATTTTCATGAGGCTTTCAAGCTATTCTTCTGGTGCTTGTAGAGGTCACCGAATAAACTTAGAGGCGGGAAATGTATGATTTGGCTCCATTAAAGCCAGAGAACGTCATGTTCATGTATTTTGTCCCCCAGAGAGTTCCCAGCTTGTATTCGGAAATAACAGGGGGGCTTTCAGTCATGGCAAAACATCTTTAGTGAGCATAGAGAAACAGTTTAAAATTTTCATACCTGGAAGTGTAAGATTTATAGTACAGAATAAAAATTTTACGGGATTGTTGTATGAAGCCTCAGAAAATGCCTGGTTGCTTACCGCAACCAAACAGCTACTTTTATTTTCTAATTGGTGATGAAAAACTGATAGGAAAAACGGGTGATGCAAACCTCTCCCTTTACTTCAGTATCTAGCAACTCAGCTTTATATTTTATTAATATTATTAATATACACTATATTTGGGAATAAAATAAGCGCGCTCTCCAGAAATGTGTGCAAGTGACAAAAAAGAAAATGCTATATAAGAAATAGCAAGGTGTAAATAACTTAAATCCACCAAAGAAAAAACTACTATCACAAAAGCTGTGTTTAGCGACAATTAGTGTGACAACACCCCATAAAGTGTAGATATCCCACACTGAGAAGAAACAAATGGCAAAAAACTTTCCACAAAGTTCGCACAAATAGGGAAAGAAAGTCCTTTCGGACACAAGTCCATTGGCTTCTTCAACTTAAATTTCCCATGAAGAGCGAATGTGTCCAAAACACTTGTATCTTCACCCAAGGACAGGGTGGTGCATGCACTGTGGATGGCTCTTTACCAAAAAGATACCAATAATTGGCAGTCAAGATGAATCGATGGCCTGTATCTTCACAGTGTATCGTCCCCTCCTTTCCATATACACCTCCTGCTTGCCTTCCTGTTGGCAGCCGTTGGGCAAGCACGAGGTGTATATGGAAAAGAGGAGACGATACATTGTGAGGATACAGGCCGTCGATTCATGAAAAAGTTTGAGATTTTAAGTCTGCCACCTCTTCTCTGCACAGAACTAAACTGTATCTGACCACCACAAACCAAAAGTGCGATTTCATTAATTTTTAATAATCAAACCAAACTCACTCATCTATCCATCAATTTATTTTTTAATTGATTATAGGTACTTCTATAGCACCATCAATTTACGCAGCACTTTACATATACACTCACCGGCCACTTTATTAGGTACACTTATTCAGTTGCTTGGTAACACAAATTGCCAATCACATGGCAGCAACTCAATGCATTTAGACATCTAGACGTGGTGAGGATGACTCGGTGAAGTTTAAACCGAGCATCAGAATGGGGAAGAAAGGGGATTTTGAACGTGGCATGGTTGTTGGTGCCAGACGGGCTGGTCTAAGTACTTCAAAAACTGCTGATCTACTGGTAATTTCACATACAACCATCTCTAGGTGCTGCGTGCTTATTAAAACTTCAATACATAAATACCATGGGCTGTGCTCAGTGTACCATACCATATATCATATACATATATAAAGTGCTGAGTGCTTGTTGTTAACCACGTGAGAAAAATAACAATATGTGGCGTCAGTGGATATCCACCAAATACACCGCTGCTTACCGCACTTGTAAGAAAGATGGTTCAGCACTCCTCGGTCACTGAGCTCCGCCGACACTCCTCAGTACACACTGCCAGGCAAAACAAAAACAGAGAAATTCCCTGCCCAACTTACCTACCAGCCTGCAACCAACCAAAATATCCTGTCTAACAGTATGCGCTAAAAACAGAAAAGACAGAAAAATGATACTAGCGCTGCAGTCTTTAAGATGGGTCAGTCCCCTATGCAAAGCGGGTGATAAGTACCAGAGGCGTAACTAGAACCTTCGGGGCCCCGGTGCAAGAAACCATGAAGGGCCCCCCAGACCCCTAGCTGAGGCCCTTCCCTTCAAGCCTGGGGCTCTTCCCACTGATCCTGGGGCCCTTTACTCTCATTGCGAAGCCCTTTATTACTGTCCCGCAGCGGGACCCTTTCACAAGTTCTGCAGTGGGCCCTCTTCCTGCCATCTTGGGGCTTCTCCATGGTGGGTGGAATGCCAGGGCCCATTTGCAAGTGTGATCTTTGCGATCCTGGAAGTTCACCCACTGGTGTCAGTAGTTTTTATTTTTTGCTATTTTAATTGTATTATTTTTTTATCATTTTATTTTATTTTTTTACAATGTCACTGACTAGGACTCTGTCCATTCAGAAAAGGAAGGAGCTGGTAAATGACATATTTACCGACCCCTTCCTGGTTCTCTATTGTGAAACATTCCCTGCATCAGCTGGCAGGAGAGGGAAGGGAGCACACTAGGGTGGGGGGGGGGGACCAGGGGAGCACACAGAGGCCCAGAGACAGCAGAACACAAGTGAACTGGATAGGAGAGGCGGCGTGGGCAGCATACAGAGGAACCAATCTCCTCCATTTACCTCCTGCAGCTACAGGAGGAAAAAAGAGGAAAGTGATTTCTCTACATGCTGCCCCCGCCGCCCCTCCTATCCAGGTGCACAGGGGAGCCCCACAGGCCTCCTGGAGCATGGGGCCCGGTTGCAATTGCAACCCCTGTAGTTATGCCCCTGAGAAGTACACCAGAAGCTGTACTATCCATCAGAAAGAGAAGTATTAATTTCAAAGTACTATCAAGCGATCCAGCAACGTATCACAAATGAGGCCAGTTAACATTTACTTACACATCAAAACTTCCAAAAATATCTGTGCTTGGAGTTGGGCTTTAACAAAATCTCACATACAACACATTTGTTGTTAAGAAACAAGCAATGTTTCTAAATACAGCACTGAATTTGTGATAAAAAAAGAAAGTATATTGTAAATGATAAACTGTAGGCTGTTATAAAACTACTCAGGCATCAAAATAAAGTGAGTATCCTGAGAAAAGCAAAATGTTAAATTAATTTGGTATACAGGAGAGATTCCTCATTCTGCTCTTGTGAGGAACATCTCTTGCGAACTGATAATAAAATCAATGCCAGGCAATAAGAGATATTCATTTCAGTCTAGTTACAGCACTGAAGATGCAGAAGTTGAGTACACATATACAGACGGATGGATGCCCGGTAAAAGGTGTCTGCGCTGCATGCATTAATATTGGGGCACTTGCTGGCTTCATGTTACTGACCTGATGTTTACTGATCATCAACATAGAGAATAGAATAAAGCATAAACATCACTACTGTCACACCACATTGCAGACTCTTTACCATTACTAAGTCTGCTGTACGTTCTTGTCAATTTCACCCTAATGCTTCTATTCACTGGTCTACTGCTTATGGCCAGCTCTGACCCATTTACCAACAAGTAGAGTAATGCCCACTTATATTGGCTGCAACAGCTAATTATACGTGAGAACTAAAAGCACATAAAGCACAGAAAACTTACCAATGGAGTTCCTGAAAACCATGGATGGTTCTACTGTCTATTATCTAGCACAAATCTTTCTACTATCACACCACATTGCAGATCCTTTAGATCTAGGCCTTATACACATGATCAGATTATCAGACAAATTTTCGTCCTTTTTTTGTTGCATGCTAGTCTCATATGGAAAGTGAAGATGTTACTTTCATACGAAAATTCTCCTATGACAGAACTCAACTTCAGTAGTGATGTAATGTGTTTAATTGTTTTGTATGTATTCTTTTGTTTCCGAGCATGCGTAGCTTTGCTGTTACGATTTTGTTCGGATGAAAACTTTACTAATTAAAGGAAAATCAGATGTTGTGTTCACGTACAATAACAAATTTTTTAGCCTGCATATTTAGCTTTGTCGTACGAAAATTCGTAATCGGCTGTTGAAAGCACTATTCTAACGATCCGAAAATCGACAGATCATTCGTCAGATGAAATTTATCTTCAGATTTTCTTATCGTGTGTACGGTCTTAACTCTCCTATACTTGCTTGTATGTTTCACTCACTTGTTTCTAATTGACTGGTTTCCTGCTCATGGTTTAGCTCTGCAACCCATTCACCAACAAGAAGAGTAAAACCCCCTTTTAAATCGGCTAGAGCAAGTGGGCAGACTTGAGAACTAAAGCACAAAGAGCTTACCGACTCAAGTACAGAGAACTTACCATCAAAGACTTTAAAGACATACATGGATTCCACAACCTAACAAATACCTGAATTATTAACCACTTGCCGTCTGCTCACATTGCTGCTACTGCAGCAATGTGGCTCGTTATCGTCCAGCGACGTAGTACTACGTCGCTGGACTCCTCCCCTTGTGGGTGGCGCGCCGCCGGAGGCTCGCTCCCACTGTGTTCAGTCACAGCGGGAGTCGGGCCAGGGGAGGAGCAGTGGCGATCGCCGCTGCTCTTCCCCGATCATCGGGGATCGAGTGTGGAGATCCGCCCGCTTGTGTAAACAGAGCGGGCGGATCCCCTAAGTGACAGGCAGTGACAGATTGCAGGGTTCAGCATAGCTGAACATGCGATTTGTCCCTGTGTCACTCAGTGTGTAGCTACATATATCTGGTTTCCCAGCTGCTGAATCCTGACTATAGCACAATGTCAGCAAAGGTGTCCAGTGCATCCCCTCACTAGTATGCTAACAGAAAAAACAAATGACCACTGCTCCACCTATAACTGGCCTTTGCAGCAAGGAGCACATGGAAGCGCACAAACCAGAGCGACACAAACAAAACCAGAGAAAATTCCCAGCTCAACTCATCAACCAGCTTGCAATCAACCAAATTATCCAGGCTAACATTTTTGTTAAAAAACAGGATTTTTGTTTGCACACATTTGCAAATACATGTGTAAGCTACAGAGCCACTTCATGGCACCCCAGTATTATCTTCAGTCCTAACTCTATACATTTTTGAGAGCCTCCTCTGCAGCTTATGCATGTACTGTTTTTGCAAATGTGTGCAAACTAAACCCCTGTTTTTAATGCACAATATTAGGCAGAATAATTTATTTGGTTGCAGGCTGGTTGGTAAGTTATGCTGGGGATTTTCCTTGGTTTGTCTGACATGCATTGCCATTTCATATGCTCTTTGCTGAAAAGGCCAATTATAGGTGGGGGCAGTGGCCATTTGTTTGTACTGTTGCTTTTAAAATAGCCTGGAACCCTGAGGAGATTGTCTTTTTTCCCCTCCTGAGGGAATGGATTAGTGAGCGGAGAGGAGGAGGCAGCTTGCCTTGGCACCCCTGAGATTGGATGCAGAATTACTTTACAAGAGGCGCTAAACCTATGGACTGAGCTTGTTCTAGGATTCTGTGAGTAGAGCCTCCATTCTGTGCCAAATCGACTTCCCGTTCCCCAGCATTGAACCTATTGACTGTTCCAGTCTAACTACACCTATTCTACAAAACTATTTCATGGTTCCCAGCTGTGAGTGAAAGACTGTGCTGTTGATGTTTAGAGAGAGGGAAGTGTCTTATTCCGAATTGTGCTTGAGCGCTTCGGAGTATCCCACATCACCCGCTAATCCCCTCCTAAGTTTCTATAAGCAATAAAATAGAGAGAGACAAACCCGTGGACTGTTCAATCAACCAGAGTGAATGGACTGTTGCTGTGCGCCTGGCTGAGTTGAGAATGAACCCGTTAAATATATAGCTGCCCCTGCAGGGGTAGTACATAAAACACTGGCTTGACTGAGGCAAGACCTTCATGACTATTTCAGAAGAGATAGATTATTAAGTGGTTGGCTTCTGTTTTCTTATGAATTCTGCAGCCACAGTAGCTTAAGAATTCTGTCGCCTCTGAAATAGCAGGGGGTGTCTGAGCTCAGTCAATTTAGTGTTTTATACAAGTAAGGCAGCAGAGGAAGCACAGACAGTGCTACAATATTATGTGGAGGGCTATAGAATTGAGAATGGGGCTGAGCCTTCAGTGATGGCTGTAACTTCCCCATTGGAATGCCCATCATTTTGTATTCAGCCTGGGAAGGAGCTACAGACAGCCCTGACCAAAAGAAAAATTTAATTTTATTTACCCACCACCAAGATTGGAATGAGGATGATATGTACCGAGAAAGTGTGATATGTAATGAGTCCCCTGGGGGATTTAAAAAGCTCTTTATACTTGAGACAATACTTATTCTTTAAAGGGGTTGGACACCCTCGTTCTTTTTTTTTTAAACACCAAACATACCTATACTTACCTGCTCTGTGCAATCCTTTTGCACAGAGCAGCCCTGATCCTCTTCTTCTGGGGTGCCCCTTCGACGCTCCAGGCCCCTCCTTTTCATCAGGTGCCCCCACTATGGAAAGCCACTTTCCCTGGGGGCATCTGGGCAGGCTCGCTTTTGAATCCTGCTAATGTGTCCATTGACAGCGGAACTCAGGCTCGCCCCCTGCTCCCGTGTTACTGGGTTTGATTAACTTGAGCAGGAGGCAATGGCTTCTGCTGCTATCAATGTATCCAATGAGGAGAGAGACAGTGGCTGGAGCCACCGCGCTCATGCACCTTACTGGATCGGATCAAATCAGGCTCAAGTAGGAAAAAGGAGGGGGTCTGGGGGGGGGGGAGCTGCAGCGCTTGAGGCTTTACAACCACTTTAAATCTCCTTAGTTCGGACACCAACAGCAATAACAATCTGACAGCATATAACGCTAAACAGTATTTAAAACTCAGTAAACATTGAGTTTTACTTGTTTGTTAGTGTACATTTGCAAGAGTGATATCTATCATAGGTTCTAACCCTTCTTTACACTGTCTAAAACTAAAAGGAAAAAAAATCCAGTGCATGTATGATCTTTTTCTATATAGCAAAGGGAACGATCAGCACTTCATGCTGAAGCGATTTTCCATGACTGAGAACCTCTGCATGCAGTAACAAGCCCTTATGACATTCAGAAGTTCTCATTAATTTGTCTCAGCCTCTACATGGCACAGTATTCACAAGAAATGCCTTAATCTGTTGTATCACCTGCTGTTTTTATGCCTTCTATGGTGACCCTGAGTCACCAATTCTTAAAGAAGTGTTTCTCTCCAGTGCTTGTTTTTTAAATGTTCTAATCTGAAAATATCCTAAAACCTCTACATTTATATTTGGCATTGGTTACTAGGTGCTCTTTTATGTCATGTGCAACATAAAAAATGATAGCACATGTTCTATAAATATCCTTCTTTTGGCCTATATCACTCAAGCAACAATCCTATTTCTCTACTGTTAATGCATTGTTGAAAAGGACATGTCCTATAGCCTACCATCATAAACTCATCCAGCATACTCAAAGAAATCTTCAGACTTAAAGTAGAACTATAGGCAAATCCTTTTTTTTTTTTGTTGTTCATCTTGGATAGAGTTAGAGAGAGTTATAACCTCTGTCAGATTTTTTTTCGCCATTTGTGTCCCATTGCAGAGAATTCCCTTAATTTCCTGTCCTATAGCCAAACAGGAAGTGAGAGGAAATCCCTGCAAATTAAAGGAGTTCTTTGAGAACCCCAGGTCATAAGAACTTCCCCACTGGAAGATTTTGCTTCCATTACTTTTCTGGGTCCTCTATTTTCTGCCATGATTTTTCAGATGCTATAGGCAAATAGCAAGCAACACAAAGAAATTCCTTAACATTTAGTACTAAAGCTATCTTGAGCGAAGCGTCAAGGCTAATGGTAAAAGTAAAACTTGTTTACTGTTATAATTTAGAAAGGTGTTTGATAAGGCAAATGCAAATCAACAATTATGGTTACATAATCCAGCACACGGAGCAGTTAACAGAAAATTGGGGATAAGGGCATAAATAGCATAATAGCCCCAAGCCAGCATAAACAGTAGCAGTGCCATCCAGAGTACCCAACAGGCAGTGAGAAGATCGTACTTAACAATACCTGCGCTGTACTGCCTGAGTGTCCTAATGATGGCTGTGCTGAACACAATCATTATTCAACTGCATAAACAATATAAGGAAGAGTAAAGTAGAAGGGGTTGTTAGAGTGATTGTAAAGTCTCATTTTTTTTCAATAAAAATAACAAACATGTTATACTTACCTCCTCTTTGCAGTTGGTTTTGCACAGAGCAGCCTGGATCCTCCTCTTCTCGGGTTCCTCTTCAGCTCTCCTAGCCCCTCCCTTCCTTTGAGTGCCCCCACAGCTAGCAGCTTGCTATGAGGGCAGCTGAGCTGAGGCACAGCTTTGTTTATTTATTTAGACACGGACCTGGGGTTTGGCCCCACCTCCTCTCTCCCCGCATTGGCTAACTAACTTTGATTGACAGCAGCAGGAGCCAATGGTGCCGCTGCTCTGTCTTAGCCAAGTAGGGGGGGGGGGGAGTCCGAGAGGGCTGAGACAGTTGTGGGCATCGCTGGATCAAGAAGGGGGCTCAGGTAAGCATTAGGGGGGCTGAGGGGGGATTATTTGCAATAAGAAAAAAAACTTTCTGACTTTACAACCCCTTTAACCCTAAAAAAGTAAAAGTAAACACAGTTGATTGATAATAAATGACTTCAGCCAAACACTAACCATGAGTGAAAGAAATGTTTTTGTGTTATCATTCATATTGTCTGAAAAATGGCCAAGAAATCATACATTCTGCCAGGGTATGTAAACTTATGAGCACAACTGTATATACTGGAGGTAATATAAGGCATTACAATTACATTTAATGTATAAGTTTACCAGTATTGTGCATTATATTTAAAATGATTATATATATGAAAAAATGGGCAGTCTCTAAGGTGGATGTTCTGTCGGCTAACGTTGGGGCCCTTAAATGACCAGTGGTGCACTAGAGGCAGTCTTTATACTCTGCCGTTAGTGGGAGATGCAGCTATAACAAGGCAAAGTGTAACAATCGTAAGCCAAAGGGTGCGTGGCAAAGCGGTAGTACAACTGTACCCTAAGATTGCAATAATGTGATGGAAATTCAAGTGGCAGGAATATCAGCTGACAGGATCTGAATAGGAGGCTAATCCGAACGGTATCCTACCCTCAGTGGTCTGTCAGTTATGAGTGATATAGATGGGTCAGCGGCCCACTTACCAACTCCTTGTTGAGACTATAAAGTCTTGTGGTGGAAGGGGCCCCCTCTTAATCCTAAGGTGGCTGACTGACAGTTCAGCTGGTATGGCAGATGTGCTGGTCTTTTGGCAGCAGCCTCACTATGTGAACCAAACAAGTGATGTTTCCAACCTATGCACTTGCAAGCCTACTCCCAGGCTCTCTCTCGAATGGCTGATTCCAGCAGATCTGGAATGCTCAGATCCCACGGCACCAAATGTGTGGGCTTTTTCCAGGCAAAGAATATAAAGCCCTCCTGGTTCCTCTTGCCACACACACGCCATTGGGATAGTTAAGTAAGACAGGCATTTCTTTAAATGGCTGATGCCTTCAACTATAGTGCTTTGCGGAAGTATTCGGCCCCCTTGAACTTTGCGACCTTTTGCCACATTTCAGGCTTCAAACATATTTTGAAGGAGCTAGTCCACTATCTGGCTACATAACTTTTTAAGATATGAGTTAAGCTTCTCTCTAAGTGCCAGTTCACACTATGCAGTGCGCGAACTGCATGCGATTTTAAAGAGGAATCGCACCGCAACCATGTTCAAATCACATGTGATTCTTCAGCAGTGCGATTTGAGCCATTATTCTTTATGGCTCAAATCGCACCGAATCGAAAAAATGTGCAGGACTTTTTTTTTTGGTCGCACCAGAATCGTATCACATGGGTGTTCACACTCATGTGATCCAATTCTGCAAAACGCACTGCGTTTGGGAACCGTTTCCGGGGGATCGTTAACTTAACATACACACCCGCAGCGGTTCATATGAACGAGATGTCATTTGGATGCGGTGATCAGGCCAAAATCACCAAATGTAAACTTTTGATCGGGGTCATTTGGGTAGTTTCTGTTGTCATTATGATGTAAAAAAAGTAAACACAGTTGATTGATAATAAATGGCTTCAGCCAAACACTAACCATGAGTGAAAGAAATGTTTTTGTGTTATCATTCATATTCTCTGAAAAATGGCCAAGAAATCAAATATTCTGCCAGGGTATGTAAACTTATGAGCACAACTGTATATACTGGAGGTAATATAAGGCATTACAATTACATTTAAAGTATAAGTTTATCAGTATTGTACATTATATTTAAAATAATTATATCTATGAAAAAGTCTCAGCCTTTAGTACTACTTTAATAAAAAAAGATTTATATTCTCCCCATAGAGCTTCATGTCTGACTCCCAGTTAAAATACCCTGTATATTCTATTTCTGGGCATTTTTATTATCAAGTGATTATCTGCTGTTTTTGTACTAATTTTTGTTTTTTATCCCCATCATGACTGGTGATAAAAAAAAAGCATGTTGCTGCTACTAAATGTCCTAAATGTCCTATGCTGGCCATAGACATCAAATTTTTGACAAGATGAATCCTACAAATATTCATACAAAATTTCTTTGTAAATTCGATAAATGGACAAATGTCGTTAACAAATTTCACTTGGTTTTAATATTCAATATTAAAATTAATGACATCTCTGAATAAAAACTAAAACAAAGACAAACAGAGGCGCCTCTAAATGTAGACTTTATGCAACAGGTTTAATAAATAAATTTATGCACTCACATTAATAAGCAAATATTTATGCCCATAAAACAAGGTTCCAGTGTGGAGAAGTGTACATCATCCGGTCATGGACATCCATCCTGCTGGAGCCGAAATCCTTTTGCCGTGGCCGGCTTGTACGGCAAGGTTAGAACCAGGAAGAAGGCTTGTGTATTTGCTTGACAGTGAGGCTTGGTGGATAGTCGAACCTGGATGATGTCATCTGCATGCGACGCATTTCCGAGCGGGCAAGCACTGGAGCCTTGTTTTATGGGCATGTATATATGCTTACTAACGTGAGTGCATAAATTTATTTATTAAACCTGTTGCATAAAGTCTACACTTAGAGGCGCCTCTGTTTTGGTTTCTGGATGGCTTCCCTACATGGTGGACTTTTTCTCCCCCTGTGCCATTAATGACTTAACTCTATGGACTTTTGGTTCGATATGTGATCAACCGCCTGTTAACATTGTGTATTTCTGAATAAAAACGATTTGACCCCACGAAAAATTAGAAAATCAAATAAATGTTCTTAAAATGAAAATTTTCAAAGGAACATTTTGTTTTTGTATGGCCAGCATAAATGACCACAGGCGCAGGGAGCTTGTATCAAGCTACCTGTGTAAGATGAGTCTGTCACACATAATATTTTATTACAATCCTGTCTGAAAATCTGCAAAACAGCATTTTAGGTCTTTTTACATTTTTTTCCCCCCATTTTTTTACATTTTGTTCCCTTTATAAAAATGTTGGTTCACAAATGTCAGATACAGCTACAAAGCTACAATGTTGCAGTCTAATCACTGGGGAGGAAAAACTTTCTCCTGCCTACAGCAGACTGATATTATCTCAGCCTACAGTAGACAAAGCCCATTGCATGGAGCTCAGATTTAGCCTCATTCATTAAGGCTGCCCATACAAGAAGCAGATTTCTTTCCTGCAACCATGGGTTTCTTTTTTGTCCTCCTCACCTTGTAAGACCAAATAAAATGTGCAAGCAGCTCTCCCCTTACCTGGCTGCAAAAAACTTGTGGCTGCCCACCTGTCGCTCCCCAGGTGCAAATACCACTTTATGGACCCTTTAATAGGCTCTGTGGTTGATGTGGTTGGCATTTGGGATTGTTGCCTTGCTAAACGCAGGTCTATTCCAAAGGGTTCCCAAAATCCTGCCTGATTTTAATAACTTTTTATGTGCGTCTGAGCATGCAGGCTCTGCATCCATTTTTCCCTCAATGATGCTTTATAATGAAGCCCCTTAAAGTGTCTGGAAATCGTTCCACAGCAGCTTGGAGAAAAACAAAGTCATCTGCTTGGATGCACGTGGGCTATGTGAAGTGCAACTCCACTTTTGTTTAAAGCCCTTAAGGGCTCTTTCACACAGGCGGACCGTTCAGATCCGCCTGTCCGTTTTTTTGGCGGATCTGAACGGTCCCCCCATACACCCCTATGGGGCATCGGATGTCAGCGGAGACATGTCCGATGACATCCGATCCGATCCGTCAAAACTGGACGGATGGAAACCCTATTTTCCATCTGTCCAGGGGATCGGATGGGATCGGATGAGAACGGTCCGTTCCCATCCGATTCCCCCATAGAGATGTATGGGGAACTGACAGCTGTGTCTCCGCACACAGCGCGGAGAACAGCTGTCATCCTCCTGCTCAGCGGGGGATCGGCGGATGGATTTACATTCCTGATAATAGGAAAAAAAGTAAAAAAATTTAAAGGGAAAGTGTAACAAAAAAAAAAAAAAAACAATAAATTGAAAGCGCCCCATCCCCACGTGCTCGCACACAGAAGTGAACGCATACATGTGTTGAGCTCACACATGTAAACAGCGTTAAAACCACACATGTGAGGTATCATTGCAACTTTAGGATGAGGGCACCAACTCTAGCCCAAGACCCCCCTCTGTAACTCTAAACTGCGTCTCCTATGGAGATTTTTAGGTACCAAAGTTTGGCGCCATTCCACGAGTGTGCGCAATTTTAAACTTGCGACTTGTTAGGAATCTATTTACTCGCCATAACATCATATTTCATATTATACAAAAAAATTGGGCTAACTTCAGCGACGTGCTGTCACCGCTGAAGGAGCTTCCATCTTCCCCATCTTCGTTCTGGGTTTGCCGGCTTCTGCGATATGAATGGCCAAGCCAAAGATAACCTCACTCGCGCCGGGAGTCGCTGTTTACGACATGGCTCTGAAGGGACGGCATGGGTATGCCATTCCTTCACAGCGCATGTGTTGGTGACGTAACCGGCTGCATCCAAAGTAACAGTGCACGTTTAGGAGATATTTACTGTACCCAGGGCTTAAAACTTTAAGTCCTGAGCTACTAGCCAGGCCTTAAGGGTTACTCGCCACCATTTACCCCACCCAACCCCTACCCTAATTTTGCCCCTAAACACGCCCTTGTAAAATATCTCATGAAATTACACTGTTAAATGTTTTATGCAGAATTAAGTTCCAAAAAAAAATATTGCAGCTTATCAGTGCCGCCTCATCAGTGCCCATCAATGCAGCCTCATCAGTGCAGCCTCACCAGTGCCCATCAGCGCAGCCTCATTAGTGCCCATCAATGCAGCCCCATCAGTTGCTCATCAACGCAGCCTCACCAGTGCCCAGCAATGCAGCCTCACCAGTGCCCAGCAATGCAGCCTCATTAGCGCA
Organism: Pelophylax lessonae; assembly: GCF_965119305.1. Lineage (NCBI taxonomy): Eukaryota > Metazoa > Chordata > Amphibia > Anura > Ranidae > Pelophylax > Pelophylax lessonae. The sequence continues at coordinate 62,872,953 of NC_138776.1, forward strand.
GCCTTATCACTGCTCATCAATGCAGCCTCACCAGTGCCCAACAATGCAGCCTCACCAGTGCCCATTAATGCAACCTCATTAGTACTCATCAATGCAGCCTTGCCAGTGCCAATCAATGCAGCCTCACCGGTGCCCATCAATGCAGCCTCATCAGTGCCCTTCAATGCAGCATCACCAGTGCCCATCAATGCAGCCTCATCAGTGCCCATCAGTGCTGCCTCATCAGTGCTCATCAACGCAGCCTCATCAGTGCTCATCAATGCAGCTTCACCAGTGCAGGGGAAGAGAGAAGGCAGGAAGGAGAGCTGGCCGGATCATCACACAATGTGGGGATTGCCCGCTGTGACAGCTTTGATTTGAATCGCCCGGTGTTCCAGGCGCTCGCAGTCATACAAATACCCACCTCCTGGATTGGTTCCTATGATGGAAGTCACACATCCCAGCATTAGACCAGTGCTCTGTCTATCACAGGAGCAGAACACTGGGAACACGGGGCAATTCAAATCAAAACTGTCACAGCGGGCAATCACAGACTTACCTGAAAATGAAGCACTCCAGCGGTGTGCTGTCACCACTGAAGGAGCTTCCATTATCGCCCCGGTCTTCTTTCCAGATTTGTGGGCTTCAAAAATATGAATGGCTGAGCCAAAGATGACGTCACTCACGCCGGGAGTTGCTCTTTACGACACGACTCTGAAGGGACGGCATGGGTATGCCGTTCCTTCACAGCGCATGTGTCGGTGACGTAACCGGCTGCATCTAAAGTAATGTGCATGTTAAGGAGATATTTACTATACCCAGGGCTCAAAATTTCAAGTCCTGAGCTACTAGCAAGGCCTTAGGGGTTACTCGCCACCAATTGCCCCACCCAACCCCTAACCACGCTGTCATAAATTAGCTCATGAAATGACACTGTTAAATGTTTTATGCAGAATTAACTTACAAAAATAAATATTAACAACAAGTTTATCAGTGCTCATGAATGCAGCCTATCAGTGTTCAGAAAAGCCCATCAGTGCAGCCTATCAGTGCCTCTTTATCAGTGCCCATCAATGCAGCCTCATCAGTTCCCATCAATGCAGCATCATCAGTGTTCATCAATGCAGTCCCATCAGTGCCCATCAATGCAGCCTTATCAGTGCCCATCAATGCAGTCTCATCAATGCAGCCTCACCAGTGCCCATCAATGTAGCAACACCAGTGCCCATCAATGCAGCCTCACCAGTGCCCATCAATGCAGCCTCACCAGTGCCTATCAATGCAGCCTCACCAGTGCTCATCAATGCAGCCTCACCAGTGCCCATCAATGCAGCCTCACCATTGCCCATCAATGCAGCTTCACCAGTGCCCATCAATGCAGCCTCATTAGTGCTCATCAATGCAGCCTCACCAGTGCCCAGCAAAGCAGCCTCACCAGTGCCCAGCAATGCAGCCTCATCAGTGCTCATCAATGCAGTCTCACAAGTGCCCAACAATGCAATCTTAACAGTGACCATCAATGCAGCCTCATCAGCGCAGCCTCATCGGTGTCCATCAATGCAGCCTCCTCAATGCTCATTAATGAAGCATCACCAGTGCCCATCAATGCAGCCTCACCAGTGCAGGGAAAGAGAGAGGGCAGGAAGAGGAGAGCTGGCCGGATGATCACACAAAGCAGGGATCACTTTGACAGCTTTGATTTGAATCCCCCCGTGTTCACAGCGCTCGCAGCCACACAAAGTCCTGTGTCCTGGATCGGCTCCCAATTGGACCAGTGCTCTGTCTATCATAGGAGCAGAATACTGGGAACATCGAGCGATTCAAATCAAAGCTGTCACAGCGGGTACTCCCTGCTTTGTGTGCTGATCTGGCGGCTCTCCTCTTCCTGCCCCCTCTTTTCCCCTGGCCAATTGCTGGGAGAATAGCTCCCATTTAACCCCACCTGTCGGCAGGGCTTGCTCCCCCCACCCCTCCGAGGCAGCCCCACATTTGCCCTCAATCTTTTTCCACTATCCAAATGCGAGCAGGCGAGTGGAAATTTTGAGGGCTGCTGTACCTATAGGTAAGCCTTATTATAGGCTTATCTATTGGTAAAAATCATACATGAGAGTTTACTAAGCAAACAGAGGTTTATAGAGCCCTGAATACACGTTAATGACTCAGCCAGCCCAGGAAGCTCACTACAAAGCACAAAAAGTGAAATAGCCTGCATACTGCCTGAACCTGGCAAAAAAGATCTTCCATCCTGAATACAACCAGTAATTTTTCTGGCCTCCTGTCAAAGTTAATACCTACAGGGAGATATCTTGAGGCCCCAGGTGACATATTGAATTAGGACCCACCTATAGGGCACCCATATATAATTCTTATAACCGCCGCCGGTCTATAAACAGGATATTTTCTTTGCACAATAATCTAGATTTCAACGTTTGATATTTTTTCCTTTTTTTAACATACTGTATCCTGTTTTTTCGCACCTGCAAACCCCATAGCTCCTCTGCAGCATAATGAATTCTAGAGCCAATCTTTCACTAATTAGTTTTAAAGCTAATTAGCATGTTTTTGTGAATGAAATGAAATTCATATGCTGCTGATTCCTGCCATCTCATTTAGGTGTCCTTACTTTAAAGCAGAGGACTTCTGCACTGAATTATCAGGGGCTAGTTTAACAAGACCTCCACAGGATTTAACATTCAACAAAGCAGAAGCATAAACAGAATCAGAAGATGGAAAGATTCATTACCTTGGCCATGTTCATTTTCGAAAAGACATTTTGTTAAACTATGACATTTAACACAAGCTGTACAGAATACATGTGCCGCCAAATTTTGCTCAATTGGGTGACTTTTTTTAACGTAGACATAAACCAAATAACTAAAATCGAATAAAATCAAATTAGCATATTTTAAATTCTACAACCTTCATTAAAATAATGCCTGGTAATCCTGCTATGAAGCTCCTTGTTCAGTCACTTTTTTTGTTAAAAGGTAACAACTCTCTATCCTTTTCTCATACAGCTTTTCAGTTATTTTACCCCCCCCCCCCCCTACCACATTCATGATCATTGTAATCTCATTGCGTTTTTTTTTTTTTTTTAACCAGCAGTGCAAATACTTTTTTTTGTAATCCGCTTCTTCTGCAGTAACTCGCTGTGGTAAGTCATGTGTGGCTGCTTATTGACTCCTGGAATATAATTGTCATCAATTGCCATCAATCACAGGAGTCAATGCGCCACTGACACTTGTGCGCACGTGCTCGATCGGGAGGTGCATGCTGGGTGTGCCAGCAGCACCATATCCTGGAAGGACATACCAGTGGGCCTTGTCTGCCCACACTCCAGATGGGAACATGCTTGGGGAGGACTGCTAAGTACAGTTTTTAAATAAATAACATTTAAAAACCTACATTAGGTATTAATGTGATTTGATATAGGATTAGGTGCAAACAACATGGTGGGGGTGTTTAAAAAAAAGAAATAATATGCTGGAACTCCGCTTTAAAGAAAAAGAAAAAAATGTGGACAATAGTTTGAGATAACATAGGTGAAATATACTGCACCTTGTTGACTCTTAATACTTTGAGTATTGCTTTCAAACTGGTAGAAACAACCCAGTTCACAATTATTCCCATGTACAAGCTGCCTTTCTCCATGTTAACTTTTAATTCTTCCACTAAGCTTGCTGCTTAGTGGCTAAATTGAGAGATAACATGGAGAAACACAGCTTGTACATGTGAAATGGTTTATGATATAGCAAGCTAAATGCTATCTAGTTATGGTTTACTTTGGATAGAACAGATTTCTACAGCCCAGCCACACAGATTTGCTTGTTAGCAACCTCAGGAGGTTGTAAAAAAAAACTGATCATATAATAATAGTAAAAAAACAGTAGCACTAGCGTTTTAATGCCACAATGTCAAGATGCAAGTGGACATCCATGGAACTTTTTGGTACAAATGTGCAATATTACCATCGTACACATTTCTGCAAAAGGCAAGGAGAGAATGGGTGCTGTGGCAAATACCAGCTGAAAACTGGTAACATCATAAGGCAAAGCATATATCGCTAGCACTCCACAGATTTCCAAGATAACATCGGAACGTTTACTAAGGCAATCACATCACAGCAAAAAGGTGCAATGTTTCAGGGCTATGCAAGACCCCTTCCTCAGGCATTTGATGTTTGGTACAGATGTGTTGCATACATGAGAACAGTATTGACAGTTTATTGACAAAGATCTTGTTTTCTGATGAGAATGTAACTTAAGATATTGTACCTTGTTATGTTATTTATGGAAAAACAATAAAAAGCATTGTAAGAGAAATTTAAAAAATCGAAAATTGAACAATAACTATTCTTTTTATGCGTTGAGACTATGGGTGGTTAAATGATCATCTTTTAGGCTGCTTTCAGACTGATGTGGTATAGTTTGATTACACCGTGGGAGCAGCACAGTGTGCTCATGGGTTTGGTGTGAGTTAGCTACGCTTTTTCATAGAGCTGTGTTACAGTAAGTCCTGCAGTTTCAGTGCACTCACTGAAAAACAAAAAAACACAAAAACTCTTGCATATTGTATTTTTTTGTGCACTTTCAAAAAGCGTACCAAAACCGCAGGACCTAATAGAACCCTATGGGTTTGACCACACTGTATAGGTGTGAAAGCAGCCTTATGGAAACCTGAGCTTCATCACTTACACGCTATGTGCAGACCAGAAACCCAAGCCCGATCTCATACACAACTTTTCTCAACTATTTTCAAAACACAAATCTACCTGGCACTGCTATTTGAGATTTGGGTGGACACAAACAGGTCGACTCAGACACCGGCTCGTGAAAGGGAAACAACCATGTTTTGCTAAATGATTGAAACATCATAAATAAATGCTCAACAAGCCATTTTGTAATGTATTTTTATTTAGAATTTTCTTTCCCATGACAAACTAAAGCTGTCTGATTCTCTGAAAATGCAAATAAAAAAATCAAATGTTTCTGCTCTGTAACCACAGCAACACAGAAGTGTTACTATATTTCCAATTCAGGTCATTGACATTTCCCAGCAATTCTGCTCTTTAATAACAATAGGACTAATAATGTGATCAAAGCAGACAGACCCACCCAAATAGCAGTCAAGATAAAAGTAGGAAGCGACTGGAAGCCAGGTGTCAGTTTCACCAAGAGTTGAGACTGGTAAGGCAACTAAATCAGCTAAAATCACTATTGAGTTGATTTACTAAAACTGAAGAGTGAAAAATCATGTACAGCTGTGAATGGTAGCCAATCAGCTTCCAACTTCAGCTCGTTCAATTAAGCTATGACAAAAAAACCTGCACGCTGATTGGTTTCCATGCAAATCTGCATCAGATTTTGCACTCTCCTGTTTTACTAAATCAACCCTTATATGTATATGATTGGCCTGGACAGTTTTTTTTTCCTCAGAAAAAGTGAAATTACAATTATAAGCTCTTGCCACAGACATTACAGAAGTGAGAATTGCACTTTAAAAAAATAGAGAAACCCGTAGTAAGGACCAATATTGGAAAAGATTATTTAATGCTGCTATGCGTCAGCATCCCTATACAGACAAATATGACAGTGGAGAGTGAATATGGATTTCAAAGCACATGAAGAACTGAATAACTACAACCAAATATGACTCATAAAATTCAATTTTTTTTAAATTAAATCATATTAAAAAAAAAGTGATCATAAAGATACATATTGCACCCTAGTACATAGCAAATCACTGGTATACCACTCCTATTTCCACATGTTACAACAATCATATCAGATCTTCCTGTTGAGTAACTAAGTCCTTGTGGGGTGACCAATGCGTTTCAAACATGAATCTTCCTCAGGGAATGGAGTACCAATTCATATAAGGGTTGCAAAAAACATAAATCCACACATCCACAGAGTACCCACTAGGTCTCAGCAAAGTTCACCAAATATAGGAGCGAGCACAATAATTGCTGGAGATATTGTGTGCAGATTGACCAGATCATGGAGTTATCAGATTCAAACTGTCATTGGATCTCCTAATTCCATGATCTGATTGACTTGCACACAATACTGTTGCCATCTATGCTCATTGGGATGTATCTTCAACAAACCTTGTTCTTAAATCTGGTGGATCTATGTTTCCAAACTTGGCTGATTTTGTATCACTTTGCAACCCTTATATCAATTGCTACTCCACCCAAAGAGGAAGAATCATATTTAAAACATTTTTTTAAATAGTTTTTCAACAGCAAGATCTGATATAATTATTGTAACATGTGGGAATAGGAGTGTTATATCAGTGATATGCTATTTAATAGCGTGTAATGTACAAGGTGCCTTCAAGTCAAACCGGGACTTTTGAATCTATATAATAAAAGAATTGTGGAAACTGCATTTATTTTTGACATACTCCCCTGCTACATTTATATACTTATCCCAGTGTTTAACTAACGCCTGGAAAGTTTTGGCATAGAATGATTTTTCAGTACGCCTGAACCATCCTACGACAGCTTGCTTAATTTTGTCATCAGTTCTGAGATGCTGACCTCCAAGGAATTCTTTTAAGGGTCCAAACAGGTGGAAATCAATGCTGGCCTCCAAGGAACTCTTTTAAGGGTCCAAACAGGTGAAAATCACTCAAAGCAAGGTCTGGGCTGTAAGGGGGATGTGGCAATACCTCCCAGCTGAGTTGCTGTAATGTGCATTTATTGCAGTGAGCATTATGTGCTTGTGCGTTGTCCTGGAGAAACAGGATGCCCTTAGTGATCAAACTAGGCCGTTTTTTCTGCAGCAGCATATGCACTTTACTCAGTATACGACAGTATCATTCACGGTTGATAGTGACACCATGGGGTAAAAAATCGACATGAATAATGCCACGTTTGTCCCAGAAAACACTTGTCATCACTTTACCTGCAGACACAATTATTCAAAATGTTTTTGGTAGTGATGAATATCCTGGCCTTCCCTTTCCAAACGCTGCTTCAATGCAGTAAAGCTGTCTTGGTACCCAGCATATGCTAATGTTTTGAAAATGCAAATGTTTCTGAATGATTGTGTTCACCGTTCCCACAGAAAGATTAGTCTCTTGTGCGATTTCATGGCAGGTTATGCTTCGATTATCCAGATTCAGGCTTTCCACGTGCTGAATATTCATAGGAATGACTGTTGTGGGCTTGGAACCACCACAGCCGGGGATTGTCACTAAGGGACGTACGGCCATCTTTGAAAGGTTTAAACCAAATGTCTTACTGCGGCTGAGTGTCTCATCACATACAGTGCTTGAAGTTTTATGTAGATATCCGCAGGTTTTACGCCTTCATACCCAAAAAACCTTCTCAATGGGAAGACAAACACAGATAACATTGGTGCTCCAGGTATATGGGCGAAATGGGACAGGTTAAAAGCATGTATACATATACAACATCAAGAGTCCATAAACAAGGGTCCATAAAAGAGGTCCAAGTGGGCTGATGGTGGGTCAGCAACAAAGGGCAAAGCTCTTCAGAAGAGTGAAGTCAACTCTGTGTAGGAGGGTAAAAAAGGAAACAGGAAGAGAGCCTCTAAGTGCAGTAGTTTTATAAGTACAATGCGCACAATAGTAAACTCACATTGAAAATGAAGTAAAAGCTCATCTGATGGGACAAGGTCCAATGGCACTCAGAGTCTTCCGGGTAGCTTGGCATCAGGGAGAGGCTTGAACCGCAGCATCAGGGCATGTGACGTCACCGAAGAGCGGAAGAGGAACACAACGCGTTTCAGAGCATGCGCGATGGCCGCACAGGGCATGCGTGCTCTTTTTGTCAAGTGCCAAGCTACCCGGAAGTCTGAGTGCCGGCACCCTCCCGGTCTCCCATTGACTTCTTGGTCCTGCAGTCTTGGTTTTTGGCTACATCGCACCACGATCACCATCAGACCTTGTCCCATCAGATGAGCTTTTACTTCATTTTCAATATGAGTTTACTATTGTGCGCATTGTACTTATTAAACGACTGCCCTTAGAGGCGCTCTAACTGTTTCCTTTTTTATCCCCAGGTGTGACTGGGGAGCAGGTGTGTTAAATTTGGTGTTATTGCTCTCACTCTCTCATACTAATCACTTGAAGTTCAACATGGCACCCTAATGGCAAAGAACTCTCTGAGGATCTGAAAAAAAGAATTGTTTCTCTACATAAAGATCACTTAGGCTATAAGAAGATTTCCAAGACCCTGATACTGAGCTGCAGTACTGTGGCCAAGACCATACAGCGGTTTAGCAGGACATGTTCCACTCAGAACAGGCCTCGCCATGGTCGACCAAAGAAGTTGAGTGCACGTGCTCAGCCTCATATCCAGAGGTTGTCTTTGGGAAACAGACGTATGAGTGCTGCCACCATTGCTGCAGAGGTTGAAGGGGTGGGAGGTCAGCCTGTCAGTGCTCAGACCATACACCGCACACTGCATCAAATTAGTCTGCATGGCTGTCATCTCAGAAGGAAGCCCAGAAGATGATGCATAAGAAAGCCCCCAAACAATTTGCTAAAGACAAGCAGACTAAGGACATGGATTACTGGAACCATGCCCTGTGGTCTGATGAGACCAAGATAAACTTATTTGGTTCACATGGTGCCAAGCGTGTGTGGTGGAAACCAAGTGAGGAGTACAAAGACAAGTGTTACTTGCCTCCAGTCAAGCATGGTGGTGGGAGTGTCATGGTCTGGGGCTGCATAAATGCTGCTGCTGGCACTGGGGAGCTACAGTTCATTGAGAGTACCATGAATGCTAACATGTTCTGTGACATACTGAAGCAGAGCATCATCCCCTCCCTTCGGAGACTGGGTCGCAAGGCAGTATTTCAACATGATAACGACTCCAAGACAACCACTGCCTTGCTAAAAAGCTGAGGGTAAAGGTGATGGACTGGCCAAGCATCCTCAAACGGAAGGTGGATGAGCGCAAGGTTTCTAACATCCACCAGCTATGTGATGTTGTCATGGACGAGTGAAAAAGGACTCCAGCGGCAATCTGTGAAGCTCTGGTGAACTCCATGCTCAAGAGGGTTCAGGCAGTTCTGGAAAATAATGATGGCCACACAAAATATTGACACTTTGGGCCCAATTTGGAAATTTCCACTTAGGGGTGTACTCACTTTTGTTGCCAGCAGTTTAGACATTAATGGCTGTGTGTTATTTTGAGGGGACAGCAAATTTACACTGTTATACAAGCTGTACACTCACTACTTTACATTGTAGCAAAGTGTCATTTCTTCAGTGTTGTCACATGAAAAGATATAATAAAATATTTTAAAAAATGTGAGGGGTTTACTCACTTTTGTGAGATACTGTACTTGCCACTTACTACTTCGTGCAGTACCGCCATGCTAGCATCCCTTTTTCTTCCTGTAAAATTAAAATTCCAGGTTTGACTTGAAAGCCCCTCGTATATCTTTCTTGATTAGTTGGCTATCACTTTGTTTTAATGGTTTAATCAATAGACTTTGAATTTTATGAGTTGGTATTGATTGTAGTTATTCAGTTCTTCATGTGCTTTGAAAGTCCCAATCACTCTCCTCTATCCTATCTGTGGCAAGGGCCTGACACCCATAAAATGACCTTTTTTTTGTTGAATTACTGGCTCACAAATTTGGCAGCTAAAATCTTTGTAATCAAAACCTGACTCAGGGCTGTCCTCTTTTCCATCTGATATGGCACTGTACCTCTGCCATCCAATTTCCCTGTTCCACTCCCTCTTTGTCAAGCAGTGACAGCTGGATTTGCCTTTGGGTGATCCATTGCCATTGGGTGCTAGAATGCAGCCAGCTGGGCCTCCCATCATCCTCGTACAGGTCACTGCTGGGAACATGAAGATCTGTATTGGTCACTGTTGGGGATATTTACCAGGACTGATATTTACAGAGTATGTCATTCTGATTGTCCCTGTTATTGCTAAAAATTGTCAGAATTGGCCAATTGTTGCCCACATATTGTAACAGTTGTTTGTTTTTAGCCTAGCTAACATCAGGGATGACATTTTTTTGCCTCTGTATTATCAAGTCAATACAGTTTCTTTGGAGGACAATTTTACTATCATTTAATCCCCTCCAGGGCTGTCACTAACAAACAAGAGCACTGTTAGCCCCATGTTTGACTGCAGAGCCTAATGTGGCCTCTATTAGGGCTCTGCTCCCATTTTAGCATGGTGCTGCTATTAGCCTCTCTCCTTAACCCATCGCCATCCTGCCCCAATCTAAGGCTAAATGACTGTGAAAGGGTCCAAGTTATGTGCACCCCAATAATACATCAAACTTTGCTTTAAATTCACACAGAGGACACTACTGATTGACTTCGATCTGGCATTCACATTTTGCATCTTGATGTTCCACTTACAAAGAGTCTAGGATGCTGCCATCCTTATTGTCTGAGTATGCACCTAATGAAATTAAGGCCAAATACAGCTGAATTCCCAGCACACCCTCTTCGAGGTTATGTACAGCATAGGGATGTGGGAGAAGGCTGGAATGCTGCTCAGTAGCACTGTAAGAAGACTGCCGATTTGAGCTGGAAAATACTACAGAAAAGAAATCTGGTAGTGTTTTGTAGATGATTGTAAAGTCTCCTGAAATGCAAGAGCAATTTACTGCTTAATTTTACTTGTTGCCTGGAGCTGCTGTTTAAAGAAACATTAAAGATTTTATTTCGGATCCGAACACTAAAGTCATTTGTAAACTTTGGGACTCTGCAGGCTGATTCATATTTTCTGGTTACAGACGGAGCAGACAGACTAGGTGACTCCTATGTGTCAGAATGCCCACTTGGAATGAGTGATATTATCTTATTGTGTGACTTGCTGGCCCCTAAGGCCTCAGATATGAAAAAGCTATGAGAAAACCTGCTTAGTCACTGGTTTTATGTAATTTGAAGAAGAGTTGATTAGTCCATACATGGTCAACAGACAGAGAAGGCATTCATGTTGCAGCTCTTATTATAGCAATAACGAAAAGGATCATAGTTCTGTGTAAGGTTGTAAAACTTAGAAATTTGGACTTCAGGTAAAATGAGTCATCTGTACATGTACGCATGCAATAGAAGGGCAGAGCCACTCTATTCTCAGTTAACCCACTCATTCTGGATTAGCAAGCTTTCATTTTTTTCCACATATATGTAATATTTAATATACAGTGCCTTGCAAAAGTATTCGGCCCCCTTGAACTTTGCAACCTTTTGCCACATTTTAGGCTTCAAACAAAGATATAAAACTGTAATTTTCTGTGAAGAATCAACAAGTGGGAGACAATCATGAAGTGGAACGAAATTTATTGGATATTTCAAACTTTTTTAACAAATAAAAAACTGAAAAATTGGGCGTGCAAAATTATTCAGTCCCCTTAAGTTAATACTTTGTAGCGCCACCTTTTGCTGCGATTACAGCTGTAAGTCGCTTGGGGTATGTCTCTATCAGTTTTGCACATCAAGAGACTCAAATTTTTGCCCATTCCTCCTTGCAAAACAGCTCGAGCTCAGTGAGGTTGGATGGAGAGCGTTTGTGAACTGCAGTTTTCAGTTCTTTCCACAGATTCTCGATTGGATTCAGGTCTGGACTTTGACTTGGCCATTCTAACACCTGGATATGTTTATTTGTGAACCATTCCATTGTAGATTTTGCTTTATGTTTTGGATCATTGTCTTGTTGGAAGACAAATCTCCGTCCCAGTCTCAGGTCTTTTGCAGACTCCATCAGGTTTTCTTCCAGAATGGTCCTGTATTTGGCTCCATCCATCTTCCCATCAATTTTAACCATCTTCCCTGTCCCTGCTGAAGAAAAGCAGGCCCAAACCATGATGATGCCACCACCATGTTTGACAGTGGAGATGGTGTGTTCAGGGTGATGAGCTGTGTTGCTTTTACGCCAAACATAACGTTTTGCATTGTTGCCAAAAAGTTTCGATTTTGGTTTCATCTGACCAGAGCACCTTCTTCCACGTTTGGTGTGTCTCCCAGGTGGCTTGTGGCAAACTTTAAACTACACTTTTTATGGATATCTTTAGGAAATGGCTTTCTTCTTGCCACTCTTCCATAAAGGCCAGATTTGTGCAGTATACGACTGATTGTTGTCCTATGGACAGTCTCCCACCTCAGCTGTAGATCTCTGTAGTTCATCCAGAGTGATCATGGGCCTCTTGGCTGCATCTCTGATCAGTCTTCTCCTTGTATGAGCTGAAAGTTTAGAGGGAAGGCCAGGTCTTCGTAGATTTGCAGTGGTCTGATACTCCTTCCATTTCAATATTATCGCTTGCACAGTGCTCCTTGGGACGTTTAAAGCTTGGGAAATCTTTTTGTATCCAAATCCAGCTTTAAACTTCTCCACAACAGTATCTCGGACCTGCCTGGTGTGTTCCTTGTTCTTCATGATGCTCTCTGCGCTTTAAACGGACCTCAGACTATCACAGTGCAGTTGCATTTATACAGAGACTTGATTACACACAGGTGGATTCTATTTATCATTATTAGTCATTTAGGTCAACATTGGATCATTCAGAGATCCTCACTGAACTTCTGGAGAGAGTTTGCTGCACTGAAAGTAAAGGGGCTGAATAATTTTGCACGCCCAATTTTTCAGTTATTTATTTGTTAACAAAGTTTGAAATATCCAATAAATTTCGTTCCACTTCATGATTGTGTCCCACTTCTTGTTGATTCTTCACAAAAAATGACAGTTTTATATCTTTATGTTTGAAGCCTGAAATGTGGCAAAAGGTTGCAAAGTTCAAGGGGGCCGAATACTTTTGCAAGGCACTGTACACACACACACACATCAACACCTTGTACAAAGATGAACACAGAAACGTGCTGCTCATATAACGTGTTCCATATGGTATGTCTGTATCACTTCTCTCTTCAGAATTTTACAGGCTAATGAAGCTGCTATTATCTAATGAGATATTTATGTAGAGTATATAAGACTGTTATAGCCTCATTTAAAGTCACTAAGAGGTCCATGTATAAAAATTTGTTGTGTGATTGTTTTAGCCAACAATAGTAATCCCTGTAATCTGCCTAATCCTTTTTTTCCTATGATCATCAACATCCTCTAGTGGCCATAACGCAGTATTTTCCTGAAAAATAAATTCCTGAAATACCACATTATGACGATAACAGGCAATCAACATATTTGAAAATATACGGGAATTATTCTTGATGGCTGTGGAATGCTTTAGACATTAGCTCAGCTAAAAAAAAATCTAAGTAGATCTCTTAATTTACCTAGAAATATAGATTACCCATAAGGGAAAGTAGTAACTAAAATCAGAATGCCTTTCCATAGTTCAAAATGCATACCTTCATAAAGGTTACAAGGTTGCACACAAGTGACAATATTGATTTTTTAAACCTATATCTCGATTTTTGATGTCGTTACACATATACAAGTAAAATGGAAATGTTTGATTGTGTATGTATATATTTTTATTGTAAATGCCTTTTTACTGTGTTATACAATCACAGATGTGAACTTAGAAGTGAACTTGCTCATGAAAAATGAAGGAATAGGCACAGCCATCACAAGTTGAATTTTTGAAAATCTCGATGTATTACTGGACTTTTTTGAACATATAGAGAAAGATATTGATGGTGTGTTGTAGATAGGGGTGTAGACAAATACTATACAAGAGTATTTTTATTATATGTGTAATGCCACCCCCGAATGAGCGGCTGGTTTAGCTAGGTCCCCCTTTCATGGCCCCAACCTCCTTCAAGACCTCTGCTCTTCTGACACACTCGACTTGAGTATACAAATCCACAATATTGCAAGAAATCACTAACAACAGTAGTGGATACCCAGCAGCAATGCAGTTTCACAGAGCTAAAGAGATCAAGTTAATTGTGACAGCAGGGATATACTTTGCTATTCAAGGTAATTAGCACAAAGAAATCAAACCAAATACCAGATTACATCTGCTATTCAGATCAGCATAAACTGTAAAAACACCACCTACTTTGCAGCAATGATCAGTAATACTACTTGTGTAATAAACACTAGAAACTTTACTGTCAATGTGCACTAGCTGTGGTTATGCTAGGCCTAAGGCTTTCTGGAAAGCTCTACCAATGCTTAGAAAAGAGAAATAGATTAACAGTGGCGAGACTAGGTTAATGGGCACATTACATGATGGGTGCAGTCCTTAAAATGTTTCTTCTGCTGGCTGTTGTTGGGGCCCATTAAGAAGGGTTGGTGCAGTTTACAACATTCCTAACATAACTGCATAGAGTTGATGTAAGCTGTAGAAGTGAAGTAGTGTCTTGAACAGATGGAAAGTAAGTGCAGGTCAACAGTGATAGTTCAGTAGTAGGCATAGAACTACAGTCAGGTCCATAAATATTGGGACATCAACACAATTCTAATCTCTTTGGCTCTGTACACCACCACAATGGATTTGAAAGGAAACAAACAAGATGTGCTTTAACGGCAGACTTTTAGCTTTAATTTGAGGGTATTTACATCCAAATCAGTTGAACTGTGTAGGAATTACAACAGTTTGTATATGTGCCTCCCACTTTTTAAGGGACCAAAAGTAATGGGACAGATTAACAATCATAAATCAAACTTTCACTTTTTAATACTTGGTTGCAAATCTTTTGCAGTCAATTACAGCCTGAAGTCTGGAACACATAGACATCACCAGACGCCGGGTTTCATCCCTGGTGACGCTCTGCCAGGCCTCTACTGCAACTGTCTTCAGTTCCTGCTTGTTCTTGGGGCATTTTCCCTTCAGTTTTGTCTTCAGCAAGTGAAATGCATGCTCAATCGGATTCAGGTCAGGTGATTGACGTGGCCATTGCATAACATTCTACTTCTTTCCCTTAAAAAACTCTTTGGTTGCTTTCGCAGTATGCTTCGGGTCATTGTCCATCTGCACTGTGAAGCACCGTTCAATGAGTTCTGAAGCATTTGGCTGAATATGAGCAGATAATATTGCCAGAAACACTTCAGAATTCATCCTGCTGCATTTGTCAGCAGTCACATCATCAATAAATACAAGAGAACCGGTTCCATTGGCACCCATACAGGCCCACGCCATGACACTACCACCACCATGCTTCACTGATGAGGTGGTATGCTTTGGATCATGAGCAGTTCCTTTCCTTCTCCATACTCTTCTCTTCCCATCACTCTGGTATAAGTTGAACTTGGTCTCATCTGTCCATAGGATGTTGTTCCAGAACTGTGAAGCCTTTTTTAGATGTTGTTTGGCAAACTCTAATCTGGCCTTCCTGTGTTTGAGGCTCACCAATGGTTTACATCTTGTGGTGAACCCTCTGTATTCATTCTGGTGAAGTCTTCTCTTGATTGTTGACTTTGACACACATACACCTACCTCCTGGAGAGTGTTCTTGATCTGGCCAACTGTTGTGAAGGGTGTTTTCTTCACCAGGAAAATAATTATTTGGTCATCCACCACAGTTGATTTCCGTGGTCTTCCGGGTCTTTTGGTGTTGCGGAGCTCACCGGTCCGTTCTTTCTTTTTAAGGATGTTCCAAATAGTTGATTTGGCCACACCTAATGTTTTTGCTATCTCTCTGATGGGTTTGTTTTGTTTTTTCAGCCTAATGATGGCTTGCTTCACTGATAGTGACAGCTCTTTGGATCTCATATTGAGAGTTGACAGCAACAGATTCCAAATGCAAATAGCACACTTGAAATTAACTCTGGACCCTTTATCTGCTCCTTGTAAATGGGATAATGAGGGAATAACACACACCTGGCCATGGAACAGCTGAGCAGCCAATTGTCCCATTACTTTTGGTCCCTTAAAAAGTGGGAGGCACAAATACAAACTGTTGTAATTCCTACACCTTTCACCTGATTTGGATGTAAATACCCTCAAATTAAAGCTGAAAGTCTGCAGTTAAAGCACATCCTGTTTGTTTAATTTCCATTCCATTATAGAGCCAAAAAGATTAGAATTGTTTTGATGTCCCAATATTTATAGACCTGACTGTAGTATGGGTGCAATGTAAGTCTGCTAGGGATACTGCATAAAACTAGGGTAATGCAATACATAAGACGTGTAATTGGCATACTGCACTCAGTGGCAGCAGTAATAATACCGGGCCAATAGTTCTCTCATCAATCCCAGGATACAGATGCTGATACTCTTGGTGAAAGGGAGCCCCCCTTAAATTCTCCCCATGGCTACTGGCAAACATTGATGGTAGCGGGCAGCACTAAGCATTCTAACTTCCTCGTGGTAGCAGTCTGGTTGTGGATATTGTAACCTATGCCGTGATGTACCAAGTGTTCTTAACCCACAGTCTCAGGACCCAGATCTCACCAGACAGACTCCCTGTAGACAGGAGCCAATGCACAGATGTTCACAGAGAGATCTCTCTCTCCTGGCACCTAAAAGCCCCAAAGTTTCTCAAACAGAATGGTAAAAAACATATCCTTCTCTCCTCCTAAGTTCCATGGTTCATTGGGACCTGTAGTTTCACACAATACAGCAACTCTTGTCCTTGCAAACTACATCTTTCAGGGTGCAGAGTGGCAGAATAACACTGATAAGAGAGCAGGAGGGGGGCTTTCACACACAGACCCGGTGCTGCCACTGCTGTCCCTGTGTGCAGCGGTGGCAGGAAAGGGGAATGAGAAAACATAGCCAGTAGCACCTGGTTACACAACTTTTAATGGGGATTAATACAGTAAAATATTTTTAAAATGAAGACATTGGTATACATGTTTGTACTTCAAAACTTTCACATTTGGTCTTTTGTTCTGGATATTGTATATTGGGGATGTGGTACACTTGGTGATAATTAAATTGTGGGGATTATTCTTGACAGCTGTGTGAATGCTTAAGAAATGTTTTTTTAAATAGTTCCCAAAGTACCACAATAACTTGCGTCGGCAGAAGTTTCCCAAAATGCATCGGACTTACAAATAATTTTGAATGTTTTGGCCAGGTAGCTAATTGTAGACAAACCTTTACCACAAGACACAGACTCTGCAAGAAGACAGACACTGGAACTGGAAGAAAGAGGAGGATCATAAAAGAAAGGCAATGCTTCCTGCCATGCTACCATGCAGCTTATTCTGCAAATAAGAATTTCCCACCAGTGTTACTAAGATGAAACATTCTTTTCTCCTAACATGAACCACACCTGGTGAACACTTTGCAAACGGAAAATCTTGCAAAAACCAACAAGAACAGGTTTAGTAACAAAAAAAAAAAAAAACTTAAACAGCCAGCCATTCTGGGTTTTTGGCCAGAAAAGTAGCTTGAAGTGGTAACTGATGAAATGGCCAGAACCTGAAATAATGGTCCTTTATGACATAAATACAGCCTAGGGTCTTTGCTGACTGCCTAAGTGAGGTGAAAGGTGCACCCTGTATTATGGGTTGGAAATAAAGCTGCAGATATTCTGACAAGAAGCAGAGCTCCTATAATCATACTGATGAGTTTTGAGACTCTGGCCAAAAAGTCAGAGAATTCCCAGACCTGCTTTTGAGGAGCCAAGGAAAATGTTTTACCCATTAGCAGCAGGATAGTATCAAGAAAGTTAGATTCAGCTATATTTCTTGATATCAAGTCTGAATAGTATTCGTACATATGCTCCACTCACTGTGTTCTTCTCACCTGGAGAAATAGAGCAACTTTATGGATAAAAAGGAGCTCCATGCTAATAAGAGCAAACTCACATCAAAAGTTTGAATAGTAATAATAATAACCATAGTATTAATAATACTAAGTAAGTACATAGTACTAAGTACATAGTAATAATAACCATAGTAACCGTAATAAAAAAAAAAAATAAAAAAATCTGAGCAGCACAGCACTCTGAAATCAAGATCAAGAAATGCATGTAATTTTACAATAAAAATAATAAAATTAAATAGGGTTGTAGCCCCTTCTAATGCTACACATACGTTTACAATCAGAAATCTCCCCCTGAATCCCATGGATGAGATGTCATATGCGTATGTTCTCCTGTGACAAAAGATAATTTAGGAGAGACAGGACCTAACCATAACATGTGAGTGATGGCTCCCATAATAATATACAAGGAACAAGTGAAAACGAGGCGATTTGTTACACAAAGGAGCCATGGCACCATGTCCCATATCCACAGCAAGTTTCTCAGGTTCTACTGTAAACCCTCCTGATGGTCACCTTGGGTAATCAAATGCACTAAATAAACCTCAGTGTTTCGGTGGAAACAGCTGTAGATCTTATGTTAGACTGGAGGAAATAATCTGTGGTTACATCACAAATTATAAATAAGCACATGTTTATAAGGGATATGATTCAATGGCTGTACCAAATGTAAATGAGCACCAGTGATAACAGATAAAACATTATGCAAACAGCATTTCCTGAGGAAGTTTTCTGCACAGGAAGTCCTGAGTTCAACATGTTTTCCAGCAGTGTCAATCCTGACCTGATGCTACACTGTGTCACTCCAACTGGGATAATGAATAGTCAGGAATCTCATTGCCCTCCTTCTACTGTATAATTCTTTATCTGTCCAGCATTTCCTGCATCTGCAACGCTCAGTATATACACTGTGCAATTAATCACATTACTATACAGCTCATTCGCTGTATGACCAGAGAACATCGCAACTTATCTTCCCTGCAGCCAACATTGGATAAAAGCTGTCTTTCACAACATCTCTATGGCAACAATAAATATTTCTCACTAGACACTGGACACTTTAAGAACCTGTATAGGCATAATGCCACAAGATATAAAAATAATCATGGAAAATGTATGATTACACTTTAAAACAAAACTCAGTTAAGTGTTTCTTCTTTCTGAGTCCAATGCAATAAATTGACCTTTATCCCTATGCATATCATACACAAATTCAGGACTTTTGATTGTCTTCTCTCGCTTTCCTCCACATCTGCTATATTTTAGGATTCCCCTTGTTCAGGCTGTGTATATACCAGCCTTTATAGGCCAACACACAATTTTTATCCTAATTTAGAAATTAAGAGGTAGGTGGTCTTCTACCCACAAGGTTAGAAGACAGTAGAGTGGATTAACTAAAGCAGGCATGTCCAACCTGCGGCCCGAGGGCCGCATGCGGCCTGGAACCGCAGGCAATGCGGCCCACTGCCCCCTGACAATTCTTTTTTTTGCTGGGGAGGAAGGAAGTTGGGTCGGGGGCATGGCCACAGCAGCTTCCAACTAACGGTAGGCAGAGGCTGCCTTGGAGGGGAGGGGGGGGGGGGCGAGCATGTGCAGTGTTTCTGACTCCTACCACCATGACCACTTCAAATCACTGAAGTGTTCATGGTGGTTAGAGTGTTCCTTTATTATCTCTCAGAAGAAGTAAGCCTCTGTATACTGATTCCATTTCATTTGATCATCCTCTAGTTGTGTTAAATTAGTGCAGGGGGGCACGGCAGCGCGGGAAGGGCGCAGCAGCATTTTATTACTTATATACCTTAACTATAGTATATATTTTATATGCGGCCCAAGAAAATTTATCTACACTCAATGTGGCCCAGAGAAGCCAAAATGTTGGACACCCATGAACTAAAGGCATGCAGCCTGATCAATTTGTAAGGGAAGTTGTACTTCACCAGAAGATTAAAGTTTTGGAATGACCCAGCCAGAGCCCAGCCCTGAATCAGAATGAAAATCTGTGGGTGATCTAAAGAGAGCTGTGCACAGGAGATGCCCTCGCAATCTGACAGATTTGGAGTGTTTTTACAAAGAAGAGTGGCAAAAAAAACCTGACTGGGTATTTTTTGCAAAATTAAATTTCACCCCATTCACTAAACTATGGGGGACATTCTAATGCAAACTGCAACTTCCCTTGCAAAGTGAACAACCAATTCGTAAATTAACCCCAAAGAATGTCCACACGCTTGTGTTTTGAATACAGACTTAAAAACACTTATGTTCCCAAATATAACTGGAAAATTAAAATGGGGTTACAGTACATTTTCCTTACACATTATACCATTTCTATCCCATATCCTAAAGCATGTCACTACACCCTTCTCTGACTTGAGCAGAAACTCCTAGAGTTTCCCTTTCTTGTTATGTAAATCAAGTTCCCAAGTGCAGGATCAAATAATTATATAAAGCACCATTTTTGAGGGATAGATCATATACTATTTTCACAGCTTGCTATGAAATCTGTGACCACTGTTATTGATATTGAATTATTTACAATTGCGCATATATTCGCATATTGCGCATATATTCACTTATACATCACTTGAACTTCATACTCAAAGCTTGAAACCCTTGAAAACTACAAAAGGCAATGTGAAAAGTGATCATTTTAGCTATAAGCTGTTCTCCTATATGTATATATATGTGTATAGATAGGGGCACTGCTAGATCCTGGCACCCAGGGCAAGGGCCTTGGGTATCTAGTAATACCATTATCTCAAATATTATTTGAGCTATATTAATATAAGACTTTGCTAAACTTTGGTTCTAAGACTGGTTGTATCTTTGTAAATCAATGAAACACAATATACTTTTCTCCTAACATGAACCACACCTGGAAATGGAAAATCTTACAAAAACCAACAAGAACAGGTTTAGTAACAAAAAAAAAAAACTTGACGGCCAGCCATTTTGGGTTTTTGGCCAGAGAAGTAGCTTGAAATGGTAACTGATGAAATGGCCAGAACTTGAAATAATGGTCCTTTATGACATAAATACAGCCTATGTGGCAATGTGTAAAGTGATCATTTCAGCTATAAGCTGTTCTCCTATATGTATAGATAGGGGCACTGCTAGATCGTGGCCCCCAGGGCAGGGACCCTGGGTATCTAGTAATGCCGGTATCTAGTAATGCCATTATCTCAAATATTATTTGAGATATATTATTATAAGTCTTTGCTAAACTTTGGTTCTAAGACTGGTTGTATCTTTGTAAATCAATGAAACACAATATACTTTTCTCCTAACATGAACCACACCTGGTGAACACTTTGCAAATGTAATGCCATTATTTCAAATATTGCAAATGTAACGCCATTATCTCAAATATTATTTGAGATATATCAATATAAGTCTTTGCTAAACTTTGGTTCTAAGACTGGTTGTATCTTTGTAAATCAATGAAACACAATATACTTTTTGAAATGTTCATGTATTTTTGAATTGATGCATTTTTTAAAGAAATAATAAATTGGCTTTTTAATTTAAGTCACCTAATTACAACATTAGATTACTAAGCATTCTAAGATACTTTGGGGGGTACTTTTATCTTAAGTCTGGGACCCCTATATGTATAAGGGCCAGGGCACTAACTCCTAGGTGCTAATGGAATGCAAAAGGAAAGGGAAAAGAGACCAAAGGAAAGGAAGACAGCAAAGCAGAATAGGGGCAAAGAAGAACAGCCTCACCTACTTTTCTAGCGGTATTTCTTAGGAATCAGAACAATTTAGATACCCATGTGTGCCCCAGGTATTTTTGAAACACAACCAACATTCCTGTGTAAAAACCAGCTGTTACAAGAAAGACGGAGCCTACCTTGTCCCCAGAGTGTGACACATTGCTGCTCATGGGTCTGACACATGCCGCTGTAGCAGTATCCATCCAGTGTGTAGCAAGGGTGACCGTCATGTAGGTAGACATTGGACGGGCAGTGCGCGCTGCTTCCAGTGCAGAATTCAGGTAGATCACAGAAATTACTTGAGTCCCTGCATGGAGTTCCACCTGGCTTTAGCTGTAAGGCCAAAGCATAAATATTAAAATACTCAATAGGTGGAAATTTTTCTCATCACATTAGCACATTCCTTCTTATTGAGAAAATGGAAAGAATTTACTATCGCAGTTGCACATTTGTCTTGCTCGTGCATTGTTTACAATAGCCAATGTCAACTAATATACCTTTGAAAGGAATTTTATTTCTGTTCAGCAAGTCTTATGATCCAGAGCCCAGAGCTCTGGCTGGGGACCCAAGAAGAAGAGGATTTTGGCTGCTCTGTGCAAAATCATTACACAGAGCAGGCATGTATAACATTTTTGTTATTCATAAAATTCCTTTACTATCACTACATTTTAGCAAGTACATTAAAACTGGATTTTTGTAAGAACTTACCGTAAAATCCTTTTCTCTGAAGTTCATCAACAGACGCAGCTCCATCTAGTCTATAGACTATAGGGTTATGCTCCTCCTATCAGGAATAGGCACTAGGCAGGAAAAAAGCTTAACCACACCTTTGGGGGCTGTCCCTGCATGCATAACCCCACACACCCTGCTATCATCAAGCAGTTTAGTTGCAAGCAGTGTTTAGGATACAAAAAACTTCCATCACTCAGAAGTAGAGGGCGGGTGCTGTGTCTGATGATGAACTTCAGAGAAAAGGATTTTACGGTAAGTTCTTAAAAAAATCCAGTTTTCTCTATTGTTCATCGACAGACGCAGCTCCATCTAGTCAGCGACTATAGGGATGACCCAAAGCAGTATATTCATGAGGAGTGGGAAGACAACGCAAACAGAAACGCAACTCCCCAAAGGCTAAACTTAGCGGGGTCACCAGAATGACCAGAATCCCTTCCACCTCTATCCTGCGCAGAAGCCTTGGCAGGAGTTACAAGGGAGGAAAGGCATAAATTAGCCGATACTGACCCCAAGGAGCCTCCAGAGCGTCTGCGGCGTCGGCCAGAGGATCTCGAGACCCGGCTATGAATCTCTGAACCTTCTTGTAGAGGCAAGAAGCAAACAGATCGATCTCGGGAGTCCCCTACCGAACACACAGGAGATGAAACACCTCCGGGTGCAGGGATGACTCCCTTGGATCCAACACCTGACGACTCAGGTAATCCGCTTGCCAGTTCTCCACACCTGGAATGTGTACAGGAGAGAGGGCTGAAATACATTTTTCCGCCCAGGCCAGAATCTCGACCACCTACTTGGTGACACTCTTGGTGCCCCCCCTGGTGGTTGATGTAAGCCACAGCCGTGGCGTTGTCTGATTGAATCCGAACCAGACAATCCTGCAGATGAGTCGTCCAATGGCTCAGACAAAGATTTATTGCTCTAAGCTCCAAAACATTTGTCAGTAGTTTTGACTCTTCCATCGTCCAGGTACCATGGGCACAGAGCTTCCCCAGCACATTGCCCCAGCCCGATAGGCTGGTGTCCGTGGTCACCACCAACCAAAACAACAATAGGAAGGACTTGCCCTGGCATAATGCTGGAGACTTAATCCACCATAACAGAGCAGACTTTGTGTTGTGGCTTAACCGAATCAAAGAGTCCAAGGACTTTGGATCCTTGTTCCATTTGACAAGAATCTCCTTTTTTGGTATGGAACTGAGCAAACTGAACCGCCTCGAAGGTTGATACCATCAGACCCAAGGCCTGCATGCAAAGTCGAAGAGAGGACAGATTGTTCGCCAACAACAACCAAATCCCCTCCTGCAACTTTTCCAGCTTGTCTGGGGGAAGAAATACCTTGGCTAAGGCTGAATCCAGAGTCAACCCCAGATAATCCAGTCTCAAGACAGGTGTCAGCGTGGATTTCTTGAACTTGATGTTCCAACCGAAATCCCAAACTGAAGATGACCGTCAGATCCCCCAAAAAGACTGAAGGAGAGTCCGCTCTCAACATGAGATCGTCTAGGTACCCCATTATCGGAATTCTCCCCTGGCACAGCAATGCAAATACCGGTGCTAAGACCTTGGCAAACACTCTGGGAGCTGAGGCGAGACCAAAGGGTAACGCCACAAATTGATAATGCTCCTCTGCAACTGCAAAGCAAAGAAACCGCTGGTGTCCAGCATGAATAGGGATGTGTAGATATGCGTCCTTGATATCTATGGAGGCTAAGAAATCTCCCTGGTGTAGTGACGCCACTACCGTGCGGATGGATTCCATCCAAATCTTCCGTACCCGCACAAAGCGGTTCAGGGCCTTGAGATGGGAGGCAACTTGCCTTCCTTCCTGGGCACGGTGAAGAGGTTTGAATTAAACCCTTGAAAACGTTCCTGAAAAGGAACCGGTACAATTACTCCTTGCGAGAGCAAAACGTGTACTGCCCCTCGCAAGTCCCTTAACCGGACTGGGGATAGTTGAAGATTGGATGGGAGGAACCTGTCCAACGGGCGAAACCAGAATTCGATCTTGCACTCATATTGGATCAGTTTGTAAACCCAATTGTCCAGAATCAAGGAGGTCCAGGGGTCCATAAAGAAATTAAGACGTCCTCCCACCCCAAAATCGGGTGAGGGCACTTCTTCATGCTGACGAGGACGTGTCTGCAGGTCCAGATTGGCAGGTCTTTGCTTTTCCCGACCACAGCTTCTTGGAACCTCCAGAAGACCTAAATGATTTACCTTTTTCTTGTGACCCGGAGGCATGAAAAAGAAATGAGCATTAAAAGGAAGGCCCCTACCTAGGACGTGGCGCCTTGCCCTTAGAGGATTGGGGAAGATGATGTTCTTACCCCCCCATGACACCTTTGATCAACTCGTCAAGAGAGTATCCAAACAGCCTCTCCCCAAAGAAAGGAAGATCAGTCAAGGCCATTTTAGGAGCCACTCCGCCAACCATCTTTTTAGCCGCACCATGCGCCTAATAGAAATCTCCACTGCCGATGCCCTGGCCACCAATGGGACTGAATCCAGGGACATAGCACACATGAACACCAGGGCTTGAGCCAACTGGTTCAGTTGTTCAGGGGTGAACCGTTCAGCTTCCGTGTTACTTTTAAGTAATTTCACCCATTCCGTAGCAGTCTGCACTACCAAAACATTCACAAAGATAGTCTTTAATATGTGACCTGCTACAATGTGTAAATAGTGGGACAAGGATTCCAACCGTCTATCCACGGGGTCCGCAAATGTTGGAGACTCTTCCACCGGTACCAGATTTGCTTTATTCAACCTGGACACCAGGGGATCCACTTTTGGTGATACAGTCCACCTAGCGGACACTGCCTCCACAAAGGGGAAACGGCGTGCAAAACACTTAGGCACCACCAACGTGTGCTTAATGCGTGGCCATTGTTCATCTACAATAGTATGAAAAGATTCTGGGCAAGGGAACACCTTGCCCGATTTACGGGATTTGCGGGAGCCAAAAGACACCTGCGTACCCAGCGCTATGGATTCATCAGGTCATTTTAAAGTTTCCCGAACTGAAACTATCAGAGCTTCCACCAAAGCGCATTCCCGTGCGGCGGCTGATGAGGACCGGTCCTCTTCACCATCAGAATGCAATGACATGGACCCCTCAGGGTGATCTGCATCTGCCATGTCTAGCTCAGAGTCCGAAGACCCTGCTGATGGAAGTGAGGGTGGAAGGCGTTTGTGGCTGGCAGCACTAGCAATGACAAAACCTACCTTAGACATCAGATTTTGCCAAAAAAACGGCAATCTCTGGCTGAGACTGTGAACCAGAAGGTCCGCAATCGTTCCCCGGGGTCTGCAGGCGAAATATTATCCTGGGACTCCATGCTACACTTTTTTAAATATTTGGGCAATGTTTCTAAGACCGCCAAAAACGCGGTCCCATCGCTATAAGTGCAGGCTCACAATCCCTGGCTACTATAAGATAATAGCTAAGAGAATAAAGAAACAAACGACAGGGAACCCCAGGAAAAACGTTACCAGACCACAGAGGAGACTTCCAGCCCGATCTGTGCAAAAACGAAACACTGACAATACAGGAAGAGGAAGAGAAAACTCAGCCTCTATATGTTCAAAACCATGCCACATGCCTGTCCAGCCTATGGACCTCAGGAAAATGGCCGCTCATGAATTCTTAATGGGGAATTATAGAAAATGGCTGCCCATAATATCTAATGGGAATATAAAAATCATGATCTACGTGCCATGCAGTCTCCAGGACCCCCAAAAGGGGCCCAGAACAATAGGCATCGGAAGGTCCCTGCCCAGAGGCCCACACAGGACAAGTCATTCCCCTCAAATAAGCGTCACAACGGCCGCATTATTACCGCCCCCAAGGTAAAAACCTGCTAGGGGTAGGGGAATGCCAAGGGGTACACAGGACTAGTCTTTCAAGATGCCAGGGGAACAGAGGGAGCCCCTAAGGTCTGACTATTCCAAGGAAGGGCCCACCTCTGCCCCGAGACTGCCAGGGGTTTTAGGGGGAACAATTTACTCACCATGCCATGGTACCAGGTGGGCACCATTCCGAAACAGATCCCCTCCCACCCAGGATGGGGGTGCTGTCAGCCAAGGGGAAGCTGAGACTCAGGTCGTTCCAGGTCATGTGCGTCCCAGCGAGACGGTCCACTCGTAGGCTTGTCCCCATCTGCTTGGGCACTGTCGTGGAAGGGCCTAGTTCTGGACTATAACCTGCTCCCAGCTGGCCAGGCTGGGAGACTGTAAGGATCTAAATTATCCAGTGCAAAACCTCAGCCGGCTGTTGCTTGTAGTTCCTCTGGAGCTTGGTCCTCAGGAACTAACTAAAATTACAAACTAACAAACTTTCCTATAATAGCGAAGATCGAAGTCCCAGCAGGAAGCTAGGTCCTATGCCTTAAACTAGACAGAAACAAACTGCTTGATGATAGCAGGTTGTCTGGGGTTATGCCTGCAGGGACAGCCCCCATATGTATGGTTAAGCTTTTTTCCTGCCTAGTGCTTATTCCTGATAGGAGGAGCATAACCCTATAGTCTATAGTCTCTGACTAAATGGAGCTGCGTCTGTCGATGAACGATAGAGAAATGCCTCTTGATCTCGCCAGAAATGCAGTGTCCTTGTCACTTTCTGTGAACTGAGATTAAAATGTTATCTTACTTCAGTTCAGCCTGTATGACAACAATGGCTGCCCCCATTGATACAATGGAGTAGTGGCTGTAGACACCCAGGGAAAGGAAGTATGTTATTCAAGGATTACCACGTGAAAATAATGAAAAAAAGCCTAAAAAAAAGAAACGAACGCAGCCACCTCATTTTAGGACTGGTAAGCTGCAATATATTAAATTTTTTTTTTAGTTTATTTATTTTATAACATTTCTTTTCATTTTCAGTGTAAATATTTTAAATCCACAAACTCAAAATTATTTTATTATACATTTTAACAAAATTAACATTTTTACTATACATTTTAACATAATTGGTGTTTTATGTAAAGGAGGAAGTGACTCAACAAATTACTGCATCCTGGAGCCTTAAAGTGGTTGTAAACCCTTAAGGTTTTTCCCCTTAATGATTGCTATGCACTAAGGTGAAAAAACCTTCTGTGCTGCAGCTTCCCCCCAGACCCCCTTTTTTTCTGCCCTGAGCCAGATCCGATCTAGCAATGTGCAGGAGCGTAGCAGCTCCAGCCGCTGTCCCTCTCCTTATTGGACAGATTGATAGCAGCAGAACTGGCTCCCGCTGCTGTCAATCAAAAGCTGTGACACGGGAGCTGGGGTTGCGTCCGAGTCCCGCTGTGTGTCTCAATGGAAGCAGCAGCTGGACTCGGAAGCCAACCCACACGGGTGCCCTATGGAAAGTGGCTTTCCGTGGGGGCACCCAATGAAGAGGAGTTGCCTGGAAATCACATTGCACTAAACCGCACAGAACATGCACCACATTTGTCTGCGATTCAGGATTTGAACCAGTTCTGACATCAGTGTCCTCAGTTCCATTTAACATCACAGTTCCTTCCCCTTTACATCAAGATCCCACACTTTACAACACAGCCCCCCTATTCACAGTAGTTCCCTCTGCCCCCTCACATAACCCCCCCCACAGTAATGTATTCTGCCCCTCTCCCCCACACAGTAGCATTCTCTGCCCCACTACACAATAGTATCCTCTGTTCCCACCCTGGTAGTGTCCTCGGCCCCTCCACCCACAGTGCAGTGTCCCCTGCTTCCCCCCCCAGAAATAAGCATTCCCCCATGATGTCTGGGAGGCCAACAAGGAGAGACAGAAGTTCCCATGGCACTGTAAGGGGACCAGCAGTGTATGTGTCTACAGGCAAAGGTGGATGTGCTCAGTCCTCAGGCAGGGCATCATTTCCTCTGTTTAGTGATGTTGCCCATGCTATCCAGCCACAGCATGCAGAGGAGGTGGTGGACTGGATTACCAAACCATCCTCATCCTCCGTCACCCAAGCAGAGACTAGTGCACAATCCACTGCATCTGCAAGAGTGGCTAAATCTGCCTCCTTGTCCACAGCTATTTCTGCCATAGCCCCAGCATCAGGCATGGTGGAGTCAGCTGAGTTATTTGAACAAAGTGTCAGCCACTTGTTCCTTGACAATGCACAGCCATTACTTGATTCAGATGTTGGTTCTGAGGTTGAGGAAGGTAGGAACATGAGCCTACAGAGAACACTGGTACAAAAATTAGCAGTCATGTTCCCCCAGCCGCAGCGTAATGCCAAGTTGTCTCCAGTGGTAATGAGCAAAGAGGAGACGATGATGATGAATGAGGATGAGGGCCAACCCCATTGAGGCAGCCATTAATGAATAATAGAGAGCAATCACCCTGATCCATCATACGGTGGAGCGGTTATCTCCGAACACCCTTCCCAGAGCTCAGCTGTCTCTGCCTTTTTTAGCACATGCAGTCAATAGCACTGTTGCAATTTGCAAACTTTGTCTCAAGCACATCAAGCGTGGCAAAAACACCAGCCATTTAAATGCCACATGCTTGACAAGGCATTTAACCTCCCACCACTCCAAACCACACAAAAGGGATGCAATTCCGCTCCTCCTCCTTACTCACAGCAGTCTACTCCTGCTATACCTCATGATAGTATGGATAATGATGGTATAGTGCAGGATGTGCCAGGTCCTTGCAGTACATCTGCTAGTAGCACACCACCAGCTGTAGGCTATAGACAGCAAATTTCTCTGCCCCATCTGCTGCAGTGAAACAAAAATACAGTCACTACCACCCACATGCCCAGTGTCTAAATGCAAGCTTGTCAAAGCTGCTGGCTTTACAACTTCTGCCTTTCCATCTGGTGGATTCTGCCCCCTTCTGTGAATTTGCAGAATGTGCTGTGCCACAATGGCAGGTTCCCAGTCGCTCTTTCTTTTTACGTAAGGCTATTCCAGCTCAGTACCATCACATGGAAGCCAATGTTGTGGGATCGTTGGGCAAGGCAGTCAGCTGCTAAGTCTACGTTACTGCTGACACGCGGTCCAGCAAGCATGGTCAGGGATGCTTTATTTTATTCACAGCACACTGGGTAACTCAAACGCTTGCAATTCACAGGGATGTAAGACAGGGCTCAGTGCTGCAGCTTGTTGTGACGCCACGTCTCCATATAGCTAGTGGTGATGATGGGAGATTAGTCAGCTCTACCCCCTTCTCCACCTCCTCCTCCTCTATGCCCTCCTCTGCTGAATTGTCCCACGAACCAAAAGTACCCTCTAAGCCAGGCATGTCCAAAGTCCGGCCCGTTTAGATTTGTCATCCATGTGACGAAATTAAAATTATGCCGTTTGCAATAAACTTTGCATAAAATAGTTAATTTGCATTTAATTTTAATGGTCCAAAGAATGTCAGGCAAAATAGTCGGCCCTCACGCATGTTCACTTCATCAAATCTGGCCCTCTTTGAAAAAGTTTGAACACCCCTGCCCTAAGCGTTCAAGGGGCTAGTCATTAAGTCAGGCTAAAAGGTGCCATGCAGTGCTTCAGTTTCTGTGTCAAGGGGACAGGAACTACACTGGAGCAGAGATTATTGCAGCTCTGCAGGGGCAGGCCCAGAGGTGGTTCATGCCACGCCAGCTGGAGAAAGGAATGGTAGAGTGCAATAATGGCACAAACCTCCTGTCCTCCCTTAGACAAGGAAAGTTGACATGGTGCAGCTGAAAGTAGAAAAACCTATGCGCTTGACCCTATACCAGATGTAATAAATAGATCAAGTAAAAGATATAGGGTAAATATAGGGACTAATGATTAGCAGCCAATTCTTAGTAGTGTCACCACATACATCAAAGTAAATTAAAAAATCAATAAAATCAGCGCTCAATCAATCCTAGTATAACTGATAAATGGCACACTTAACTATACACAGAAATGCAAAGTGTTCATTGGTGACATTAAATGAATAAATATATATAGTGATGTGGTAAAGTGCACATGTGCAAAAAGTGCATAAAAATATACCACAATCAATAGCAGCAGAGGCACAAACAAATGTTACAAAAGTCACTGTAAAGAAGGAAGTGACAGTGAACTAAAGTGCAAAGTGATAGTAGCTGATCAGATCTAACAGTGGTCTGATCAAAGTATAGTGATTGTAATAGCACAGTATAGAAACAGATATATCTGTGTAATAAGTGAACTGTGACTGGAGATGATAAAGTGAATAAACCATAAAAGTAGCGTAACAAAGAATACCCCAAATATACAAAGAGTAGGGGTATAAAAACATATATAGAAAAAAAATGCTTTATATGTAGGCGAATAATCATAAACGATTCATAAGTTCATGGAGAATCAAAGAGTTCATAAAAAAGTGCTGATGTGCAAAATTTGCCTTAAGTGCGGGAAACTGTGAACATTTAATATGTGCGGGAAACTGCTTTCAATTCGGCGGTGAGCATGTATCCTTAAATTAGTGAAATGGCCGCTCACCTTCAAGACACACACAATGAGTGTTTGTACCAATAGGTAGCAGGGTCTCCAATATGGAAGTGAATGGTCCAGTGGTGGTCCCTTTAAGGCAGGCTCTTATGGTCCTTTAGGTAGCCAACATCAGACATCAAGGGAGAAAATATCCTAGGTAGGGTTTGAGGCTTCACTGACAGGAAACAATGCTTTCAGTAAAACTCCAAAAAAAATACAGCGCAGCATGAATCCCCTGAAGGTTCTTCCCTTGTGCGGTAAGTGTAGGTAGCAGGAGCCTGACCTCAGCCTAGATAGATACCGGGAAAGTCTCTAGTAACGTCGGTTCCCCTACCAGTTTCGTCATAGAGTGACATCCACTAAATGGGATTTTTGTACTTACCGTAAATTCAATTTCTCTGATTTCATCGATGTACACAGCATTCCAAAAACTAGTGGGTTATATTGCCTACTCCAGGAGTAGGACTAGGCAGAACAAAAAACACCTGCCTACACCCATGGGCTGCCCTCAGCTGGTATAGAACCCCCCCTCTCTGCTCTAGGTAATCAGTATAGTAGCAAGCAGTATTAGAAGTATCAGAACTCCATAGAGGGCTGTGTCCGTTGATGAACTCAGAGAAATGGATTTTACCGTAAGTACAAAAATCCCATTTTCTCTTTCGTTCATTGACAGACACAGCGTTCCATAAATCATAACTAATGGGATGTTCAAAAGCAGTGCCAAAAGGAAAATGAGGACTGGGAAAAATAACCCAAGGATAAACATAAGAG
Organism: Pelophylax lessonae; assembly: GCF_965119305.1. Classification (NCBI taxonomy): domain Eukaryota; kingdom Metazoa; phylum Chordata; class Amphibia; order Anura; family Ranidae; genus Pelophylax; species Pelophylax lessonae. The sequence continues at coordinate 62,904,201 of NC_138776.1, forward strand.
CCCTTAACCAGGACACAGGAGCCTTATCTGGGTCACAGGAGCCCCATCTAAAAAATAAAAGTTTAAAGGAAAACACCCCTCAAGAGGGAACAGCCCCTCTTAAACAGCAGCCTACAAAACTTTTCAGCAAAAAGTATCTACCTTTTAGAATTTTGTATAGGTATGCACCAACGACCAAGTGGCCGCCTTGCAAACTGGCGACACTGAAGCCTGATGACAGAAGGCCCAAAAAACACTCAGCGCCCAAGTAGAATGCGCCGTGACAGGGAAAGGCAGAACCTGACCTTAATGGAATAGGCCTGAGTCACCATCTGACTGATCCATCAGGAGATGGTAGCCAAAGAAGTGGCCAGTCCTTTTCTTGGTCCGTCCGTAACCACAAAAAGCGAGTTTGACCTCCGAAAGTTCTCAGTAGCTGCCAGATACACCCGGATCCCACAAACCATATCCAAGGTATGCAAAGCAAATTCCTGCAGGACCGCCATCAGTGCAACCATGTGAAGCTGGGGTTCCGAGGGACCTGCCACCCCCATGAGGGGATCAGTGGGGGAGATGTGACCCTGAGGCTCTCTAAGGAAAGGAAGACCTTGCAGTACAAAAACGATCTTATGGCACCAAGACTCAGGGTACCTATCAGCAGAGTGAGAGATAGGAGGGACCTGCAAAGACTCACCCTACCGACCAGAGGACCGTAGAGAATTAGAACCCAGCCTCATCATGGACGCTATTCCTGTTCATATGTCCCAGGCACAGGAAACTGAAACTAAGGAGGAAGAGGAGGAGCTTCAGCATTCTCACGAGGCTTCCGTTGTCTCCAGCATCTCCCAGACTAAGGGAAAATGGCCCCCAAGACATCATCTGGCTACACGAACATGCCTGCCAACCGGAAACAAGCCAGACTAAGGGAAAATGGCCCAATGACATCATCTGACTACACAAACATGGCTGCAAACCGGAGACCAGCCAGACTAAGGGAAAATGGCTGCCATCAGCTACAAACACTGAAGCATGCTACCAGAATCTTTCCTGCACCCTCTGCAATGCTGCACCCTCTGCAAGGGAACCCCCCCTGAAGGTAGGACACACTTTTAGGGGAGACTCTGCTGTGCACCCTGCATCGGTCTCTGCACTAGAGGCAAATGGACTATACCCATATCCCTTGATAAAGCGCATGTGCGTAAAGGGCAAACAAAATGCGTAGTCATGGCAATTTGGGACACTTGCGCTCCACACTGGTTCTCTTTCGGATGAGTGGCCTTCCTTCCGGATACTGCACATTTACCTTGAGCGCCGCAGTGACGGCTTATTAATGCACCGGCGGAGTCTGGCTTGGTTCACCTTGAACCACCACTCCTGTGAGCCTCAGCATCTGGCGTTCCTGGGATCCTTCCATCTGGCACCCTTACTTCCATCAGTGCTCTTGCCCTCTGGTGTGGTATTTGTGCCTCTATGTTCCTGGTTTTATTCAAATAAACTATTTATTGTTCATTGATTGTTGACTTTGGATCCTCCTCTGGTATTCATGTTTGTCAGTTCCTGTGAGCTGTCAACTATTGTTACGTGTTACAGATAGATAGAGAATTGATGATTGGAATGATAGACATGAACCCTTGTTTCTTTTCTATATACTGTCTTTTATTCCATTGTATTGAAAAGTTATTCAATACAATGAAAAGAAAACATACAAAAAAAAAAAAAAAAACACTTTAGCAAAGTTTCATCAGTCATAGAAACCCATTAACAACAGTAAGCATAATATAAATTAGTTAATCCCGTTGCTTGTTTAAACAATAGATATACAACACATAGCAACCAAATTCCTTCATGTTTTGAGTTAAAATACAACATTAAAACAAACTTTAGACAAACTAATTTGGGCAGCATCACCATACCTCCCAACTGGGAAAGGAGACATTTTAACACAAAGGAGGGTAGGCAAACAGTACGCCTTTACCTCGCCCCCAGTTACACAGACCATGAAGAATTTATGCACAAAAAAACATTGCCTAAACCTACTCATACATTTTTAACATGCTATTATTTAAAAAATGCAATAATTCTAAAGCTGGATGAAAGATACAGAGCAATATAACATTTATGGTAAAGTAGATCTAAAGATCCTACCTGGATGACATTTCGTTTATTAAATCACCATGTAGCAAATAATTGCTGGGTTTTGTAGAAAATACTGTTTTCACCTTTTTTCTCATTCTATTTACATCCAACTGCTACTAACCTTCTACAGTCTCTTTAAACCATTTGTTGCCTTCATGCACTAGTAATGTTGCACCGTACAGTATTTGTTGGCATGGCCATTTCTAGTCCCCACAAGGGGCGCATGTACTTAGGAGCATAACAGAGTCCGTTGTCCGCTCAGAATAGAAATAAGCCTAAAAAAAGGTAGCAGGAACACCACTTGGTACGTTTTTGGATGCATCATATTTTAAAAGATTGAAAATGTATTTTGTATACGTTTACCTTTTAATGTTTTATTGTGTTTAAGTCTGTTTTAGTCAGTAAAAGTATTTATATTTGTCTAAATATTAGATCAGCTATGCATCAGTACATTTTCCTTCTAATTAAATATAAGCAGCACAGTAGGTTAAAGGGGACTCCATTATAAGGTCTATAATGAGTTTAGCATGGATTTATCTAAAAGGAAATATTAACATATAGGGTAGTTGAATAGCACTTTTCTTTCCTCCAACTACAGTCTAAGGGGCATTGTACTGGCTAGTTTTGTAAGCACTTTAGTCATGCAGTGCCTTTGGGTTATACTCTTGCTAAGGATATTAGAAATGTCTATCCAAATGGTTAACATGAACTCGAGCACTAGACATACTTACAGGCTTAAAAAAGAGACAACTGTAGAGGAAAACTGGACAGAGGTATTTGGACTAAAAAGACATTTTGGAGCTATAACTTCTATATGTCACACTTTTTAGTTTCAAAACCAACCATTTTGCCTGTTTGTACAGCATTTAACCAATGACAAGTTTTATTCTGTGATGGCCATAGTCTAGAGTTTAGGATGTGCATCTGCAGAACACCACATGTATTGCAAGATCACAGAATTAGGTTCCCATGGCAAAACAGATTATAGCTGTAGAAATATTTTAAATGCCTGATTTCCTTTACAAGCATGTATGATTCAGAGCGGTTTGTTTATCTGGCACTGGAAAGGACAATGAAGAATAGTAGGACCAAGACACTAACGCAATAGAAGTGTGACTTAATTTGGAACTTGTTTGTCTGTCAGGAGTATATGTTTTCCCATGCTCAGGGCAGCAAACAGCATTACACTGAAAGAGAGAATACAATTTGTACTGGACAGATCTATATCGAAAAGCCCTTAACACATTAATAATGAATGAGGACTGTCACATAGTGAACTTCACTTTAGAATATCCACATATTTTAGCAGTTTACCTAAATTAAGTAAAAAGTATATCTATTGAGAAAAGTAATGTTAAACTAATTAGCTATGAAATAGTTGGCATTACTAACCTTACTTTATAAAACCACTCAGTTCTGGGACAAAAGTTTGGTTGAGTCATCCAACACCTTCCTATATCTCAGAGGGATTGACATGGCAAGAGATTCTCACCCCAGTTTTGACCTTATTCCAATGTTGCAGACTTTATTAGGACATGTGAGGGTATTTTGCTTCCATTTGCTGGATTAACCATAAAGCAAATTAAACATAAAGCATGCAGTGCCAGTAATGTAATACAACATTATGGATTTGGTGAGTGGTAGAATAAGCAAGTGCAAACTAGAGTCATCAGAGTCTTAGATGTATAATAATTGGACAATGTTTAACCCAATGCTTCTCAATATTTTTTAAACAAGGCACCCTTTAAAATTAAGCATAGTGTCAAGGCACCCCATTCTAAAATGTAAAAAACTATTCTAATAGTTTTTTACAATGCGGCAGAATTGACACACGTAGGACACCCAACATTGGTGTTAATTCATTCTTCCAAAGCAAATACACTTTTGCACATTAGTACCGACTAGTATTCCAGTGTTTCTCCTTTCCCTCAGTTTCATTACACTCAGCTAATGTGACTCCAGTGTTGACGGAGAGGGACAAGGGAGGGTCAAACAAGAATGCTGTGCAGGCGATCAACCTTCTGATCAACACTGATGACATCGATGGTTGTTAGGATGCTGGTGGCTTGAAGGTTGAAATGGCGCACAATAAAAACCTGTGGCTTTTTGTAACTAAAAGACAGGCTTGATCTTTCTGCTGGGTTGTATACATTTTTAGGCATTTTGCCAAACTCCCCCGAAGAAACCTCAAGGCACCCGGGTTGAAAAAGGCTGGTTTAAGCTACCATCCTGTATCCAAATCTGAAAAATGTTTTTTTGCGCTAACCTAAGCTTTACATTTTTCTTCATGGTAAACTGCATTAATACAACATTTCTCAAACGTAGGTGCCTCTGTGAATCCAGCCAGAAAGAAGGGAAAAAAACAGGTTCAGGCATGATAAATGTGCTCATACTCTTGTAGTGCTCTTGAGAAATTACTGGCTGGAGCCACAGTTTACTGGTCAGTGTATTCTCCTGATCCCTGCACAAGCTATTGTGTTCGTACACATTCCCTTGTGTAACACGCCTCCTACCATCATGCTTCAGTTTTGTGAGCAAGCAGTACAGGAGCCAAATACACAAAACGGCAGGACTTGTGTCCCTCATTGGACTTAAAAAAAAAAAAAAAAGGTTTGACCTTAAGTATAAAATTATTATTCCCTTTATCGTCTATTGAGGGATACAGGAATTCAGGAATCCTTAAAGGGTTAGTTTACTTTTAATGACATAAAAAAAAAATCCATATGCTTTGCAGATTTAGGTGTACATTGAAATGATGTCTATTTTTAAAAAATGATCCTTACTTTTTAAGCTTTTTCTACCATGGGCTCCCCCATCTCCCCCTTACCATCCTCCATAGATGGAAGGATGTCTGAATGTTGGCTGTGCTGCCCCAACACCCCATGAACAAGCACTCGGCTATTAGAATGTAGATTGCCCTACCACGCATGTGCAGTCAGCTATCTCTCGCAGAGGGTAAGCTCAACAAAGTATGAAAACTTACAGAACTAGGGGTAGGCCCTCAAGGATAAACCTGGTGCTCCACACCAAGACAGATAATAACCTTGAAAGGGAAACTGCTACCTGAAGAAGCAATAGGCCTCAACCAGCGAGCGTGTAGGAATCCTAGTTCTAGTAATAGGAATATAAGGAATCTAAGGAGACTTCTTTAGAAGATCCCTGGTTGGCCACAGAAAGAAGATCTATTTCTTGTATAATGTGTTGCAAGGAGGTCTCTGGGATTGCAGTCCCATTCAGAAGGAATCTGCAGCAGGGTAACAGTATTTCCTGGCTGTCAACCGCTTAGGGGAGTACCGAACTTTACAGCGATGAATATCTCCTTGCAAGGAAGGAAAGGCACTGGAGGGAGACATCACTCTTCAGAGTAGGGCTCATCAGATGAGGGGATATGGAAGGTAATACCTTAACTCTAGCAAATACAGTGTGGTCATAAATGACACACTAAATGCTGTTTACCGTTTAGAATTTTCAAACTTTTCTGAAATTAGGGTTTTGCAGATTCAGATGATGTCCAGTATAGGTCAGAAGACTGATAAACAAATGGGTTCCGTGATGACTTGACAACTGTCTGTTCCAGAGTTTTAAACTAAGGGGGAAGGCAAAAGGATATGTCCATTAGGAAGTCCTCCCAGCATATGGGGAGAAAGGGATCACTCCTTCCTTGCCAGAGTCTGGCGAATAGCACCCATGAATACTTGATCTCTTCAAAAGACTGATTTAGTGCCTTGTCCAAATGGCAGACCTAACTCAGAGGTAGAGACTGAAATAGACTAAGGAACAGCACCCAAATGGGGCCTGGTTAAATGGGAATCCCCCAAACTATTAAAGAGATGAATGAGAAAAAGTCTGCTACACCTAAAGAAAGGGTCATAGGTGAGCAGGGACCGGACTTTTTTTTTTTTTTTTTTTAGCAAAGGAATGAGCCAAATATACTTGATTAAAAGTGACCCAAGATTACTAGCACTAAACAATCAACAATTTGCATAGAGACAAGGTTTGCAGAGGCTAGGGCCCTTTGAACTGCACAAACTATGAAAATTTAGGAAACTGACTCTTTCTGGGAAATTCTCCTGAGCATTCTACAATGGGGATGCTGGAAATGCGTCCCCATTGTAGAATGCACATAAAGGCTAGTGCTGTGAGCATGATCTGAAACTGCTGTAGGACACTAAAACGTCAGGTCTTAACTAGGGATGAGAGCAGTAGGGATTGATTTCTGTTAAGCGTTCAGGTCAAGAGGTCCCTCAGAACAGGGATAGGGCTTAGGAGAGTCAAGCATCACAAGGGATGCAACCACCTGGGTGGGAAAAAGAGAGAGGGTGCAAGTGGGATACCATTTCTGAGGATAGGCTCCTACCAGAGCCCCAGGGTGCAGGAGACCCAAACAAACCTGGGATTCACAATGGAGTGTATTAATACCAAAACGGTGAAGAGGAGTAGATGAAGGAGGTGTCTTACTCAAGGATCTAGACTGGGGTCTACAGCCTGAGCATCAAAATTATGAGGAGGTAAATTTCTAAGGGGCCAAGCAGAACAGATAAACAGCCCTTAACTTGTGAAAGTAGGGTCACACCTTCTTGCAGAAGGCTGAGCAGAGGTGATAGAGGACCTCTAGTTTTAAGATCTGTGGCTTGAGTGAGAAGTAGACCCTGGTTCCTCTGCCCTATCCTAACCCTAAAATAACAGAGGCACCATGATCTAGGTTACAGGTATCGTTATTTTTGAGAATACCAACATATCAGAAGCAGTAGAGAAGTATGGACTGATGTCACGCATTGCAGCAGGATTGTCCTCTGTGTGTCTCTAAATGGATATGTTACATCACATGGCCGAGCACAGACAGGCCCAAAGTAAGGCAAGGCCTTGCATACTCATACACACAGTTAGTAGATACTGCAGAAGTTCACAGGTGGCCAGAGGTGACAAAATCAGTAGTGGAGTGAAACCAGATGATCCACAAGTTGCTTCAAAAGCAGGAGAAGCAGCAGAATGGTGCTTCCTCTAGGCAGAATTGTGTGAGAAAAAAATACCAAGGCAGCACATTCACAAAGCTTCAACCAACATGACATCAGTGCTCGCAGCTCTCACTCTTGACCATTAATATAAGAAAAGTACAAACTGTAAAACAGTGAGGTAGCTTCCTGTACTTCAGTCCCAACAGGCCTTACTAAGTCAGTCTTCAGAGCTGGGTCACAACCAGAGGCTGTGCCATGACTCTTGGCACAGACAATGTTCTGCAGCTAACACTGTGCACAAAATCTGGAAAGAGCCGTAAGACCATCTCCCGAAGATCGCATTCCAGGATAGACCCACAATCTTCAGGCCCAGCGAGGTAAAAGTATTGCCTCCAAAGCTGTTGCTGAAAATGTGCCAATCCAAATAGCTGATGTGTAGAAAGTAGCTGAAGCAGTGTTGTTAAAATTACAGAAACAAATACCTATGGTGTACCAAGTATCTTCATTAAAAAAAAAAAAAATAAAGTGAAAAAAGGCAGGCAAAATATACTTTGATTTTCTCTTAGCAGAGGTGAGGAAAAGACATTCAACGTCCTAGTAAAAAATTAATGTATAGCAGTTAGAGGTGGGGTGATACTGGTTTAAGTTTTCTGTTTGTTTGCCAGTTTCTCAACCTCCTGTAAGCGACAATATAACCTAACTAAATTACAGTGTCCCTTTATGGACAATAAATAAATACACTTTGTTTATTTTTTATTTTTTCAAAATGTTGCTTTTTATTTAGTACCTATAAGTTTATAAAGTGTTACTGCCTTCATGGAATTCAGGTTTATCATATCATAAATATTATGTTTATTACCACATAGAAGACATATTAGACTGAGAAAAGTAATATATTACAATAAATATATAGAATGTACTGTATTAAGTCAAGTCCAAAAGAGGCATTTATACAGCAGTGAATATAGAAAATATAAATTTTAACTTACCAAACATTTTAAAACACACTGACCATGAAGGAGGTAACTGTTTAGTGAATGTCATATTCCCTTACTTGTAAATATGTCTTTAAGTATAAATTAAAAGTCCACTTTGAATTTAGGGTTTGGAAAGCTGCATTAGTGTTAAGCCACCTAATAGTTTTTTTTTTATGTCTATCAGGAACCCAATGTGGATATCTCTAGGTTTGTGTTTCTTGATCTGCTTGGATTTTTAATTAATATTATAATAGCACCCTCCATGTTAGATTGCTAGGATGTTAGGCCAATTTAGTTATTTTTGGCTCCTCTGTAATCAGTGTAACAGTAGTAGATTGCTTTGGGCTGGTCTTGATTTCACAGGCTGCAAGTTTAGTTGCATTCCCCTCCCTTCTATAGGCTTCTAGAACATGATAGGCAGGAAGGTCAAATGAGCAGCTAGAATATTTATTGTGCTTCCGACAATCCCTGGGGATGTATGCACAGCAGGTGGCTGGAAAAGGAATATATATATATTATATCTCAATATCCTTCTGGAGCTAAGGATCTGGTTTGCAGAACTCACTGAAGAGCGCCCGCTGAAAGCTGAAGGGTACATAGCTGTCTTGTGGCATTTTTGTGACATTGTGACTACAGACCTAAGCTTCAGGTCCTAGTGACTGTGTGCTGTTTTCCTTTGGGTGGAAGTGCCAGTGGTAGCTCTAACTGAGATAACTTTTACAAGGACTCAGTTCTGGACATTTTTTTTGCTCCTGTATAAAGACTGTTCAGGGAGGCTTAGCAAATTAAAGAGCCCTTATTATTTAATAGTTCTGGAGTATCCCACATCACCCTACACCCTCTCCAAGTTCTTAAGCAATGAAAATCATAAACAGACATCCCCAGACCGATTTATAAGCTGGAGTGAATGAACTGTTGCTGTGTGCCGGGCTGTCTCTGCACAAGTTTTGGGAAAGAACCAGTTAAATTACAGCGTCTCTTACGGGGGGTAGCGCTAGAGAGATAAAGAATACAGTAGGAGAGCAAAAACATTTTAAGGTGGGTGGGAACACTTAAAACTGAGTTAACCACCTAGGCGGTAATCCCGAGCGTGACTCGGGGTGGATTTTTCATTGCAGGATCGGTAACCCCGAGTCACGCTCGGGGTGGATGTGCAGAGAGCGCAGCGGTGTTCTCTTACCTTGTCCTGGCGATCCAGCGATGATCTCTCATTGCTGAGATCGCCAGCCGAGAGTCCCGCCGCTCCTCCGTCGGTGTAATCACTTCCTAGTTCAGTTCCCTGCAGCAGCAATGCTGCATGGGAGCGGAACTAGGGAGGGAAATTAAAAAAAAAAAAAAACCGTTGCACAAACCACAAAACACATTTTATATTATATATGCATATATATATATATATATATATATATGCATATATATATATATATATATATATATATATATATATATATATATATATATATACACCGGTATATATATATATATATATTATATATACATATATATATATATATGCATATATATATATATATATATATATATATATATATATGTGTATATATATATATATATATATATATATATATATGTGTATATATATATATATATATATATATATATATGCACACACACACACATATATATATATATATAAAATTATATTATTGATTCAATTATAATTCATGCGTTTTATATATATATATATATATATATATATACACACACACACACACACACATATATCTATATATAATATATAATGCATGAATTATAATCTAATCAATAATATAATTTTATTATATATATTATATATTAAATAATAAAATAATATTATTGATTCGATTATAATTCACGCCTTTGTGTTTCAAATTTATCACATCTGGGATGTCTACTAGACTCTTGTTTTGGTCAGGTTTAAGTCAGTAATTACTAAGAATTGTAGGCCTATAATACATAACGCCAAATTTCCATGAAAACAATTGTACCGCTTTTGGTATGTAATTCCTGACATAATCATACCGCCAGGGAGGTTAAAGTGATTGTAAAGCTTTCTTCTTTTTTTTTTTTTAAACATGATAACAAATAACATAATAAACATGACATACTTACCTGCTCTGTGCAGGTAACACACACCACTCCTGGCTTCTCCCTCCTGTCGGGTGCCCCCACAGCAAGCAGCTTGCTATGGGGGCACCCGAGCCTCTGTGCTGTGTCCCTATTCACACATTGAGTCCCCATTCACGCATGGCTCACTGGCTGTGATTGGCCCAATGGCTCCTGCTGCTGCCAATAGCCAATCAGCAGTCTGAGTCATCCAGAGAAATAAGGCTCTCGTGGACATCGCTGGATGGAGAGGGGTCTTAGGTAAGTATTGGGAGAGGGCTGCTGCACACAGAAGGTTTTTTTACCTTCATGCAAAGAATGCATGAAGGTAAAACACCTTATGCCTTTACAACCACTTTTAAGAGGAATAGAGCAAGGGTGGAAATATTTTGCCTTTAGGGCCCCAAAGATACATGAAAATCCAGTTGGTAACGATACCCTATAACTTAAAGATCAGTTTTTGTTGGACTGACTGTTTAAGGTCCAACCACATTTATTCAAAATAATTGTTTAACTGTTCGAATGATACTCTTTTAGGGGTTAATTTCTTCCTTCTAAGGGTAGCAAAACAGAGGGCAGTGGATGAGCCCAACATTATGCTGGCCATAAAGTGAATGTTTCTTCCAGAATTGATCAATTGCTCCATACAGAACTGGAATTTTTCAAAGCATCTTTTTGCTTTACATCAAACATTTAATCTTATAGAATTGTCTGAAAGTGATTGAGATGGAGCGGGCAGGGCAGAACATGCAGAGGGCATAGCTATCTACAGCAATATGCCAAGTATAAATACTTTCACTTTCTTTTGATAATTGTGCAGCTTTATTGCAGCAGTAAGTGATGCCAATCAAATATAACCATGTAAAGCATATACAAACCTGAAAATGAATCATATCAGATATGCTTCCTACATACTCAAACATTTGTTCTTTATTTCAAAATGATCTTGGACCATGACCATCTGAATTTGTGATTCTCTGTCTATAATTTCCTCAGATTTTACAGTTATGTAGGCATACATTAAAGGAAACCCCGTCATTGAATTCGAACAAGCATGCTAAAAGTGAAGTCAGAACTGATCTGCATACATGTTCTGCTTCAGTGACTAACAGCATGCTCAATCCAGGCTCAGGGATCAGCAGTATAGCCAGGAAGCTATGACTTTAAGAAGGTGGGTAAAAAAAATGAAAAAATATAAAGCACTTTATTTTCATTTGCTGTAATGCACAGCTTAACCTCTGGGGCTACTGGAAGGTGCACTATGCATAAAAGACAGTTAAAGTGATATTAAATGAATATTGAAAAAAAAAAAATTGTCATACATGCAGTGGTGTTGCACAACCCCAATCCTTCTCTTCTTGGGTCCCCCACTGATGCTCCTGGCCTCTCCCTCTAGCAGAGTGCCCCCATAGCAAGCAGCTTCCTATGGGGGCTTTTGAGCCGATGCGGAGTGTGCATTCACACATGGAGCGTGGCTTGGCCCCAACCCGATTTCTCCTCATTGGCTCACTGACTGTGATTGACAGTAGTGGGAGCCAATGGCCCCCCTGCTGTCTCAGTTAATGAGGAAGGGGGCCTGACCCCCGAAACGCGTTAGCGGTCCTGACTGAAGGACTTGTTCCAGTTCACACATGGTGGATTCTTGTAACATGTTTTTATCTTTATGTCTGTGAGTATGCATTTGGCATTTTTTATTAAATATTAGCTACATTGACCACGGGTAATGCACTAGGTGTTTGCGCCTCCTCTTCCTTTCTTTTCAATGAGGAGGAATAGACCTGGGAGAGCTGCTGTCCTCGTGCACATTACTGGATATCAGCCTCAGGTAAGTACTGGGGAGGGGGCCGAGAGGAGAGCTGCACGCAGAAGGATTTTTACCTTCATGCATAAAATGCATGAAGGTAAAAAACTTTGAGCCTTTAAAACCACTTTAATATATACAGGTAGGTAAATTGGCTCATGTCCAAACAGGCCTTAGTATCTGCATGTATGAAATAGGGACCTTGTAAGCTCTTTGAGAGCAGGAACTGACGTAAATACATTGTACAACTATGTAACTTTCTGCATAAATTGCCGAGGCTATATAAATTCCTATAATCAATTTAAAAAGGTCTATGTGAAATCTCAAGATTGGACATGTAGAGGGCTGGACCATTTATAGCATAAACCAGCAAAAGACAATAACTAAAATAAAAATAATATTTCAAAGGTAGGAAATGTGAAAAAAATGTTAACTTAAGTGCTAAATAGAAGGGCATGAATTTTTCTTGGGCTAAATGAATGATTTTGATCACAGTAGTACAACAAACAGCACATTCCAATCTTTAAGTGCAGTATTTCTGCAATTAGGCTCACCTTGCAGTCTTCACAGCATAGTCCATGGGCGCACACGGCTCCTGGAACGAGCTGACATGTGCTAGCGTTGCAGCAAGGGTTGGTACATTCCTGAAAAGAGATTTAGAGGAAAGGATTAAAACGTAACAACTTCCATAGGCATTTAATGTCTCCTTTGTGCCTACAAATGAAGTTTATTCATCCCTCAAAACTCACTTGGGCACGGAACAGCTATTTCGAACTTACTCAGATTCTGCTCCCTTTGCTAACCTCAAAGAAAAATGATGAAACTTGAGACCAAGGTGGCTGTGCTGGGAAAAAGCCCGTGCCAACTGCGGGAGGATGACGATTAGGGCTGGAAAGTTTGTAGTAGATTAATTGCTGCATGAGAATAAATGGAATGTGCTGCAAATGGAGTTACTGCAATGGGGACAAATTTTCTAAATTAAGTGGGCTGCTATTCGGCATGAAATCATAGCGCTTCAATAAAATCTGAATCAAGACTGTAACAAAGAAGTGAGGCTGATGCACAAGGCAAATAATCAAGATTATATGTATCATCAGTGATGTGTAGCTAAAAAGGGACATAATATTACTTTTGGCCATAGTAGACATTCCCTGTTTTCATTTGCTGAATGCAGTTGTCAGCTGTAGATTATCAGAGCCTTGAGTAGACGTGAATCCATATAGATTTACGATACCAAGGTCTTAACGCCGAGGGGACTAAACATTGAGGTAGATATTGTTTTATTAGTGATAGATAATTGTGCTTTTTTTTAGCACACTTAGGGTTAATTTTGATGTATTTAGTTATGAGGTCTATTATATATATCATTTTGGGAGTGATGCTCTTATGTATTTTGAATATTTTTACTGTATTTAGTATTTGAATTATGCAATCTTATGTATTTATACTGTATGCAGTATTTTAATTATGGTTAAGGAGCGGTCTGCCGAGTTATAGTCTTATGGAAGCTCAGATTTTTAAAATATTTTTTAGACTCGATTTATCTTTGGTGACCCCATTAGCTCAGTGTTGCGGTGGCTGTGCTACTTCTGCTGTTAGGGGACATGCTGTAGGGCGTGCCCAACAGCTACGAGTCACATAAATTTAGACCGGCTCGTCCAGTATCTCCACCCCTACTGATGAAGTCAATCATGTAGATCGTGTGACATAACGGGTATAGGGGGGCGAAGACTCCGAACAGAACGTGACTCGGCAGCTGGCTCAGGACTCTGTCTTACTGAGAGATACGATGATAGCCCGCACAGCTCTATGTGCTTCTCCTGTGAGTGTACCATTGAATTTTACCTAAATAAACTAAACTGTTTTAAACTGACAGCACTAGATATCTCCCTCTTCTCTTTATATTTATACATGGAGATAACCATTCTGGAGGAAAATAGTCCAGCAGCCCATAAGGTTTCTAAGGAAAGATCCGGAAATATCCCAAATTGTAACTTGTGCTGATTACTGGGTGGCCACGCTGCTGGATCCCCGTTACAAGGACAACGTACCATCCTTAATTCACTCACTGGAGCGTGATCGGAAGATGCATGAGTACCAGCGCACGCTGGTAAATGCGCTGCTGGTGGCATTCCCACCTGACAGTGGGGGCACAGTGGAAGCACAAAGCCAAGGCAGAGGAGGAGGAAGAGGTCGCCAACGCAGCCAGGGCACCGCCAGCACCTCAGAAGGCAGGGTTAGCATGGCCGAAATGTGGAAAAGTTTTGTCAGCACGCCACAACAAGCAGCATCACCACCAGCTGATATGGAACGTCTTAGCAGGAGGCAGCATTTCACCAACATGGTGGAGCAGTATGTGTGCACACGCCTAGATTTACTGAATGACGGGTCTGCCCCCTTCAACTTCTGGGTCTCCAAATTGGGCACATGGCCTGAGCTTGCCCTTTACGCCTTGGAGGTGCTGGCCTGCCCTGCAGCCAGTGTATTATCTGAACGGGTATTTAGCACGGCTGGGGGTGTTATCACAGACAAGCGCAGCCGCCTGTCCAGAGCCAATGTGAACAAGCTCATAAAATGAACCAGGCATGGATCCCACAGGACTTGTCCGTACCTTGTGCAGAATAGACATGTATACCGGCCTTACCCAGCCATTGTTGTATTTTTGATCTTTCTCACTTTTTTGGGGTGTACCCTAATTTAAAAAGAAATAAAATTAAAAACAAAAACCAGTGTTGGCTACCTCGTCCTCCTCCACCGCCGCTTCCACCTACACCGCCACCTCAACCTCCTACTCCATATGGGCCTCGTCCTCCTAGATCAAGAGGATTCTTTTTTATTTTTATGTTTTTTATGTTATTTTAAGTTATTTCCCTATCCACATTTGTTTGCAGAGCACTTGCCATGCTCTTAACAAGCTTTTGCTGCCATTTGCAGCCCTCTAGCCCTTTCCATGTTTTTTTTAGAGCCATTTTAGTGATCAAAAGTTCGGATCATTATTGACTTCAATGGGGTTCGGGATCGGGGTCAAGTTCAGGTTAAGTCCGGGTCACGAACCCGGACTTTTTTTTCCAAGTTCGGCCAGACCGCCTAGCCCGGACATCCAGGTGTTCGCTCAACTCTACCCAAGAGTCATCCCCTAAGGTGAGCGGCTATTTCACCTGAAGGTGGTGGTTTCAAATTCACTGGCACCCTTTCAAAAGTGTTTTTACTTGATATACTTCACAGCAACAGCGTTTTTGTTGTTGGATTTCAGCACCTACACGTTTGAAGTGGATTTATGTTTGTGCACATTTTTTGGACTTTTTATTTTTAGTATTTTTCACATAGCTTTAACTGGACATTTGGTTATTGTTCATGCTTTTTGCACAATATATCACCATCATTAATATGTATATATAACTAATTGCCTAATATTGAAAAAGGGCACAATTTTTTTATATGATTTATTGCTCTATTTCTAGTGTTGGAGGTCACTAATCAATGGTTGCTGCTGTTTGCTTTCTACCACTATATGAATAGATTTAGTTTTTTTTTTTTTTTTGCATATATTCATGACTAGCTGTGATTAGGTTTTTCTTTTTTTTCTGTCACTTACTTTTTTACATAGCAGCACATAAGTATTTTAACACACAAAATGAACGACAGCAATTCCCAATGCTAGGCGGATGCAGCCCTCTTCAGATGGGCAATCCAAAATAAACCACAAAACAAACAAACCAAAAGGCGCACACACCTAGTGCATTACCAAAAATATTTATTAGCAATAAAAACTGCTACAAATGAATACCCACAAAATAGCAACTGGTAAAAGCTAATGAACTACAAGATGCCATACAGTGTGGACGCACATACTCCTGGTAGCCTAGCACTGAGGAAGGGGGTGTGCCCCTGAAACGCATCAGCATGACACCCCTATGATGCAATTGGAGTATGCGCGTCCGCACTGTATGGAATCTTGTGGTACATTGACTTTTACCAGTTGCTACATTGTCTTGTTTTTTTTTCTAACAAATGTTTTTGGTAATGCACTAGGTGTGTGCGCCTTCTTATTCCTTTGTTTTGTAGTTTACTTTGGATTTCCCCATCTGAGGAGGGCTGCATACACCTGACATTGGGATCTGCAAGGCTACAGTTACACCCATTAAGTCACTGTCCAGCCTCTGATGCACACGAACAATCAGAAAACAATCCCTAAGTAAATTCTGGCTGCATTTAATTGCATTGGGCACATGTGGGCACCGTGGTGATTGGATAATTGCGGCAGTAATTTATTTCTGTATTGGTCAGGGGTGACTGTGTACGCCATTCAGGTGTACACACTGCTGTAAAATTAGGTTTTTGGTAATGCATTAGGTGCGTGTGCCTTCTGGTTCGTTTATGGCCTTGCAGTGCTGTAACCCATTTTTTTAAACTGGACCTTGCATCAGATATATTTTTCATGTTAAGTCCATGCATGATAAGTATTGTGTAACGGTAACAATTAAAGGTATTTATTAACTCTTCAGAGTTTAAAACACTGTTACTGACGATCTGCTATTCTTTCCTGAAGGACAAAGCAATTTTTGTTCAGATACTATTCTGCATCAGCTTCTTGGATTGAAATGCTGGCTCAGAGGTGAAAGCCTTTTCAATTCTGGTGCCTGTGCATTTCTTGACCATGTTCCCAAATGCCTGATACAAATCTGCCTCTGCTGCACCCTCTCACCTTGTGACTTGCTACAAAGTTACGATGTGGCAGTCTGATGAATAGGGGAAAGAAACTGATTAAGGGCTCTTTCACACGGCTGCTCCGCTGATCTTATCCGCTGCGGGACTTTTTTTTTTTTTTCACGGAGCGGATGACAGTTTTGTCATCCGCTCCGCATGTCCGCATATCATCCCATCCGTTTGCGGATGATATGCGGACATAATGTAAGTCTATGGACATTGCGGATGTCAGCGGATGACACCGCTGACATCCGATTTTCCTTCCTTTCCGTTTTTTCCACGGAGGAAAAATAGGGTTCTGTTCCGTTCCAAAAAACGGAACAGAACCGAAAGGAAGAAAATCGGATGTCAGCGGATGGTATTCCGCTGACATCCGCAATGCCATTGACTTACATTATGTCCGCAAATCATCCGCAATAAAATAGGATGATTTGCGGACAAGCGGAGCGGGCGTGTGAAAGTGCCCTAAATGCTTCATCCAGCCTTCAGCAGACTGATGGCATCCTCTCAGCATAGGTCACTGACTACAGCTTACCTTACCTGTACTTAGATATGGTAGTTGCGTTAGTTTTCTTTTTCAGGCTTATTTTCACTTTTTTTTCACCTAATGATCTTGCCAGTAATACTTCCTGTCCTACGGTGGCAACTCTCACATGCTGTACTGTAACTTTGTGGGAGCAGCGTTGTCATCCTAGGACAGAAAGTGTTTTTAGGGCTACAGAACAACTCTGCCTTACTTCTTCTACATAACATAAAGAGGAGGTGTCTTGTAGTTCACAAAGGTGAACTGGGCTGGGCTGATAACACTATTGGAAATAACACTGAAGATAGCACAGGAAGCAAACAACATTTCTGGCAGGATGAGATTTTTTTTACTTATCTAACAGATATAACAAACTTTTCAATGGTATATTTAATCGACCAAGATGTGCATTGTTAGGGTTTAAATACACTTTAATCCGGGTATTTTTTTCTCTCAGTGTAATTAACCTTAACAGTTTAAACTTGTTCCCCCAAGGCCCCTTTCTCACGGGGCGGATCTGCTCGGTGGACTCTGCTAGCTCAGCTGGGATTGCTCCGTTGATCCCCACTGTGCAGGCGGATGACATGTCCGTCTCCGCTCACTGTGCAGAGGCGGACCTGTCAGAGTCACACTCTCCTCTATGGGGAGATTTGAGGAAAAGGGACAGCCTGTCCGTTTTCATCCTATCTGACCCACTGGACGGCTGGCGAACGTTTTCAGTGGATCTTGCCAGGTCAGTTGCCAGATGGGTGTCAGCGGACACATGTCCACTGACATTCACTTCCCCATAGAGGAGAATGGGAAGCCCGATCATATGCATTCTAAAAGTGGTGCAGCATGCGCCAAATTCAAGTACAAGTTCTAAGCAGGTATATGAATTTGGCGCATGCTGTACCACTTTTAGAACACGAGAGACACTTTCGCAAAATCTGTCTGTGCCAGTTTTATGAATTCCGGGGATTATTTTAAAGAAGGAGTATATGAAAATAAATGTAAATATGTTTTTTTAATTCATCCCAAGAACATAAATCCTTTAGCAGGGGCATATTACAAAATGCAATAACTCAGGAAAGCAGTGAGAATTTACCCATCACAGATTAAACTTTGGTAAAAAGAATTCAGGCTGGCTATGGTTTGCTGCACTTGGCTGTTCAGCTTTGCTGAGTGTATTGCCTTACTGAGTAATCCCAAGTACTGTACATCCTAGCCAATAAAGATTCTATTTATTATCTGTGTGTTAAAGGAAAAAATGGCATTCACATTTTAAGAGCTTTGACACCACACAAATCATGCTTAAACTATTTTGGGTGAAAATCAAATCAAACTCACAAAACCTATTTATAAAGGCTGACTTAATCTTGGATTTAATAATTCTTAAATGGTAAGAACTGAATTTTCTATTGATGCCCAATTATAGTAAGAGGTTCATGATTTCATGGTAATCAGTTCTGTCTGGCTTGCATTTAATAAAAAACATGACTTAGATGGGACATCAATATCTTGGAGAGTGTATTAACTATTATATGAAAAGTTTGCATCTAGGGCTGTCATTAGGGCTTCATAAGGGCAGCATGTACAGTAATAGTTTCCAAAAAAAAAAGCCAAAACTTTAAACAGCTTTCTTATAGACTTTTAAACGCAAGTATATTTTCAAGCAAACCCTTGAGGCACGTGTAAACTTTAACTAATGGCCAACATACATGGCTTGATTTTTCAGCCTGCAGGCTGAGCAAGAATAAAAAAAATCAGTCAATTTACCCATCTACACCAACAGCGTGAATGGAGGAATCTCCTCTGCCAGGTATTGTATTCTTGCACCAAGAGCTACTTGAAAACAATGGCGCTGCAGAACAGTGACTGCATCTGATTGGATGCAGGAACTGTTCAGCTGATACTTTTCTACCTGGCTCAGTCAATCCTTCAAATTACTTTGGTCAAACTGGGCGGTGCACTCACAGATCAAATTTCTGTTGATTTAGGAGGAATTGGCCAACATTCAAGCTGTCTATGGGAGTCTTAACTCACCCCCCCCCCCAAAAAAAAAACAGCTCCATAATTTCATAGTTCGCCATGGTTTGCCACAAAGTATACATCCTTTGTTTGCCTAAATCTTATTCTCATGGATCACACATGTGCAGTAGAACCACAAATACATTAATGGGGCTTCTTCCCAATGCAGGAGACACTCAGGTAGGACAGGGCCTTGCAAGAGGCATGGAGAGCAGCTGCTTTGGGTGCAGTGTTTCTTAAGGGGGAGTCACTGTCCCCTCTCTGTTGCAAAGTGGCAGCAGGAGCTCTGTGCTGTAACATTGACCAGCACTGGGCACTGTGACACTAGGCATGTAGATCAATGCCTTCCTTGATGCAGAGAAACAGTAGACCTGACAACAGCACAAGTGCCCACTGCTGAGTGAAATCTTGTACTTCCTCTCCTCAGTTATGTGGGAAATCATATGACCAGGGGCGAGAAAAAAGATTTATTTCGAGAGGGTGCACATACTATCAGGTATGAATACTGTAAGTAGGCAAAGTAGACAGCACAGCAGTTGAGGCTGAATGAGAAGTCTGTGGGGTCTTACTGCACATAAGAAACCTGCAGAAGGACAAGAGGGCAAACACTGTGGTTAGCTGCAGCTATAGTTTATTGTCATTAGGCTTGTAATGATGGCATCAACCTGACATCCGTTTTAGATGCTTCTGAGATCATTAAGAAATCAATGATAGGTGCATTTGACTTGCAGTTGACCTCATTCTGTCCTGCATTTGACCTGCTTCAAGCAGGTTTTGCATTTCTATAGACTTGTATGGGAATACATAACTCGTTTTATGCAAATAAAAGCCAATTATTACAGGCCCTTAAAAACTCAGCAAGCATAGAGCTGTGGAAGGTAGGAAGAAGTGAAGTCCAGCACATCCACAGAAGATTGGATTGGTATTTCCAAATAGAGTGCTTGGGGTTTTGGAGCTTTTGAGTAACTCGGGAAATGAAGTGAATGTGCATGCAAACACCTGGATGTTAATAGCCGACAATCTACAGGTTTGCTTTAGCTTTAGGAGTTTTTTACTGTAGTGTTAAATTAGAGCGAGAAAGAATAATTATAGCAAATAATAAAATACTTCAGCATTTATCAGACGTATATATTTAAAACAAAAATGCCATTACAGGCAAGCTACCTGTCACAGTTAAAACTCTGAGCCAGCATTACAGGTTGCAGTAAGAGCCTGAGATATCCCTTTAAATGGTACCTTAGTTCCATTATTTCAAAAGCTCTGTTGAGACCATTTTCTTACTTTTTTGTCTAGGATCAAGGTATTCCTAACAAGACACCCAGCGGCCAACAGAGAACTCTGGTATGGGGAATGATTGCAGCTAAGTCACAGCTGCTACATTTTCCAAATATTTATAGTATTTGTTCCTTTTGTGCAGACATTATTGCCTTATGTGAATTCTTCCTTTGACCCATTTACAGTGCATTTTCTACACACAGCTGTTTACTTGGTAAAAGCTCACAAGAGAAAGAGGAAAACAATGGGTAAGATGTAATCAGAGTAAGTGGCAGAGCTGCCACAAAGCTAGATGTATGCCTCTGCAGTGCATTTTATAATGTTGGCCTCACACTGTTAAGCAGCGATGTAACATAAAGATACCTTGCTTTGTCATGTTAAATTACCCCCTTTCCAGTCAGAGAGGCAGAGCTGGAAATTAAACCCAGTAACATTTAAAAAAAAAATCTCCTACATTTTTTTCCTTTCTTATTGGTTGTCTCCGCTTGACACAGTCTGCTGAAACCTGAACATCTTTCTGCAATCTAAACTAATTCATCCACTTGGCCATATGAGTAATTTCCTCAGTTTGCTGAAACACAGGCGCATTTGAGAAAAGAGCGATGATCCTGTGCATGTAAATGATGGCTGTTTAGTGCCCTATCAACTAAAATGAAATATATTTTCAACGTTTACATGCAGAGAGCAATGACTGCTCATAAGTCATCAGGCCGCAGGTATAGCAGCAAAAGCAATATAATGTAATGAGCGCAGGTTATATCAGACATTTCGTATAACATTCCGGTTTTAGACTTCTTTCAGGATGCTTAGTTTCAAATTTATTAGCAGGTGAATTGGCACGTATATGATTTTTTTTAAACATTGCAAAGAGTATTGATGATGTGCAAAGAGCAATAATTCAAAGCAACCAACCAGGTTACACTTGGAAATCCAACTAGGGAAGGAATGTTTCTGAATTGTTACCCTGGAAAACTTAACTTTGGATCAATGAATGAGCAAAAGTTTAAACTATAACAAAACTAGGCACATACAAGTGGTCCAAGAAGTCTAAAAACTTCTTGAAAAATTGCTTCATCTGAAGTTATGGAGCTGCCAAAAACAGGATCATGCACCCATTCTGTTGAATTATCTACTTTATGTACAGTAATGCTCATCAAGAATTACCATAAAAATACACAACAAAATTTAAAACAACTCACAGTCAGGTGACTTCTAAGATTATATTATCTATAAGCACCTGACAAAACCTAGGGTGGCTCGAACTTTAGTAGGCCGCACATGTTCAGATCTGACTGCCTGACTCAAGTCAATACATTTACATTTATTGAGGAGAAATATCACCAGTAAGGATACAGAGAGAGATATAAACCTGACAGATGTTAAAACTTTCCCCACTCTAGCCTAAAGCCCCGTACTCACAGACCGAATGTCGGGGACAACGGCTGGTTAAAAAAAAACAGGCCTACATTCGGGCCTGTGTTTTCCAGCATTGTAAAATAAAGTCCCATCACTATAACATGATAACTTATTTTCAAGAGTAGTGTCTTTTTGTGTTAATAATTCCACAACCATCTTGGCAAGCATTAAATTAACTTCAACATGAGTATAAATCCTAAACAAAGCTCTGAATCTTTTTAAACACAGAATAATGATTTTTCTCATTTTGTTGTTACTCTTTTGAGAAACATAAACCACTGCTCTTCCGGGAAATTATTTCTTTAATTAATTTGAGAAGGGCTAGAATGTGTCAGGGAAGTGCTGGCCATAGTACAAGTGAAGCTCCAAGGTGCATACAGATGCAAAGCGCAGGCCTGTGGGTGCCCGTTTTTCTTTGCACAGCCGTGCACATATGCGCGCACACCTACCGCTGATACTACCGTAGTACCAAATGAACTATTTAGGCTCAACAGCTGTACTAGTCAGTGCTATCTGATCTACAGTGTTCCTGTATTTCTGTTTCAATCATTTTTTATTAGTATTTTGAAAAGAGCAAGATGTAAGGGAGTGTTTCACAGAACAGCAAACAATCCTCCCATGTTCTGTACCTTCAACAAGAAATGGTGAATAAGTGAGGGGGAGGGAAAAATCGACCAAAATAAAAACAGGGAGGCTTGGTAGATGGTTAGATGGGCTAGATCTTGCATAAGTCCAGGGGTGAACACATGGACACCAACATAAATAAACAAAGTAGACAAGCATTGAGCTATAGATAGAATATAAAACAACAAGGTCGAGGTAGCCATCCAGACGACTGCCCTTTAAATCAGAGTATAGAACAATAGATCATAAGAATTTTGAGGTTGAGACCTCACTAAAGTGTATTCACGGTGAATAGGTCTAAAAAAAGGGAAAGACCTCAATCAAGTGATTATAGCTTCTTAAGTATTTCCCATTACCAAGCAATAGAACAGTCCCTTAGAGGGGGCTCCAGTTCCTCAACTGTAAACATGAGTTGCTTAGTTGAGAAAAGAAAAAGAGACCTGTTAGAGCATGATGCCAAGGCTGGCTAGACTCAGGGGAACAGCAGAAGAGGTAGGAAGAGGGAAAAGAAAAAAAAAAAGTGAATCTATCTGGAGATCCTCTAATAGTTATCCATATAGTCAGCTTTGTTCATTTAGGACCTGTAAATAGGCAAGCCAAGGGGACCATATTTTGTCAAAAGTGGACAAAATTGGGTGAGCTGTTCAGCCAAGTAGTATTTTCTAACGTGGGCACGCCTAGTCCACCCATTTCCTTAGGAACATGCATCATGGCCCGTGCTATTCTGGGAACTTTGGTTCCCCAGATAAATTGGAGAATTTTTGATTGAAACTGTCATGGGGCGTTAACAGGGACCTGGAGAGGCAGAGTGTGAAAAAAATATAGTAGCCTGGGCAGGACTGTCATTTTCACTGAGGTAAATCTACCCATCCATGACAAACTCACATCAGACCAAGCCTTCACATCTTCTAATAGCTTAGTAAACAAAAGCCGGTAATTGGCCTTGTAAAGAGAGGATACATCGGGTCAGCCAGATTCCTTAATAGGAAAGGGATGTCTGCTGCCACTGAAAAGAGTATTGGGTCTGGATAGTCTGTAAAATTGGGGTTGGCAAATTAATATTCATTGCCTCTGATTTATCATGATTAACTATAAGCCTTGAAATTTTCCCAAAACCGTTCAGAAGAGACAATAAATTTGGTAGAATAGTGTGAAGGGAGGTGATGAACAACATTAGATCGCCTGCAAATAGAGCACACTTATGGCTCCTCCCCCCACTCTCTATCCCCAAAATGTCTGGGTTTTGATGTATCGCTATTGCAAGAGTTTCGATGGCTATGATAAACAGTTTGGGAGATAACGGACATCCCTGCAAAGTGCCTGACAAGATGGGTATCGGACCGAATCTATGGCCTTGCAGAACTATTTGGGCTGTGGGTGAGCTATATAATGAATGCAGCAAGGCCAAGAACTTGGGAACGAAGTCCCATCTCAAGAGCACCCGGAAAAGAAAGGGCCATGAGAGTGAATCAAAAGTTTTACGAATGTTTAGTAACAGCAGCATTCCAGTCCTATATGCAGCGCCGTCCCAGAAGGAGTCTAGTACAGATTAGGCAGGCGGTGAGCATATGACAATACAGAGGGCTTGGATAGCCCAGGACCGTGGGTCCATATAATTGGAATAGATGTTTGCATAGGTCCTATTTCCCTGCCTGGAGCACCCTTCAGTCTGAGGAGAGGTCAACTCTGCCGTCATTTAGGACAAGTTTGGGGATATACCTCCTACAAACTGCACAGATAAAGGTCCCTTGAGCCTGGCTTAAACTATTGCAATATAAACACTAGATTGATTGTATCTGGGGGTGATCGCACATATGGATGAATAAACCAGGAAGAGGATAATTACTTGCTGAGGGGTGATTGTACCCCAAGACGCTAGAGTGGAGCCATCTTTAGCAGCCTTGACCTTGATGACACAGCTGGGACCCAATATATCGGATTTAATGCAAGAGATTTTCCTTTGATGCCTATATAGATTCTGTATGGTGAATACGGAAGTATTATCTTCCGAACAGCTTATGCATCGCTACAGCCCTGTCGCTTAACACAAGTCACTGCTAAAAAGGAAACATCGGTCTGTTATGGTCTCTCAGGCCCTGAGGAAGCCTTAAGCGAAACGCGTCGGCTTGCTGGGGACCTACCGTGACCGAATCCAGCTTGAGACCCATCTTCTACCTACACAGGCTTTGTTTTTCGCTGTAATCCCCTTGTGGGATATGTTTCTATACAAACAGTGACGTTATATATTTTGATTTTAACAATTTTGTATGTTATTTTGTTGCTATCATACATGCATGGCAACCCATGCTTGTTTTTTACTTGTTATATCAATAAAATGTATCTTTGATTTTACAATTGGTTCTGCTTTTGATCCTTCTACTCCCACTGGCCTGCAAAGCCCCGCCTTTTTCTATCCCAATGTTTTTTTCTAGTACAGATATGAGGTCAATTGCTCTACGGACCTGGTTGGCAGGCTGTCTATGCAGGAAAAATCCCACCTGGTCATAATGTATGTAGCTAGTTAAAAACGTCAACAGCCTATTTTTCAGAATTTTGGTAAATGATTTTTAGATCAGTATTAATTAAGGGTATGGGTCGGTAGTTGTGGGGTTTAGGGATGAGAGTAATAAAATGCTGTATTAGAATCTACATCTATTGGTTAACCCTTTTGGATGGCTTTAAAGAATTTTACTAAGGAGCGGGCCAATAAAGCCACATTTTTTTTTTTTTAGTATATGATTGTAAATCCATCTGGGCCCAGCACTTTGACCAGTGGGTCCTGTTTAATGGCCGCCAATACCTCCTCTAATTTCCTTATCTAAAAGGTGTTCATCTGTTGGGCTGGAACGGGGAGCTGGTTGACAAAGTCATGAAACTCTTGCTGACCAGTAAAATTCTTGTCGTTATATAAATTTGTTCAGTAGGTTTGAAATCCCCGCAAAACCGACTTAGAATTTTGGGTAAAGGTGCCATCCGGTTTCCTAAGCTTTGGAATGTGATTAGGGGGGCGTCTAGGGGCAAGCCTTGTCGCTAAAAGTTTACTCCGTTTGTCCACTTGGCAGTAGAACCTAGCCTTTGTCAAGCGCACTTGTTTTTCTGCCTTTGTAGTAAGACAAACATCTAATTCCAAACGAGCGGCCTGAATCTTACTACGTAACTCCAACTGGGGGGGGGGGGGGTTACATTTAGGTTCTTTGAGTAGGGCAGATAGGTCATCTTCCTTTTTTTGTTTCAGCAAAGTATTATAGTGTCTCTTATACCTAGCAGCCATCTGAATCAAAATACCCCTGACCGTGGCCTTGTGAGCGGCCCAGGTGCACAATGGGGAGGTATGTGCTGGGTCATTCAGGGAGAAGTACTCCTTCAGAGCAATTTGGATATCAAGGCAAGTAGCCAGATTGCGAAGGTGTGATTAATTTAGACGCCAGGTATAGGAGGCCATGGAGCTTCACAAAAAGGAGAGGAGGACCATTACCGGGGAATGATCAGACCAGGGGTCTCTAAGATCTTTCTGTGTTTGCGGGTGTGAAGTCAAGTGGAGTAATGAGTATAGTCACGTTGTGTAGAATTAAATTCCCCCCAAATGTCTACCAAGTCATTGTCATGCAGCAGTTTTGCAAATTAAGTGCCCAATTTTGTGGGCTTCAAAATTTTTGATCCCGGGTGACAAATCTTATCCACAGAGGAGTCTAGGGTGATATTGGAGTCCCCGTCCGCCAAGAGTGTGCCCTCGAAGAGGGGGGACAGTTGTTGGAATAGGGTTTGAAAGAAGGACAACTGATCCTTATTTGGATCATAGTAGGTAAGGAGCGTCACTAGGGAGCCTTCTAGATCCCCTTTAACCAGAAGAAAACGGCCATCTGTGTCATTTATTATCTTCCACCACCACAAAAATGCTGGGATAGGCAGCATACAGGCTAAATTCTTAGCGTGCATGTGGCCTAAATCTTTTCCATAAAATAGAATTTAAAAGAAACATGGCAATATCCAAAGAATAGTAGAAATACAACATACAATAAAAATCTACTTTATGAAGAAATTTTGTGTAGGGATGAAAAGTACCACCTACAACAGACTAGAGGTTGGATTTATTAAAATAAAGAAAATAAACACAAGTTGTCTTCAACTGCAACTAACCAAGTTTCATCTTTTGTTTAATGAAAAAAATTAAATGGGAAATGGGATCAGTAACAATGGCAGCCACTTCAAGTGATAATAAAGTTTAAAAAAAAAAAAAAAAAAAAAAGTCATACTTATCTGCTCTGTGTAATGGTTTTGCACAGAGCAGCCTCAGTCCTTTTCTTCTCGGGGTCCTTCGCCGGCGATCCTGGCTCCTCCCCCTTGACCAGTGCCCACAATAGAAAGCTTCTTGCAATAGGGGCACTGGTGCATGCTTTCTCCCTGCCCCCACCCCCCCTTTCCTCATTCGCTCACTGGCTGTGATTAAAAGCTGTGATAAACAGAGCCAATGGCTCCTGCTGCTGCTTTAGCCAATGAGGAGAGAGAGAAAACAGGGACAGCCGAGGCTCCTGTGCACATCGTTGGATCGAGAAGAGGTTCAGGTGAGTATTAGGGAGGCTGTGGGGGGAGCAGCACATGGAAGGAGTTTTACCTTCATGCATAGAATGCATGAAAGTAAAAAACCTTCAGCCTTTAGAACCACTTTCAGTTAGGAGCTCATTTCCTCTTCTCCAGTTTGAATAAATCAGCCACTATGAGTATGTTTTAACACAGAAAGACTCACTTTCAAGAAGAACACATACAGAGCATGTACAGTGCCTTGAAAAAGTTGTCATACCCCTTGAAATTTTCCACATTTAGTCATGGTCTAACCAAAAATGTAAATGTGTTTTATGGGGATTTTATGTGATAGACCAACACAGAGTAGCACATAATTGTGAAGCTGAAGGAAAACAATAAATCATTTTCAATTCTTTTTACAAATAAATATCTGAAAAGTGTGGTGTGCATTTTTATTCAGCCCCCCTTTACTCTTATATCTCTAACTAGAATCTAGTGGACCCAATTGCCTTCAGAAGTCACCTAATTAGTAAATACAGTCCGCCTGTGTGTAATTTAATCTCAGTATACATACAGCTCTTCTGTGAAGCCCTCAGAGAGAAACTTAGTGAACAAACAGCAACATGAAGGCCAAGAAACACACCAGACAGGACAGGGATAAAGTTGTGTTGAAGTTTAACCACTTCCCGCAAACGGATGTACCCGTACGTCGACTTGAAGAAGTGGTTGTACCGGGGTAATGCCTGCAGCTAGAGATTTTTTAGAACTGGCGGTTGGTTTTTGATAATAACAACTGATGCGGCTCAGCAGCCGCTCGGCCGTTATCACAAGGAGCAGGAGCGGGAGGGAAAGTCCCCCGCCGCCTTCCATCACTCTGCCCGCGTCTCTTCTCTCACCGGGAGACCCGAGTGACCAGCCGCCTGGTCAGAGTCCTGAATGAAGCCAGATTTGGGACTCCGATGAAGTAACCCGGAAGCGACGTCACAACGTCACATCCAGGTTTACTCAGCTGCCAATGGTGCAGATTTAAAAAAAAATGACTGTATTCAAAAACATCAATTTTGTTGCTTTGAATACTTTTAAGTGCAAAGGAGGGATTTGGGGTACCTGTCACTGCCTATTACTGTCACAAGGGATGTTTACATTCCATGTGACATCAATAAAAGTGATCAGACTTTTTTTTTTTTTTTTTTAAAAGGAACAGTGAAAAAATAAAATAAATAGGAAAAAAAAATGTAAAGTGCCCCCATCCCTGTGTGCTTGCGCACCAAAGAAAACGCATACAAATATCGCACCCGCAAATGTAAACAGTGTTCAAATCACACATTTGAGGTATCGCTCCGATCGTCAGAGCAAGAGAAATAATTCTACCAAAAAATCTCCTCTGTAACTAGATTTTTAAGTACTGTAGTTTGTCACCATTCCACGAGTGTACACAGTTTTAAATCGTAACATGTTAGGTATATATTTACTTGGTGTGACATCATCTTTCACAATATACAAAAAAATTGGACTAACTTTACTGTTTAGTTTTTTTAAATTCAGTGAAGTGTATTTTTTCCATAAAAATTGCGTTTAAAAAAATGCTGCGCAAATATCGTGTGACATAAAATATTGCAACGACCAGACCAACATTTTATTCTCCAGAGTCTTTGCTAAAAAAACAAATACATATAATGTTTTGGGGTTCTAAGCAATTTTCTAGGAAAAAATATTGATTTTACCTTGTAAACAACGTTGTGTCAAAAATAGGCTTGGTCCTTAAATGGTAATGCAAGGTTAAGTTATGAAAAAATATCCCAAGCTTTGAACATCTCATTGGAGCACTGTGCAATTCATCACCAGAAAAGGGAAAGAGTATGGCACAACTGCAAACCAAATTGACAGGCCGGCAAGGAGAACATTGTTCAGAGAAGCAGCCAAGAGGCCCAAAGTAACTCTGAAGGAGCTGCAGAGATCCACAGATCAGGTGGGAGAATCTGTCCACAGTTTGCAGTTTGTGAGAAGCCATGTGGGGGACATGTGGAAGAAGGTGCTCTGGTCAGATAAGACCAAAATTTAACTTTTTGGCCTAAAAGCAAAACGCTACGTGTGGTGGAAAACTAACACCGCACATCACCCTAAACACACCTTCCACACCATGAATGATGGTGGTGGCAGCATAATGTTTTGGGGATGCTTTTCTTCAGCAGGGACAGGGAAATTGTTCAGAGTTGTTAGACAGAAGGATGGAGCCAAATACAGGGCAATCTTCGAAGAAAACCTGTTAGAGTCTGCAAAAGACTTGAAACTGGGGTGATGTTTCTCCTTCCAGCAGGACAACGACCCTAAACATACAGCCAGAGCTACAATGGAATGGGTTTAGATCAAAGCATATTCATGTGTTAGAATGGCCCAGTCAAAGTCCAGACCTAAATCCAATTGAGAATCTGTGGCAAGACTTGAACATTGCTGTTCATAGACGCCCTCCATCCAATTTGACAGATGTGAACTAATTTGCAAAGAAGGATGGGCCAAAATGTCACTCTCTGGGTGTGCAAAGCTGGTAGAGAATACCCAAAAAGACTTGCAGGGAAAGGTGGTTCTACAAAGTGTTAACTCGGGGGCTGAATACAAATGCACGCCACACTTTTCACATATTTGTAAAACATTTTGAAAACCATTTATCATTTTCCTTCCACTTCACAATTATGTGCCACTTTGTGTTGGTTCATCACATAAAATTCCAATAAAATACATTTACATTTTTTGGTTGTAACATGACAAAATGTGGAAAATTCCAAAGGGTATAAATACTTTTTCAAGTCACTGTAATGTAACATGGTAGTAAACATTGTTTTCAAATAAGAAAAAAATGCCCCCCCCCTGCGGGTTGTCATAAAGCACATTATGGCAGACTTACCTGAAAAATGAAGCCCTTTAGCAGTGCGCTGTCACTGCTGCCAGTGCTTCCATCTTTACCCAGTCTTCCTTCTGGGTTCACTCTCTCTGGCCATTTGAATAGCTGGATCATAATGACCTCACTCCTGTGAATGCACACGAGTGTCACAATTGCGACAAAGCGTTCTGAACTGATGACACAGTGTGCTATTACTGCAGAATGCAGTGCGCATGCGCTGGGGACGTCACCAGCTGCTTAAACTGTGATCATCTCCTAAACCAGGGGTCATCAAACTACGGCCCTCCAGCTGTTCAGGAACTACAATTCCCATCATGCCTAGTCATGTCTGTGAATGTCGGTGTTTTACAATGCCTCATGGGATATGTAGTTCCGCAACAGCTGGAGGGCCGTAGTTTGAAGATCCCTGTCCTAAACAGTGCAATTTTAGGAAATATTCACTGTACCAACAGTTAAGCCTTATTATAGGCTTAGGAACAAGTGTAGGCTGCAAAGTTATACACATAAAATGTGTCAAATAAACACGATAATGCATAAAAACAAGGAACCTAAAACATTTCCTTTTTATAGACAGAAGTGTATGTAATCCCTTAAAAGTCTTTCTTATTCCACGAGTGAACACACCGCCAAGGGTTTCTACAGTGGATTTAAATAGTTACTCAAAAATATAGCCGAACAGCAATTTTTTACTGCAAACTAAAAAAGCTATGTTTATTTAAAGGACTCTGCTGAGCACTATTTACATCTAAACTGAGCACATAGCATAACCAGAGTCTATTTTCAGGAAACAACCATGCTGTGCAAAAAAGAAGGAGATAAAAGAGACTGATGTCTAAAAATTAGAGCAGAAAAAAATGGAAATGTTAGACATTATGCAGAGTTACCAAGTGAGCTGTTGGAAAAATGAAACAAGAAATTTGAATGGTTGCTGTAACAAATGTTTCCTCTGTTGTTCACTACTCCTTTTGTATATGTTGCCCATTGCTCTAGTAGTCATACATATGTAGAAGCATTACAAAAAAAAAAAAAAAAAATGGGCTTTATTGGCCACTTCTTCTGATATTTAAAAAGATCTGAGCTAAAAACAAAAAGAACCAAAAAAGTTGTTTCTATCAAACAGCAAAATCTTTCCTTCTTTTGCTTCACAATGATTTGTAGTTAAGACAGCCCCAATGGGGTTGAATTACTACAGCCAAATAGACCGTTCACTTTGCAAGGGAAGTTGCCTCACAGCTTAGTAAATGAGGGGAAGCTCTACGGACTTCCATCATCCAATCGCGTGCAAGCAAAAATGCTGTTTTTCCTCTTCTTGCACTTGATTGGAAATTCTTTGCAAAGTGAAATGTAACCACATTCTCTAAGCTCTGGGGAAAATTCCCTTGCAAAATGAACAGCCTATTTGCCTTTAGTAAAGCAACCTCCTAGCCACTACCAAAGATTCTCTATAATCAATTAGGAGGGTGGGATATAATATTATTGCAAAATGCATACACATCTTTGTGGACAGGTCAGAGGAAAAAGTAGTAAACATTGATATTAAGAGCCGGTTCACACTACTCCGACTTGGGGTGCGACTTGTGTGCCCTCAAGTCGCCCCAAGTCTCTTGTCATTACAAATTCAATGTAAATTAATGAGAGCCGTCTTAATATGCACTACTGAAGTCGCTCCGACTTCAGAAAAGGTTCCTGTACTACTTTAAGGCAACCTCTATCCGACTTGTGCACATAGACTTCAATGGGAGTCGCCTCTAAGTCGGATCCTTATCTATTTTCAAGCGACTGTGATCAGACTTTCCAGGAAGAAGAAAAAGATTAGCCAGGCATTCCCCACAGACAAAGTCGCCTATCATTTAAGTGTCTTGTAAGTCTCTGCTAAAAAGTCGCTCCTTCATGGGGCGACTTTCTGGTCGTGGTAGTGTGAAGCGGCTCAGGGTATTCTGTTTGAAAACAAAAATACTTGCACTTCTCCTAATGTTGTTTAGTTTTAAATGTAACTTATTTTGTCTCATTTCTGTGTAGCAAAGTTCTTTATCTGCTTCTTCAATCTGCTTGGTTAGGCTCCCAACTGCCTAAATAGTACAAATATGCAAACATGATCCAAGCACAGACATTTTTATAGCTTTTCTTTCCTCCGCATAAAGGTTTTATGCTTCCTATCCTATATCTGAATATATCACCACAGCTTGCTGTTGTGAACCTAAAAGTTTTGGGCTTTTATTTCTTTAATGGGAAAACCTAATGCACACTTTTTTCAGCATGCATTTGACTTCTAGTATAAAAATGGTGCTGTGGCCTCAAAGTGACTTCCTGTGCCCATCTACGTCTTAAAACTACAGGAATGGAGGGGTGTGGTCTGGACATGGCCGAGTAGAGACGTGCGTCTCCTGAGCTCCCGGCCGTCTCCTGCCAATCCCCAGCTTATTCTGATCCATCCTAACCACTATGATCTTCACAAAGAAGCGCAATACAAGGAGCAAGATGGCAGATCCACGCGGCTCCCTACAGCAGGCCTTGGACTGTGGCGGCCTCCCCTGCTGCCTCCCACACTTCTGAGACTTGCTCGGACACTCCGGCAGTGTTCCAATAGGGAGAATAGGGCCTCACCCCGTATCCCTGACCCTCCAGGTGGATGCCGAGCTGCGGTCAATTCTCTAAGCCCTCCCGACCAAGGCAGATATTGAGGCACTGATCAGTCGCCTGGAAAAAAAACACAGCAAAGACATACGGGAGGTGAGGGGAGAGGTGCAGAAATAGTTTTGCCGACTAACAGCAGTCATCTTTGGCATCCGTGGAGGGGAAGGCAGCAGCCCTGGAGTCCCTAAAAGACTCACATCCTGAGAACGAGGTGTCGCTTCAGCTGCACATGGAGGACTTGGAGGACCAGAGTCGGCGCAATAACGTACCAGAGTAGCCCGAAACAGCAAGAGCAATCTTCCACAAGATATTGGGTGACTCGCTCCCAGACAGGCTGGAATTTGACTGGACTCATAGGGCCTTGGGGCCCCGATCCATTGACCCAAATAGACCAAGGGATGTGATATGCCGGATCCACCACTATGCGCACAAGGAGACTTTCCTCCGTGGAGTTTGGGAGAAGTGGACTTTGACGGTGCACTCATAAGGATTCTGCCTGATCTCTCTAAGGTGACATTACAAAGAAGAGCCCTCCTACATCCTCTCCTGGAACAGGCGCGTCAGCTCGGATTTACCTATGGGGATTCCCCCTCTCGGTCACTTTTCGCAAGGATCAACCAACTTTCCCCCCTTTTCCCCCCTGCGCAAGATCTGCCAGCGCTCTTCTGGTTTATGGAGTCGGACCCCATACAGATCCCGAACTGGCTGCTGTTTCTTAGAGGGCCGTCCCGCCTGGCTCCACCATTCCAGGGAGGAAATAGCAGCCAAGACTCCAGAGAACCAGGAGGAGGTCGAGAGCGGTGTCGTCAGAGGGTCCACGTGAGTCATGAACACTACATGCATTCACCACCTGCAGATCTGTACCGATTGACATGAAGAAAAAATGACTATCCTTTGAGGGTTCCCGCACAGGTTTTTCCCCTGACTCCATTCTGGTGGGCTGAGGAGTTCCTACATTAAGTGTTAAGAGTTAAGTCTCGTGGACTTCAAATACATACAGAGAAATCAAGGTCTTAGTGCCTTAATGTTTCCCGGTTTGCACCTAGTTTGACGCTAGATGTAGCTAACCTCTCTGAACAACCACTTACCAGGAATGCCCTCCACTAGGCTGCTGCCTACAGTAACTTAACACTGCTAGAACAGTCTACGGGTTGCTGCCAATATGGCATTGAGTTTTGAACACTGCTTAATTCACTAATTGAGCATCTTGCCAAGAACAGGGCTCTGTGGGCACCCTTTTACCTTGTGGATAAGGTGGGGAACAGAGCAAGAATTATGGATTAGGATTATGGCTACCTACAGTCCTGATACCATACTCTTGGATGCATATAGCTTGGGAATATATGGCCCTTTTTACGATCCTGCTTTTGGGACTGGGCGGTAGGTGACCTCTGCGGTGCTGGGTTTTCCTCACTCCCCTGCTTCGACCAAGGCGGGCAATGGGGGGGGGGGGTGAGTCCCGGTGTGGCAGAGGGCATCATAGTGGGCTCCAGGTGGGAAAAACCTGGTAGTCAGATGCATGAGAGGCATTCAGTACCACACTCATAACCTAGCGCTCCCATACGGGTATTCCTGGCCGGCTACTCTCTTGGGGGGGGGGGGGTCAAGCAACTGTTCCGGTTACTATACCCGGCCGGGCTCCTCAACATGTTTTTTTTATTTTATATGTGTTTTATTTGTATTATATGGTTAAGTTGACATATGGGTTTGACTGGTTTGTCTAAGGATTGACGGCCCTCATCATTCCCCCCTCTTACGGGAGGGGGGGGGGGGGAGATGACTGATCGAGACGAGAGAGGAGCTAGACTGAAGTTTATATTGTGATGTGGACACCAGAGAGGTTGCTGGTTGCTCATCCACATTGACTCATGTTGGGCTATTATTTTGATTATTTTGTTTATTATCCGTTCAATGCGTGACTATGATCCTATTTGGGATGGTGGGGATGAGTTGGGAGGGCTGATTCATGTCTTTTTCTCAACCACTCCCCCACGTAGGCTGACACATTAAATTGCGACATCGTCGCAGTGTGTACTTTGCAAATTTACTTTGCATCTTTTAGTAAACCGGAGGGGTCTGGTCGGTCGACTCGAACTCCGACCCCCCCCACTCCTCCCTCCCCTTTTTTTTTATTTTCTCTCCCTCTTCCCCCCCTCTCCCCAAGCTCACGATGGAGGTAAAGATAATTTCCCTAAAATGTGAGAGGTCTCAACACGTAGGAAAAAAGGCGTATACTCCTGAATGAGTTGATACATTTTCATGCTGATACTGCCTTTATCCGGGAAACCCACTGTAGGAGTGATAAAGCTCCCACTCCTAAAAACAGATTCTCCCATGTCACATATCACTCGACTAACGATGCTGCCAGGGGGGGTCTCGATACTGCTGTCTAGCAGACTCCTGTAGATTTCACAAGCCACTCTATGTGTCGTTTCTTCTACATTAAAGGTTTGATAGGTGGCGTACAGCTGACGCTTGCTACCATATATGCCCCTAATAGTCAGCAAGACGTTTTTATCACTCAAGCTATAAATGACCTTTTAGACTTTACTGAAGGTCAATTGATTTTAGGCTGTGATTTTAATGTCCCACTATTACCCTTAATGGATACTTCCTCGAGGGTATCCGCGACCTCCCTCGGCCTCGAGCAAAAGCATATCGAAAGAACTACACAAGGCCCAACTGATAGACATCTGGTGCTTGCAATACTCTGAGGAGAAAGACTTTACGTTCTACTCCTCCCCACATAAATGCTACTACAGGATAGACTATTTTCTCATCCCACGCTACATGTGATAAGTCACTCCTCTCTGGATGACACTATGTGGTCAGACCACGCCCCCATTTTAATAATATATTCCCTATCAGAGACCACCGCCTCTAAACATCGCTTCTGAAGGCTTAATGAAAGTCTTCTTAGACCCCTGAACTGCTGACGGAGATATCAAAAGAGCTCCAAGCCTACTTTCAAGCCAATGACCAACCAGATTGTGATTCTGTGGGATGCCCACAAAACTGTCAATAGAGGCTTACTTATCAAAAATGGCTCACAAATTAAGAAATAACGCAACACCTCTTGTCGCTCCTTGAGAAACTTCGAGACCTTGATTCCGGGCACAAACATGCCTCTACCCCGACTCTAGAATCTGAACTTGTAAAAACACAAATCACCAATCTCCTGCATTATAAAGCTAAAGCAGAATTACAATACTGTTGACAAGTAACGAAGGTTCTTATAAACTCCCTTTCTGGCAGGCCTTACAATTACATAATTTTTTTTACACTCCATTTCAAACCCTGAAAGTTTTGATCGACGACTAACTACAATTGAGAAATATTGTTCAAATACAGATATTCTCCCACAGACTCTTTCCAAAACGTACAGCCTACTAACTACACAGCCTGAACAGCCTTCCCTACCATGTATTAAAAAATGGGAATCAGATTTACACTGTACATTTACTTTAGTTCAAATACAAAACATTTTTAAGTTTTCTTTTAGATCATCCATCTGCACAAAAATTCAGGAAACCAGCTTCAAAATATTAACTAGATGGTATCTCACTCCTCATAAACTACACAAATTCTATCCAAACACCACTGATCGCTGTTGGAAATTTTGGGAGGATCACGGAAAGCTACTGCATATTTTCTGGTCCTGCCCTA
Source organism: Pelophylax lessonae (assembly GCF_965119305.1). Lineage (NCBI taxonomy): Eukaryota > Metazoa > Chordata > Amphibia > Anura > Ranidae > Pelophylax > Pelophylax lessonae. The sequence continues at coordinate 62,940,424 of NC_138776.1, forward strand.
AATTACTACATTACTGGACGGACATAAGATCTATTGTTTAGAAATTCACTCAACATAATATACCTGACGATCCATCCTTCTTTCTCCTACACATTTCTATACTATTGTTCGCCACTTATTAAATGCCGCCAAATCATGTATTCCTCTTTTCTGGAAGAATCAACTCCCATCTACCATTGCAAACTGGCTACATAGGGTGGAAGATATAAAAAAAATGGAAGATTTGATACTTATCGCGCAACACAAACGAGAGCAATACCATAAAACTTGGGGACTTTGGAATCTATTTATCCTCTTGGATGAGGGAATAGAGTTGTCAAACTCACAAAATACTAAGCAGAGGGATGAGGATGTAAATCTATCTGCCCAAACCCATCGTCAGCTTCCCCCACCTAAACCCCCCCTCCCCCCATTTTTTCTCCCCCCCCCCTTTGCTTCCCACCCTACCTACCTTGATCTTTGCAAAAGGAAAGGTATAGAGTGAAGGAAGAGAAGTTTCATACCTTCTCCAATATAAGATGTGCGTAGCGTACACACGGACATATTCACAAGTATCCTCAGATTGTATTGCAGCTATACATGAAATGTGCCATCTGATTGTATCACACACTTTTTGTTTGTGTTTCTCTTTTCTTGCCTTGCTCATTTGTAATAACTGTCATGCTTTGATTTGGCCCTTTCCATGCCCTAATACAGTTATATTTGGGGAAACAGAAAAAAAAAAAAAAACTACAGGATTGAACCTTCAAACTATCCCTATTTTGGAACCAAATCCCTCTGTCCCTCTTTCCTCCTTAGTTGTCCCTTTTTGTTGGTCTAGGTACAGATATCTACGAAAATAAGACTAAAAGTCTTATCCTGCACTACACCTTCATCCTAGCTCTTAATTTTATTTTTTTTATTTTTAAAAGACAGTAAAATATAAAAGTAATGGTGGAAAAACAATTCTGGGCAATTATTTTTGTCATATTTCCCACACTGCTGGTAGGTTAATTGGATCCTGTCTAAATTGGCCCTAGTATGTGTATGTATGAATGTGAGTTAGGGACCTTAGACTGTATATGTTAAAAAAATACTTAAATCAAAAAACCCTAATGGAATCACGAAATTAGTATAAGTAGCGCAGATAGCTCACATATCAATCAATTAAATGACAGGCAAATAAAGAGTCCTTTGAACGTTTCACATATGCATATGAGGAATTTCACATATAAATGTCCATCTCTAAATATAGAGGGAAAATGGTCTTGCAACAATCCTCTACACCAAGTAGGGGTCACCAGTGTATTATGGGGTCACCAAACTGCAAATCCTCCACCGTTGTGACAAAAAGAGGGGGATGGCAACTCACCAGAACATATGGCCCACCTATTCTCATTCTCTCAAACAAAAAGGAGTCGCACTAGTGTGATACTGCATAAACCACTTCACACTTTATTTATCACAAACCCAAATAAAATGCACTCACAAACGTGCATATGTGAAACGTTCAAAGGACTCTTTATTTGCCTGTCATTTAATTGATTAATGATATGTGAGCTATCTGCCCTACTTATACTAATTTCGTGATTCCATTAGGGATTTTTGTTGTAAGTATTTTTTTTAACAGATTTTCTTTTAAAGTAGCTGCAATAGGTCTGTAATAAGACTCAGTTGTTTGATTTTACTTGTGCGCAGGGGATATATTATATTATATTGCTGTTTGGTGATATTTATATATATATATATATTTTTAAATCTTAGACTGTATATATATATACATATGTATGTATATATATACACACACACATATATATATAAATTACAGGGCTTCACAAGTTTGCTTAGAATCTAGGAACAAGCTAGAAAAAGTAGGAGCCAGCTTTTTTAAAACTGCTGCCCAGCGCCTAGAACTGCATGTCTGGGGCATCGGGCAATAAGAATTGCTCACACCTAGTGCCAAGCAAAAAAAGACCAAAAGTAAAATAAAAAAAACCTTTTTTTGTTTGTTATAAGATTTTGCAAATAAGTAATTTTTCTCCTCTACTGATATGCGCTGATGAGGCTGCACTGATGGGCACTGATAGGCTGCACTAATGGGCACTGATGAGCATTTATGAGGTGGCACTGATGAGGTGGCACAGATGAGCACTGATAGGCAGCACTGATGAGAACTGATGGGCACTGACAGGCGGTACCGATGGGTAGCACTGAAAGGCTGCACTGATGAGCACTGACAGGTGGCACTGATGAGGTGGCATTGATGGGCACTGACAGGAGCTGACAGGCAGCACTGATAAGCGGTCCACTCAGTAGCAGTAAGGAAAGGGCAACCGATCAAGCCCGCAACCTCAACTCCAGCTGTCAAACTAGCAATGGTATTTTGGAGGTGGGTGGGCAGTAAGAGCAAGCTGTGCTCACTAGAGGAGGGCACAAGTTTGCACAAAGGAGTGAGTATCCCGCTCCTGCAGCAAAGCCACAGCCTCAATTAATGGCCAGCCAATCTTAGTCTGCACACATTGGAGGAATTCAGACCGCTGCTGCGATGTAGTCCAGGCGCCAGGACACAATTCCCATTTGCCATTGTGGCCCGGCATCTGGGTTTTGTCAAGCCCTACATATACTGCTCCAAACAATTAAAGGAACACTTTTTTTTAATCAGAGTATAGCATCAAGTCACTTAAACTCCTGGGATATTGATATGGTCAGTTAAGTAGCAGAGAGTGTTGTTGATCAGTTTCAGCTGCTTTGGTGTTAATGAAATTAACAGGTGCACTAGATGGGCAACAACGAAATGACCCCCAAAACAGTAGTGGTTTTACAGGTGGAGGCCACTAACTTTTTTTTTCCCCTACTCCTCTTTTCTGACTGTTTTTCACCAGTTTTGCATTTGGCTAGGGTCAGTGTCACTACTGGTAGCATGAGGCGATACCTGGACCCTATAGAGGTTTGCACAGACAGTCAAACTCCTCTAGACCTGCACATCAATACGTGCCATGGTCAGAAGGTTTGTTGTGTCGCCCAGCGCAGTCTCAAGAGCATGGAGGAGATTCCAGGAGACACGCAGCTACTCTAGGAGAGCTGGACAGGGCCGTAGAGATCTTTAACCCATTAGCAGGACCGGTATCTGCTCCTTTGGGCAAGGAGGAACAGGATAATCACTGGCAGAGCCCTACAAAATTACCTCCAGCAGGCCACTGGTGTGAATATCTCTAACCAATCAATCCAAAACACTTCATGAGGGTGGCCTGAGGGCCCGACATCCTCTAGTGGGCCCTGTGCTCACTGCCGGGCACCATGGAGCTCTATTGGCATTTGCCATTGAAGACCAGAATTGGCAGGTCCACCACTGGCGCTCTGTGCTTTTCACAGATGAGAGCAGGTCCACCCTGAGCACATGTGACAGATGTGAAAGGGTCTGGAGAAGCCATGGAAAATATTATGCTGCCTGTAACATCGTTCAGCATGACCAGTTTGGTGGTGGGGTCAGTAATGGTCTGGGAAAGCATATGCATTGAGGGACGCACATATCTACAGGCTAGACAATGGCACCCTTACTGCCATTAGGTATTGGGATGAAATCCTTGGACCCATTTGACAGACCCTACACTGATGCAGTGGGTCCTGAGTTCCTCCTGGTACATAATAATGCCCGGCTTCATGTGGTGAGAGTATGCAGGCAGTTCCTGGAGGATGAAGGAATTGATACCGTTGAATGGCCCATGCTCGCCTGACCTAAATCCAATAGAACACCTCTGGGACATTATGTTTCAGTCCATCCAACGACAAAGGGATGCACCTCAGTCTGTTCAGGAGCTCAGTGATACCCTGGTCTAGATCTGGGAGGAAATACCCCAGGACACCATCCGTCGTCTCATTAGGACCATGTCCTGAAATTGTCAGGCATGCATACTAGCACGTGGGGGGCCATACAAACTACTGTGTACCATTCTGAGTTGCTGCAATGAAATTTCAGCAACATGGACTAGCCGACTGCATAATTTTTTTGATTTTGGGGGTGTCTTTCCAGCCATTCTTTCATTCTTTGGCATCCTTTCATTCCGAACACATTACCCAGTCCATATCAGTATAGATATCCAGCATGATATTTTTCCCCATCTGATGTGTTTTCAAAGAGTTCCTTTAATTCCTTGGTGAAACAAATCACTAATCAACCAATCACATGGCAGCATTTAGAAATCTAGACGTGGTGAAGATGACTTGCTGAAGTTCAAACCGAGCATCAGAATAGAGGACAAAGGGGATTTAAGTGACTTTGAATGTAGCATGGTTGTTGGTGGCAGACAGGCTGGTGTTAATATTTCAAAAACTGCTGATCTAATGGGATTTTCCAGCACAACCATCTCTAGGTTACAACTATGTCTCATGACAACCAAGGTATGCAGAATGCCAACTCTGAACGCACAACACATTGAACCTTGAAGCAGATGGGCTAAAGCAGCAGAAGATCACACTGGTTCCAATCCTGTCAGCTAAGAACAGGAAACTGAGGCTACAATTTGCACAGGCTCACCAAAATTGTACAATAGAAGTTTAGAAAAACGTTGCCTGGGCTGATTAGTCTTGATTTCAGCTGCGGCCTTCAGATAGTAGGGTCATGAAAGCATGGATCCATTCTGCCTTTTATCAACAGTTTTAGACTGGTGGTGTAATGGTGTGGTGGATATTTTCTTGGCACGCTTTGGGCCTCTTAGTACCAATAGTGCATAGTTTAACCACTTCTGGAACGCCCACCACAGTTATACGCCACTACTTTGACGTAAAATACCAGGGTTATGGCAGCAGATAGCTGCCACAACCCTGGTATTTTTTTTACTGGGCGGGCGGTCCTTTTTCTTATAAAAGTGGTACCAGTGGCAAATTCGCCATGGGATCACTTTTATGGGTGGCAGGAGAGGTGCCCTCCGCCGCTTCCCGGTCGTTTTCCCCGCTTACCGGAGTCATCGGTAGAAGGGAAAATTATCTGGTCCTCTCCCCTTCTAGGCAGGAAGTCGAGTAAGGGCAAGCTGGCCCCCCCTCCACTCTATGGCCTTGGAGGACTGGAGCGACATCACACGTTGCTTCCTCCCAATGGCCTTAAGGGGCCCATTTTGTTTCATGATGAAAAAAAATACTTTTTTTTTGCTTTTTAGTGTAGATGTGAGATCTGGGGTCTTTTTGACACCTGATCTCACAATAAAGAGGCCCTGTCCTGCTTTTTTTTTTATTACAAGGGATGTTTACATTCCTTGTAATAGGAATAAAAGTAAAAAAAGGGACAGTTTAAAAATAAAAGGTAAAATAATTAAGAAAAAAATATTTTTAAAAAAATTTAAAAGCGCCCCGTCCCTCCAAGCTCACGCGCAGAAGCGAATGCATATTCAAGTTGTGCACACGTATGTACACGGTGTTCAAACCACACATGTGAGGTATCGCCGTGATCGTTCGAGCGAGAGCAATAATTCTAGCCCTAGACCTTTTCTGTACCTCTAAACTGGTAACCTGTAAACATTTTTAAAACGAAGAGATTTTTAAGTACCAATGTTTGGAGATTTTTTAAGTACCAATGTTTTTTGCCATTCTACGAGTGTGCGCAATTTTGAAGCATGACATGTTGGGTGTCTATTTACTCAGGGTAACATTATCTTTTACATTATAGAATAAAATTGGGCCAACTTTACTGTTTAGTTTTATTTAATGCATTTTTTCCAAAAAAATTTAGTTTTTAAAGAGCGCTGCGCAAATACCACGTGACAAAAAATATTGCAACGACCGCCATTTTTTTACCCAGAGTCTATGCAAAAAAAAAAAAATATATATATATATATATATATATATATATATATAGATATATATTAGGGCTGCTGAATATAATCGAAAGATCGATGCATCGCAATTCGACCCTTCGCAATTCTGCATCGATGCGGGTTGCCGGCATAATCGATTAGGAAATGACGTCATCAGCCGCGGCCACGCCCTATCGCGCAAGGGAGAAAAAGTCACAAGATCGGCAGCGGATTGGTGGGTTAGTGGCGGGAGCTTAATAAAAAGGCTCCGCCCCTCCCCTTCCGTCTCTTTGACCCGGGCCGAGGCGCAGCAAGACATCCCCCGCGTGTATCGGCATCCCACCTGCGGCCTTGCAGCCAAGAAGCCAGCCAGCCAGCCAAGCCACAAGCCAGTCCACACTCCACAGCACAGGAGCGAGGAGCCCCAAGTGGGTCCCCATCGCAGCCAGCCAGCGCCGCCAGCCTCACCGTAGCCGACCGTCCCAGGCCCAGCCGCCGCCACGCTGCCACAGAGCAGCACAGCACCTGTCCTCCTCTGCAATGCAGTGCACAACAACCCACACAGTCACACAGCAGCAGGTATGTACTAGTCCGAACAAATAAATGTATAATCATGACATTCATGGGGGTCTCGTCTGTATCTCTGGGGGATGTCTGATGGGGGGGGGGGCTGGGACAGGGGACGGTCGGTCGGGGCCCGGGGGTACTGTTCTGCTGTGGCAGTCTGGCAGCCAGGGGGGCTCTCTCTGAGTGTCAGTGGGGGCCTGGGGGTCTCTGTCAGTGTCAGCTGTGGGGGTCTGGGCAAGGGGGGACTCACTCAGTGTTTGTCAGTGCTGTGGGGGATTGGGGAAGGTGTGGGACAGTGGGACATCCAGGTCTCTGTCAGTGTCACTGTCAGCTGTGGGGGTCTAGGCAAGGGGGGGACTCACTCTCAGTGTTTGTCAGTGCTGTGGGGGATTGGGGAAGGTGTGGGACAGTGGGACATCCAGGTCTCTGTCAGTGTGTCCGGCTGTCAGCTCAGCTGTGGGGGGGTCTCTGTCAGTGTCACTGTCACAGGCAGCTGTGGGGTAAGGGGGGGCCCCGGGGGTTTTGGCTCAGTGCATGCATAAGAGGGAGTCTGACAGACAGACAGACAGTCATATTTTATGAAAGATGTTGCTTGGTTGACTTGTTGCGGCTTAGTTTACAAGTGGTATTTTTTTTTTTTTTTTAAACACTGACAGAGTTTGGCAACTTACGTCATCCGTCTCCGTCACATACGTGGTAGTATGGTGGTAATGGCAGAAGGAGAAAAAGATAGAGAGATAAAAAAATGCACCTAGCGTTTTAAGAGCAAACATCTGGGCACATTTCGGATTTTACGAACACACAGGGAAGCGTGAGTTGGACAAGACACACGCCGTATGTAAAGCCTGTCACACAAAAATTAAATACCTAGGGAATACTACGAACTTGAGAAACCATGTTAGCCGTTTTCACTCTGAGTTAGTAACACCTGTCGCCACCAGCAGTGCCACCACTGCCAAGGAAAGACTGCTAGACCCAGATCAGCCAAGAATTGATGCCATACTGTCAACTTATCCGCCCAACTCAGAAAAAGGGAAGAAACTAACCAAAGCTGTGGCAGCTTTCATCGCCAAGGACCTACGGCCTTACTCAGTTGTGGACAACGCCGGGTTTCGCTACCTTGTGAAGACGCTAGAGCCACGTTATAAGATCCCATCACGCAGTCACTTTACAGAAAACGTTATACCTGCACTCTACCACGACACCAAAGCTCAGGTACTTGCATCAATGAACCAAGCCAGTCGAGTCGCAATAACGTGTGATTCATGGACTTCAGTCACAACGGAGTCCTATGTTACAATAACAGCACGTTACTAAGGACTGGCAGGTCTTGTCACATGTGTTGCAAACAAGAGCCATTTATGAGTCTCACACAGGTGCTCATCTGGCAGAGCTACTGTCTCATGTCGTGGAAGAATGGCAGCTGTCTGATAAATCTGTAGTGCTTGTGACCGACAACACGGCGAACATGATAGTTGCAGCTCAAGTAGGTAAATTTCCTCATGTTAAATGTTTTGCCCATACACTCAATCTTGCATGTCAGCGGGCACTGAAAGGGGCCACGCTCTCCAGGCTTCTCGCCAGAGTGCGACGAATATCCACATTCTTCCATCCCAGCACTAGAGCAAGCCACTGTCTAAAAGAGAAACAGAAATGTCTGGGCCTGAAGAATCATAAGCTAATAACTGATGTGCCAACAAGATGGAACAGCGCATATGACATGGTCGAGAGGTTCTTAGAACAACAACCTGCAGTTTGTGCCACCTTGCTGTCTCCAGAAGTCAGAAAAGGAGAGTCTGATCTCTGCACTCTCAATGAAACAGATGTGTCAAATGCAGAGGACGCTGTGAGTGCATTAAAGCCAATGAAGGATGCAACCTTGCTGATGTCAGAAGAGCGCAACCCAACAGTGTCTCTCATTGCCCCTCTAAATGCACAACTGCTCCAGAGCATGACAGACACCATGGGAGACACACCCTTGACCCATGAGATCAAGAATGCCATCAAAACAGATCTCCTGAAGAGGTACAGCAGTGAGGCAGAGAAGAAGATCCTTCATACAGCCTCTGCACTGGATCCTCGCTTTAAAGGACTGCCTTTTATTCTCACAGAGGAGGAGAGATCGGAGATATACAGAGGAGTGACTGAGGAGGCTGCATCTTTGGAGGTAATTAGAATTTCATCATGTTTCCTCCCAGACAGCTAGAAGCTCAGCTATATTGTGTTGTGTAATAACATGCCCTGATTCACTGATGCGGTGTGGGAAGTGGAACTGTATGGTATGGATTACCGTGCAGTTTCCCACACCTCAACAATGAATCACACTCTTAGTCAGTTCAGCTCTTCTTATACTATTATCTTTTGTTCAAACACACAGATTACATCTAATAGAAGGACAAATGTGGATGAAGTGCCTAGGGAAAAAGCAACTGTGGAAGAAGAAACAACACCCATTGAGGACAGCCATTCTCCTCCCAAAAAAAAGGCCACAACATCGCTGCTCATGACTTTGCTGGGGCAGTCTTTCACTGATGGTGCAATAGAACCTAAGACCCCCTATGCCAAGGCAGAAGACGAAATGGAAAAATAGTGTAAAGCCCCACCTCTGCCTCTCACTGAGGACCCTTTGAAATGGTGGCGTGAGCATGAGGTCATATTCCCCCTCCTCTCTCAGCTGTCAAAGCAATACTTGTGTATCCCAGGTACAAGTGTATCTGCAGAGCGGGTTTTCTCTACTGCAGGAGATGTTATAACAGCGAAAAGAAGCAGTCTGAAACCTGAGCATGTGGATCATCTAGTGTTCTTACAGAAAAACCTACATGTTCCCAAATGCTAAGCACTGAAATAATTACAAATTAATGTTTTTAATGAATTAGTAATTACTAATTCAATCTGACGCCAGTCACCAGTCAGTCACATCACCAGTCTTGTTTTATAGCTTTATAGCACTGATGGTTTGTTTTTGAAGATTGTCCTGTCCAATGTGTCCATTTCCAATCCATAATCCGTTCCGTTGCTTCACACTAAAAGTGTCTAGGCAAGTAGGCAGGGGTTCATTTAACCCTCAACCAAATAAATAATATTAAAGTGTATTTTCTTCTAGACAACTGACTGACACCAAGCCAGCCACGGTGCAGCATTATAGGAAGGAAAATCATTGAGAGAAATAACTTGTACATTTGAAGCTTAACCTCGAGTAAATCTTATCTTATTGGATCACAAATAAATACACCAATTGTGGATTCTTGTGTAATATACTATATTTGTGAGTTTGTGAATGTGACCCCCATAGGATTTCCTCAAGGTTAAGCTTCAGTTTACAATTTATTCTCTCAAGGATTTTCCTTCCTCTAATGGTGGCTTGTTGGCTAGCTTGGCTTCAGTTACAGATGTAATCGACATGGTAGAGTGCTGCTCAGTGCAGTGCAGGTAAAGTTTTCTTTCTGTAACGTGACTGATTGACTGACTGTCGTGACAACTCAAGAGCTTATAACGCAGCTCTAGCATTAACTCAACACACACACACACAGTGTGTGTGTGTTGAGTTGATGCTGAGGCTGCGTATAAGCTTTTGAGTTGTCACGAGTCACGACACACACACACTGTGTTTAGTTGACTGGCAATGGCAGGGGCAAACACAATCGCAGTGAACCTGGAACATTTTATATTTTTTACAGCTTTTCTGGCACTGGAGAGATGGAGAATGGCTTGTTTTCAAAAATGGTCCATTCACATAAGTGAAGTGATAATTATTTAAGCTTAAGCTTATATTTGTATAACTCCCCTCTAGCAGCCATCAACTCACTTCACTTGAGTTGACTGGCAGTTGCAGGGGGAAACAAACATCACGGTGAACATGGAAGTTATGCAGCAGTGCACTATTGCCAGGTTCACCTTTGATATTTGCTACTAGTCAGGAAGTGCTCTGTTTTGTAGAGGACAGGTTATGGCACACCTGGAATTTATTGCAATGCATATTCACATAAAAGGATTTATATATAATGTTTTGTGGGAATTTATGATGACCATTTTCACAAGAATATTAGCTTGGCTGGCTGGCTTCTTCTATCTTGGCTTGCCTTTAAAGTACAACTATAGGCAAAACTTTATCCAAAATCAAAAAAGTTTTGCCTTTAGTTGTACTTTAAATGGTAGTAGACCTGGCTTATATTAATATTTTCTTTTATGAAGCAGTAAACTGCACTACTACAGTTTTTTACTAATTTTACTGTTACTTCTAGTAAAATACTAGCATTTTCAGACCTTCCTATATGTTTGCAGTGCAAGTGCACTAAAGTATGCAGGGCTTGCAGGCCATGACAGGGTCCAGGAAAGTGTCCTTTGAAGCAAATGAAAATAAAAAGGATTCTTTTATTTATGACTGCTTGATTGTTTGTTTTTTTTGATAAAGTTTTGAAAACCATTGGGCAGTGGGCTGGGCATGGGCATTGGGCAGTAATCGTGATGCATCGTGATGCATCGCGGAATCGAATCGTATCGAATCGCGACCCTAATAATCGTAATCGCATCGAATCGTGAGGTAAGTGAAGATATATATATATATATATATATATATATATATATATATATATATATATATATATATATATATATAATATTTGGGGGTTCCAAGTTATTTTCTAGCAAAAAATACTGATTTAAACAACAAGTGTCAGAAATAGGCCTGGTCCTTAAGTGGTTAAACACAACAGCCTATTGTTGCTGACCATCTCCATCCCTTTAGGACTACAGTGTACCCATCTTCACACTCCACACTCATCAGATCTCATCCAATAAAACACCTTTGGGATGTGGTGGAACGGGAGATTTGCATCATGGCTGTGCAGCTGACAAATCTGCAGCAACTGTGTGTGATACTATCATGGCAAAGTGGACCACAATCTGTGAGGATTATTTCCAACACCCTGTTGAATCTATGCCACGAAGAACTAAGGCAGTTCGGAAGGCAAAAGGGGGTCCAACCCAGTACTAGCAAGGTGTAACTAATAAGTGGCTAGCGAGTGTATAAGTACTTGTAATATTATTATTAAAATTATATTACTGAGATGTTTCAATTGCCTAAATACAATGTGCTTGAAGGTGTCTATCACATGGAAATGACCATAGGACTAAGAGATAGCCTGACTTGACAGGTTCCTTTTAGTCCAGACAGGACAAATTCAGCCAGAAAAAGGGTCACTGGGGTGTTTTCAGAATAAATATCTATTATGAGTGTTCTAAATCAGTTGGAATGTCTCTCCAAGTGCTAATCACTATGCAAGTGATCTGTGTCATGTAAGTCAATTCCACCTGCTGATTTCTCAAATGGTTTTGGCAGAAGGAACAATTACAAATGTTCCTGCTCTCCAGTAACAAATGATCGCCAACATTCCAAGATTGGGACAGGGAAGATAACTGAATTACAGAGATAGCTGCAAGATTTGGCTTTTCATTATTATTGACTTTAAAAGAGATTCTTTTTAAAACAATTATGAACTTTACAGGCACGTTTATGAAGTATTATTATGAATTACCTTTACATACCGTACTTAAAGCGAAACTAAACCTATTGATTTTACGGTTACCCAAAACAGTTACATTTTAGGGCATGCTGTGAATAACTGTCACAGTTGCTTGTGCTCTCGACCGAACTACCAAGCCATCATACGGCTGGAGTCATAACTGATCATTTGGGCAGCACCATGGCAACAGCAGATCAAACAGAGGCTAAGATGGCAGCTTTATTGGTTGTAAAGGACAGGAGGTTTAGTTCTGCTTAAGTGCCAACACTGCACACTTTAGCTGTGAAATAGTGTTTAAGGTCAGACAATTACCAGGCAACAATTGTCAGACTTCAGAATACCTATGACCAGGGGCACTGATATCGCTGGGCACCTGGATCATGTACTTTGCATCTTCTGGAGAGTGTCCCAGGCCTCAACTGCCCACATTTTATTCTTCAATGTTTCACCTATAGAAATGTCAGCTTCTGTCCCTGTACACCACCAGTCAGAACTGTAGCGCAAAGACTGGAAGGAACAAAGCACTTCCTTCAGCTCTCTGCTACGGGTCTGAGAGGTAGAAGCCGGGGCAACAGATGGAGACAGAAGTCAATAGCTGTGCAAAAGTAGCATAGCAAGTTTGTGTAAAAGCATAGATTTCTGCTCTGTGACAATACAGACTAGAGCACCAAGTGCCCACTAGATTTATTATATTAATTGCATGTGCTACCAGTCTAGTTCTAGTGCTTTATTGATGAGGAGTGGGCATATTTTCACCCTCTACCTTCCACACTGCCATGGATCTGCATCAATAACCTCAAAACTCAGAATCTACAGAGACCTCCAGAGTCTATGGGGCGGTGTTGGAGGCAGGCAAAGGAAGGGGCACTTCTGCAAATGTGGTCACTATGCATAGTGTTTATTGGCAAAGACAGCATAGTACAAAGCGGAAACTAAATGAAAGACACAAAACATAAAAAGCATAGGCTTGGTAACAACTATACAAGTTCCCTCAGTGTTTACACTTGTGCAGATTATTGGTCAGACTGGAAATTACTACAGGTCTAACAGGTAGCAGATGAGCTGGAAGGTGAGGAAAGGGGCCAAAAGCTGCATAAGTGAAATATTCAAGAAAAAAAACATTAGTGGTCACAGTGTCAGGACCAGTAGATGCAGCACAATGCCAGGGTATAGTGAATACATTTTAAGGAGGGATTTCTACTGGGTTGTGAGGGGTATTTTATGTGAAGATAGGGACAGGGATAGGGATAGGTGCTAGAGAGGCACCCTGTATAGTACTTACTCCTGCCCCTCCACTCAGTGCTTTACTTACTCCTGACCTCTGCACTCTGTTACTTATTCATGACTCCTGCACTGTCTGAATTACTTACTCCTAACTCATGCATAACTTACATTTGACCTCTGCACTCTTCATGTTACATACACCCGATCCCTACACTGTGCGTGATCTTCTCCTCACCCCTGCACTCTCTGCTTTACTCTTGACATGTGCTCTCTGCATTACCCCCTCCTGACTGCTGCTTTCTATGAATTACTTGCTACGGATATCTCCCGCAAGGAGTTACATATTCCTGACCTCTCTACACTGCACTACTCTACTCCCGACTTCTCTACTCTGCATTGTTACATATACCTGATCTCTGCACTCTGCATGTTACCTACTCTTGACCCCTGTACTCTGGTCATTACTTACTAATGACCCTGTGGATCGAGGCTATCCAGGAGAGGGAATTCCCGAGTACTGTGGTACTACAAAGCCCAGCAGTGTCTACTTTGGCCCTGGTGGCCATATAAGCGTATACAGGTCTTAATACCATAAGGTATATAAGACCCACATCATCTGGTGAGTGTGTTCTTCTATTATCCCCCAGGCTGACACCAAAAAGTACCAGCACTGGATCATTGGAGGATTCAACACAAAGCACCTGCACTTTTTCCTTTTTTTTATTGGCACTCAAGATTTACCTGCATATTTTCACCTGAATCACTTATGAACTATTATTTATGGACTTTTTTTACCTACACGTTTGCACTCGAGTCACTTATGAATTATTATATGAATTTTTATTAAAAACATACAAATTTTTCTGCTTGATTGATATATATATATATATATATATATATATATATATATATATATATATATATATATATATATATATATATATATATATATATACCTGATTGATTTAATCACTTTAAATATAGCACCTTCCTCATCTTTATAATACTGCATTTATTATATCTAAATATTTATTCCTTATACTTTTATTGTGTTATTTACTTCAAGTATTATTTTAAGATCATTTGTTATTCATCACACACTGTGTTATACACATATATATACATCCTTGCACATTACTCAATTAAGATATCAGCACCAAGCACTTTATGAAGGTTTAATGTGTCATATATATTTAGGGCCTACCAACCTAAAAAATCTTTTTTAAAACCTTTTGTATTGACAAGCTATTGTCCAGCATTGGTTCACTTGAAGCAAGCGCTATAGCTGGCCCCAATTAATTGAGGCCTTACTCCTACTACCTCTCACCGTTTCTATAGCAGCTGCATTTTCAATCATCTATTTATTTCTATAAATTATTGCGCATTTCTTTAGAATATACCATAACCCTACCAATAGGCGCGAGGGATATACACATTTAAGCCCATGTAATAACCCTCCTAAAACCAGGGAAATCTTCGAACACACCCGCAATTGTCAGACCCATTTCACTCCTAAACACAGATGTGAAGATTTATGCAAAAACCCTAGCAACTAGACTTTGGAACATATTACCCACTTTAACTAAACCAGACCAAATGGGATTCATTAAAGGAAAACAGACGCCTGATGCCACTAGGCGACTGATCAACCTCATACACCATGCGGAGCAGAATCGGACACCTTCTCTGTTTCTTTCTATTGACGAGGAGAAGGCGTTTGACCGAGTTCACTGGGGGTACATGGTTGCAGTACTGACCAAGTTCGGCTTTAAAGGCCAAATTTTATCAGCAAATATGGCCCTTTATTCCACTACGTCTGCTAGAGTCCTCACATCTGGTCTCCTCTCTAAACCTTTTCCAATACCCAATGGCACTCGCCAAGGCTGTCATTTTCTCCATCAATCTTCAATCTTATGATTGAACCTTTGGCAGAATCCGTATGCTCAAACCCTCCAATAATCAGGATTTTAATTTTAACAAGGCATGCATAAAATTATTCTTTTAGCCGATGTTGTTGTCCTAACACTGACAAACATCATCTCACTCCTCCACGCACACCAGACCCTCTAAGCTTTCAGTAATATTTCATATTACAAAGTGAACTTTCTAAATCCCTGATACTAGATCTCGGGGCTCATGTAGAAACCCTCAAACACCTCTCCTCCCACCTACCATACTCCTGGATCAAGCATAACATACCATACCTGGGAATCACACTGACATCCCCAACTTCTAAATTGATAGAAGCGAATCTGAAACCCTTAATTAACTCTATAAAAGAGGATACACATTGCCTTTCCAAAACTGAAATGTCTTGGTCTGGCAGACTTGCAGCATCTAAAATGAAAAGCCTCCCCAAAATACTATACATATTTTGCACATTCCCAATACCATTACACAATCTCAATGCCCTAAAATCCATACTAAAATCCTTTATATGGAAAGATAAAGAAGCTAGATGTTTGTATCAACACCTTATTAAACAGAAGAATAGGAGGCTTTGGCCTCCCAGACCTAATCGATTATTACCACGCCTCACAACTTACATCCCTATGCCACTGGTTCCATGAATCCATAAACTCCCCATGGACTGACATTTAATCAAATGCTCACAAAATCTGAGGTACTCTATCACGTCTTATTAGCAGATTCTTGGAAACCCCTAAACATAAAATCCTTCCCGCTTTCTACCCAAACCTCTATACTTGCCTGGAGGAAACTATTATCCCAAGGCTCCGCAACCTCCCTTCCACATCATGTCCCATTCCCCCTAAAAACACTGGAACTTTTAATTCCTTGTATATCTCTCCAAAGATGGATAGAGGCAGGCATACAGACAACAGACCACCTATACCACAACGATTGACTGAAAAGTTTTCAAACTCTCTAATCAGAATTCAACCGAAACAAAGCAGCCTCTTACTTATACACCAGAATGTACATTTTTCTGTCCAAAAAAACCCCTCCCCAACTACAAATACCTAGTAAAATCTGGCAATATCTCTCTGCCGCAAATCCTACGCTTAAGGGCATAACCCTCTTTTATAACACTCTCCAACACAAATTACAATTCTCAAAATCACCTCCTTTGCTTAAATGGAAAGATCTCCAAATGTCCTTCTCTGAAAACCAATGGCTTCACTGTAATTACTCAGCGACTCACTGTGTGACCCACTGGGAACTATTGCAGAAATTGATTACAAGATAGTACCTGACACCATATCGTTTGTCAACATTTTCTGATAAACTCAGTCCTCTATGCTGGAGGAATTGTGGACAAATTGGCAATCTTATACACACCTTTTGGTCCTGTAAAATGCTTCTGGAGAAAAATCTTTAAAATTTCGGAAAACTACGGGTGTACTAATCAATCCAAACCCTGCTCTCGCAATATTACACTTGGGCATAGACAACTTACATTACAGCCTTCGAACAATGATAATACACATTCTAGTGGCAGCTGAAACAGTGATAGGAAGACACTGGACTAATGCTTCAACACCCAATCACAAAAACACATTTCTCTTAAGAAAAAATGTATTCCTATACAACATCACAAAGTGTAAAATTCAACAGGTTGTGGAAACCATGGACGGACAGTAAATATTATGTCAAAGTCTTATTAAAGGATATAACACTATGGGCCTGATTCATAGTACGGCGAATTGGCGTTTCGGCGTGATTTTGCGAAGCGGCGATTATTTAAGTCTAAAATTGGCATTCAAAGAACGGCGGGCGGAAAATAGCGCCTAGTGTGAGATTCATTAAGATGCAATATGGTCAGAGCGCGACTTAAAACCACGCCAGCTAAAAGCTCGACTAAAGTTTAGCCAAATTTTCCCCTGTACCCCCAAAAATCCCAAATCACTGTGGAAGGTGTGGAAGTCAATTTGGAGATGACTTGCGTTTAAAAAATCTCAAAAACTGACTTAGAAAGAGAGATATCTGCGAAAGTGTGGAAAGGTTAAACAGCTCCTCCAGCCGCGAGCTGCGAACTCGCGAATGTGCGCATGCGCAACGTCAAATTGGCTCAAAAAATTTCGCCAGCGCGATTTTGGGTCAATTTTTTTTTGAATCCCGCTTGCAAATCCGCTGTCTCGCCCATAGAAAATGGCAAAAACCGGCGGAATTGGAAAAACATGCACACTTCCAACAAGGGATCCTTTAGTAAACACCATCACATTCCATACACCTTTCCTGCTAACTCCGAAATCATAGCAGTCAAATCTACAGTGTTTATATAGAACCTCCACATTCTCTGAAAAAACCCACAAAATATTACATTGGGGAATTGGTCGTCAGATAGAAAAAAAATAGATGTAAAACATATTTCAAAGAAAGATTATTAGCATTTCACACATATCAAGGAAATGTCACAATTTTGACAATATTTTATGTGTTTCCAAAGAATGTTTTTAGAAATATATTGCAAATACTACCTTTTCTTCCATATGGGTATGGCCAAGTGTTACCATTTTACTACACATTTAACTGAAGGTATATATATATATATCCCTTATACTTGGCTAATTAGCAAAGTATGCCCAACAAACAAATAGAGCTTTAGCTCACAATATTGCTACATATTGACTTTATGGGGCATCTTTTGTATTTTGTTCATGTCT